>NC_136261.1:264528144-264623144 GCF_964187855.1 Myxine glutinosa | reverse complement strand
TCTCGTTGCTTTCGTAGTACAATGCCAACGCGTCCAGGCCCTGCCGACAGTGCTAGCCATCTTACGCTTACCCAATTTGTGTACAGGGCTTTCTGTTCGAAACATGGTAGTGATACTCTTTGTCCCCATGTTACGGTGAGGTGTCGGGTTCCGTTTTCGCATCTATTGGAATCGGAGCTTCCCCTAGCCGCTGTCGCTATCAATAGTATCATACCTATGATTAGGCCCATCCTTACTGTGGTTGCTGTGGTGTAGTGTCTGGTGCTTGTATGGCCAACTTACAGTGCGTGGCGTGGATCCACGAGGTCTTGCCCTCGCAAAAGACAGCCGTTGGTGTAGTCAGCAACACCTGGACTGGTCCCTTCCACCTTGGTTCCAAGGCGTTCTTGCGGGTGAAGTGTTTTACGAGCACGTAATCGCCGGTCTGGAAGTCGTGGATGGCGTGGCTTGTTGGTTCAGGCAACGCCTCTCGTACCCGGGCGTGGATGCTGCGCGCCACATTGGACAATCCTCTGCAAAACTTTAAAAGCATGTCATCCATCACAGGCAAATCGAATTTGGACATGTCCATCGGGGCCGAAACAGGCAAACTCATAGGTCGTCCCATTAATATCTCGTGGGGGGAAAGGCCCGTGGTGCGGCCCGGGGTGGAACGAATACTCATTAACGCCAGCGGGAGTGCTTCCAGCCACTTCAAACCTGTGTCTGCACAGATCTTGGCTACCTTGAGTTTCAGAGTCCCGTTGGTGCGTTCCACAAGTCCCGCTGATTGTGGGTGATAAGCGCAATGGAAAGATTGTTTCACGCCCAGTGCTTTTAGGATACCCTTAATCACCTCTCCCGTGAAGTGGCCCCCTTTGTCTGACGAAATTTTCTGAGGGATGCCGAATCTGCACATGAAATCCCGCACGAGGCGCTTGGCTACTGTCGGGGCGTCTGACTTAACGCATGGATAGGCCTCGACCCATTTTGTGAACATGTCCACGATTACCAGGACATAGCGGAACGACATACTCGGTTCCATGTTTATAAAATCGAACTGGACATGACAGAAGGGCCCGATTGGTCGGGGATGGCCCGCATTATGTGGGTGCCTTGGTGGTGCCCCCCTGTTGTGTTGTTGGCAAACCGCGCATGACCGGCACACCTCCGATGCGATTCGCGACAGTCCCGGTGCCGCCCAGGTATAGTTTATCTGTTCCATCACCCCCCTCTGGCACACATGGCCATTTTGATGTCCCATACGTGCCAGCCAAGGCAGTAGTTCCTTGGGTGCTATTGGTTTTCCGTGAAGGGTCCACATCGCATTTGGTCCGGGGCGTGTGGCCCCTCGTTTTACCCAGTCATCGTGTTCGGCTGCTGTTGCTGCGTTTTGAAGTTTTATAACGTCCTCATTAGTCGGTGAGGCGGTGATGATGGTGCACCCATTTTGCGAGGAGGGGGTTGGTCCTGAGGTCAGTACGTTGGCAGTCTGCGTGTGTGCCCCCTTTGCTCGCGTTACCATCGGCATGTTTCGTCCTATTTGTTGGTTGGCCGCTTTTCCTGCCGCTGCGTCCGCTCTGGCGTTGCCTCGGGTGACGTCAGAGTCTGTCCTTTGGTGGCCACGACATTTAATTACCGCGATAGCGCGGGGAAGCAAGATGCTTCGGAGTAGCCCTTCAACCAGTTCGCCGTTCTTTATGACCGAACCCGCAGATGTGAGAAAGCCTCGCATCTTCCAGATTGCCCCTTTGTCGTGAACTACCCCGTGCGCGTATGCTGAATCTGTATAAATGTTGACGGCAAGGTCTGCCGCCAAGCTGCATGCTCTAGTCAAGGCGCACAGCTCCGCCTGCTGGGCGGAAAATGTGGGCGGAAGGCGCCCGCTTTCTACCGTCTCATTGTCTGAACACACCGCGTATCCGGATAGCAAAGAGCCGTCCCATCCGCGTTTAGCTGATCCGTCGACGTAGTACACACGATCGGGGTTGTCGAGGGGAACGTCCTTCAAGTCCGGATGTACCGTGGAGACTTGCTGTACTACATCGACACATACGTGGGGTACGCCCTCCTCTGGGGTGGGCATCAGTGAGGCCGGGTTGAGTGTAGTGCAACGTTTAATGGTGACGTTGGCGGCCGTAATCAGTGCGGTTTCGTATTGCATTAATCTAGTGGTAGACAAGTGTTGTGTTGTCCGCTGTAGTAACAGTGAAGTGACGCAGTGTGGCACCTGTAGCGTTACCGGGTGCCCCATCACAATGTCCGCTGTCCTTTCCACTGCGTACCTAGCCGCTGCCACGGCTTGCAGGCACACCAGAAACCCTTGCTCGACCGGTTCTAGCTTTTTGCTAAAGTAGGCTACCGGTCGTTCCTTATCTCCATGAGTCTGTGTCAAAACGGACTGAGCAAAACCCCTTACTGCATGAGTGTAAAGGGTGAATGGTTTCGCATAATCGGGGAGTCCTAAAGTCGGTGCCGTTACCAATGCTTTTTTCAGCCCCTCGAAACAGCGCATCAATTCGTCCGTCCAAACCACGTAGTTCGGTTCTCCTATTCTGGTGGCTTCGTACAGCGGTTTAGCAAGTAGCGCGTAGTCAATTATCCAAGAGCGGCAGTAACCCGTCATACCTAGGAAGCGCAACATCTGTCGTTGCGTGCTTGGCCGTGGCGATTCCATGATGGCGGTCACCCGTCCAGCATGCAGTTCTCGCTTCCCGTGTGAAATGGCATGACCCAAATAGGTTACTACCTTCCGTACAAATTGGAGCTTTCTCCGTCCCACCTTGTGGCCCTTGGCCGCCAAGGCTCTTAGCAGGGCCATGGAGTCCCCTTCACAGGCTTCCTTGGAAGGGGAACAAATCAACAAGTCGTCAATGTATTGCAACAACACCGATCCCCCCTCTAGTTCCACGTCTGCCAAATCGCGGTGCAACGCTCGGGAGAACAGGGTGGGGCTGTCGGAGAACCCTTGGGGTAACACCGTCCAGGTGAACTGGCGCCCTCTAAAGGTGAAGGCGAACAAGTATTGTGACTCAGGTGCAATAGGTACGGAGAAAAAGGCAGAGCATAGGTCAATAACGGTAAAATGTGTTGCGTCCGGTGGGATAGATGTCATAAGGCCTTCCGCATTTGGTACCACTGGGTGTATGCCTTGTATGACTTTGTTCACTTCCCTCAAATCCTGCACGAACCTCCATTTATCCTGCATTGGTTTCTTCACGGGCAAAATTGGTGTGTTGCATTGGCTGTTAGTTTCCACAATTATTTTCTGTTTCACCAAAGATTGAATCACTGGCTCTATGCCCGCATCGGCCTCGTGCCGCAATTTATATTGTCTCACGTTTGGGAGGGGCATTCCTGGTTGGACCGGTATTACCAGAGGTTTGGCATCGCGAATTCGCCCGACATCGTTGTCGTGTTGGGACCACAAATCGGCCGGAACCTCCTCCAAAAGGTCATCGGACTCGTCCGGGCTCTGAGACACCGTTCGCACAACGTGGGTGCCCTTTGGGGGCAGGTCTGTCTCTTCAAATTTTCCTTCTCTACTCTGCTCCTCGAGGGTGATCAAATACCCCTCGTCATTGTCGAGCATCGTCACTGTCCAGTGGTCCACTTCATAAATGGCGCTGCACGGAATTTCTCGCAAGCGCCCCACCATCCAGCCTACACTTTCCGCCGGCCACCCTTTGGCGGTGGTGAGGGTAACATGGGCGTCCACCCCTGCGGGATACTGAGACAACGCCCGCTGCTCCGCAGTTAGGGTTACCTCGACGCCTATTCCCTCCCGTCCAACCCATATATTTGACAATAGTAGGTCCGAATTCTTACCTATTGACCCCTTTATCTTTTCTCGGTACTCGTCGTCATCGCCCCTGGCATCGTAGTAAGCCGTGCAGTGGGGAGGGTTGTCCTTTACGTCTGTTGTAATTTGGTGTACGCGCAGCCAATCTCACAACCCGTCGCTCTGGGAGCACACTGTGTCTAGGACGTGTGTCCAAGTGGCCAAAGCCCCCTTGTCCAGGCTCCACCAGTAAGCGGTGGGGCCGGGCCGAGACAATGCCGTCATTAACAGATCGCGTTTGGATTCCGCGACATCTACAAAAACTCCCTGCTCCGTGCATGAAATTTGGCAGCCTAAACGGCAAAGTAGATCCCGTCCCAACAAGTTAGTCGGGGCGGTGGTAGTCATCAAAAAAGCGTGTCTAGCCTCCAGTGGGCCGCACACCACTCTTACCTCTTCTGAAATAGGGAGCGCTTGGGGCAAGCCTGAAACTCCCACTATCTGAACGTCCCTATCTGTGGGGCGCAAGGATGGTAGCTGCCCTTCGTTAATAGTACTGCGAGTCGCACCCGTATCGACGAGAAAGTCTACCTGTTGCCCATCTACGTCTAGTGTCAAGGTCGGCTCCTCGGTTGGTGTCATAGTCAAGAGGGGGCATTCTACGGGCGGCCCGCCGGCGTCCCGTCAATAGGCTACTTGATTTCTCGGTGGCGGGTATCCCTGGCGGGGCCCCCGGCAATCGCGTTTCCAATGTCCCATCCGTCCGCAGCGGAAGCACGCCCCTTGTGGAGCGGTGGATGCGGGGTACCCGTTGTTATTGCGCGGACCCTGTTGCATCGGACGCCTCGCAGGCTGTTGGTTCCGCTGTCCCCATTGTGGCGGCCCATTCCCGTTTGCTCCGCTTGGGGCCCAATAACTTGGGGGAGGCCCATCGTTTTGGGGAGGGGGTCCCTGTGGATACCCGTTCTGGGGAGGGGGCGTTTGTACTGCCCAGGTCTGCGGAGGGGGTGTTTGTACTGCCCAGGTCTGCGGAGGGGGTGTTTGCACGGCCCAGCTCTGCGGCTGTGGAGGGGGCCCCTGCATGTTCCAGTTTTGGGGAGGGGGCCCTTGTGGGTTCCAATTTTGGGGAGGGGGCCCTTGTGGGTTCCAGTTTTGGGGAGGGGGCCCTTGTGTCCGCATGTCGACTCGTCCACTGTCGTTGTCGTCGACGTCATCTTCGTTTTCGTTATCATGGCCCCACTCTTCGTTGGGCTCTATCCTGGTGTTCCGATTCTGGGCCCGTACTTGGCCTCGATTTCCCTTCTTATTTTGGTTGAGTTGGGCCCGTTTTTCCTGGACAAGCATTTGCAACATGTCGTCCTTTACATCGGCCTTCTTATCGTCGCCGTCGCCACATTGCTTGGCCGCTTCAACTAGTTGGTCGGTTGGGGTGTTCCTCCATCCTATCATAGCCGTTTGAATGCGCTTCCTAACTGCCGGTCTCATCCCTTCTCCCAAAAAATTGTTCACTACAGCGCGAGGGAGATCTTGTGCCCGCACCTGGCCCAGTCCTCCCCACTTTAACACTGCTCTTTCTACCCTCTCTCTCCAATCGATGGCTGCTTCGCCATGCTTCTGTTTTAGGCCGTATATTTTATTCCAATCTGGCCCCGCGGCTGGCATCAGTGCGGTGTATACCCCGGCCAACAATAGGTCGACAAGGGCATTCCAATCGACGAGGGTCTGGGCCACGGTTTGGGCCGGGGTTGGTGCTACATTTGGCCAGCGTGCGTGTATTTTGGCCTGGTCCCACACCCGCGCGGGCAATACAGCCTTCCCCATGTGGCAGACGTCCCGCCAATCTGCGCCTGTATTTTGTATCCACAAACGCATAAATTCCGGTATCTGACCGGGCTGTTCAGCCAGCAAGGTTCTCACCCGCTCCTGCATAGACGCCAAATCTGATTCTCTCCAGGGTACCCTGATGTTAATGGGTGCCCCCCTGTTCAGTCCTATGGTTTTTAAGGGACACATCCCGATTGTAGGCTGTGGGTTCTCCGATTCCGTGAACCCTTCCAATGAGGGGTACAGTTCTCCTAGCCCTTCTGGGGCCGCGAACCCGCTGTCCGCCCCACTAACTTCTTGTCCTCTAAATGGATTGCCCGGGCTAAGGTGAACCTGAGGGGCGGCTGGTCTAGTTCTCTGGGGGTCTAACCCCTGGGGAAACAGGGGCGGGGGTGGGAGAGGTGGCGCCTGTGGCCCGGGGACAGGGCTCAGGGCTTGGGGGGGTAGAGGCATGGTAGCTACCTCCCCTACCGCGGGGTCTTGGTCCGGATTTTGGACGAGCGGCATTAGCCGCTGATTTGCTTGCTTAACTACCTCCCTAATTGTTTTGTCCTGAACCTTGTCTGCTTGTTTCTTTTGGCCCTGAAGCTTCAGTACTTCCCCTGCCAAGCTAGCCTGTCTTGAGGCCGCCAGTCGCTTCATTCCTTCCTTTTCCCACCACCCATACACCTTCCAAGAATCGGGTGGGAAGTGTTTCCTTTCCTTTTCTAGCTTATCCAAAGCTCCGTACTGCACTTCCAATTTGTCAAGTGCAAACGATCCCTCCTCTGGCCAGGGATTACTTAAATCTTTAGTTAAAACAGCCCAGTCCTTTCCTGGTCTTACCGCGGCAAAATGATGCCTCTTAAACATGAAAGATGCCGGGGTTCCCTTGAGGGGTTCCCCCTCTTTCGTTAGCTTGCTTCCCATCTTATTGCTCTGGGCTGATCCTTCCTGGAAAGTTCTTGGCCACCGGCGCAGCCTTATGGCTGTCCGACCTCACATTTCCCCCTCTTCCTTGCTAATTGTAACGTTATATTTACTGTTATCCTGCGCAAATTCTACCCTTAGCGTTACTCTTAATGTTATCTTGCGAAAATTCTACCCTTAGCGTTACTCCTGGTGAATTTAACAAAAGCTCGTCATTCTGTGGCTGGTAAATAGCCTTTACTTACAATTTTTTGTCCGGAGAGCAGGCAGTGGCAGATGACAAGGAAACGGACTGAGCCCGCTCGAGGGAGGGAGGTTCGAATTTGGAAAAGTAGCCCTTTAATGCAAGACAATGCTCACCTTAAAACAAATCAGCATGCCGGCGCCGGCCTCTGGCAGCCTCCCTCCTGTCGTTCGGGGTCCGCTTCTCTTGTCCTCGCTGCTGCTGCAATCCGAGTCATGGCACCATAAAAATGTGGGGAACAACTCCTTGATCGTAACAGAAGTCCACCAACAGATTGAGAATGACGAACTTTATTAAATACCAAGTATACAGATCTGGAGGAAAACGGAGACGTCTACAGCACGAATGACCGTCATGCCATGTCCACCTTCCTAAAAACACATCGATTCACAGTTCAGTTATATAGGGACACGCTTTATCAGAGAATCTCCGAGAGGACAAAGGAACTGGCAAAGGTTCCTCCCACCGTTATCCCCAGTGGGCCAAGCCCCCACCGTTATCCGTCCTTTCGTCTTGGAGGAGTGAAGCACGCACCGTTAGGATCCGGACCAGATGTGGTTTCAAGGCTCCGAGGTGACAGAAAATATAACTCACTGAAGGGGGATTGCAGTCCTGGTCCTGATAAGACCATAAAATGTATGAGGGCGTTCTGATGAGTTCCAGGTGTTAAATGTACCTTCCAGCTCACTTTCTCATTTAAACTTAAATTCAGAGCATATTTATTGTAACTCAAGCGTCACTGTGATTTATACGAGATATAGTTAATGTTTTAACAATTTATCAAAAGGTTTATGTCTACAATCCAAGCATCCTACGTAAAGTTTCACATTCCACACGCATATAAGCCGCTTTCCTGCCCGCGGCTCGAGGCGCCGTCTGCGGATAAAGGAGAGAGTTTACAACTAGGCTATCTAGCCTTCAAAGGGCACACGTATACAACGAAGCCATCTGTCCAACACAGATGAAGCGAGTATTTTCTCATTTTAAACTATGGCACAGCGAAAACCTTTTATTAACTTATGAAATAACATTTTTAAACAGCATTTTATAACATAGCTTATGCAGTAATACATCAGTCAAACGACATCTATAATAGAGCTTATGCAGTAACAAATCTGCCACCTGACATATATATATATATATATATATGTATGTATATATATATATATATGTATATATATGTATATATATATATGTATATATATGTATATATATATGTATATATATATATATATATGTATATATATATATGTATATATATATATATATATGTATATATATATGTATATGTATATATATATGTATATATATATATATATGTATATATATATATATATATATGTATATGTATATATATATATATATATATTGTTACAGACGCGGCTTAGATGTTATTTACCGAGCGGTTTGGTATGACCACGTCTGCACAAGTTACCCGATTATACCCGAACGTTGACTAATCGCGCTACGCTAGATCAATGAAGGAAAAGACACACGGCTGGGATTAAAATGACACGACACCAGGGATACGGTTCTCAAGACCTCCGGAGGAGGTTATATTCGTTCGGAAGGTTAGATTACAACTACAAGAGGGACATCATAGAAAGACAGGCACTTAGACACACTTATATTAACCCCAACAGACGACAGATAAACGGGACAAAAGGCTGACTCACACGGGGATTGATGGCAAGGAAAGCGGGTATTCGATGGCCAGCACAAGGTGCACCTTGTGCTCAGGGACAGGATAGCGCGGCCCAAAAGATGCAGGAGGTCTCTCAGCGCTCGGAGGTGGCTCTCTTGTCTTCTCAAGCTCGGGGCGCATCTCTCCTCACATCCGGTAAGTCGCTGCGTATATCCGGCGGGGAGTGACACGCCCTCGGCTCGTTAGCTCCGCCCCAGATGGAATCGGCTCGTTGCTTCTCATTGGGTGCATGCGGGGGGGTTACCGGCTCCGCCCTTGACGAGGGGCTGACAGGGAGCCCCTTCGTGGTAACCCCGTGGAGCGCATGGTCATGGCGGCTAACCGAGCTGGTGGGAGGACGCACACTCCCCCCGCGCGCCGTGGTTGTAGTTGTTGTTGTAGCTGTAATTGTTGTTGTTGTTGTAGCTGTAGTTGTTGTTGTTGTTGTTTGGGGAAGAAGATGGAAGGAGGTATGGGAAGGTCCTAAACTCACTACTGGTGCCATATAATCACATTCTGGTGCAACGAAGAGTCAGAATTAATGGAAAGGAGTCCTTAACTGACATAGACTAAGAATAACTAGCAAGATGTCCGAAAGTTGTCTACGTGAGATGCGGTGGACCTGGGCACGACATTTAATGGGGGAAAAAGGGGAAGGTCGGTTCTACAGAGTGTTGTTTACAGACAATGGGACTAGGGAATGGGGGATTGGGGATAGTTGGGGAGTATTGGGGAAATAGGGGAATATTTACAAGCGGATATGGAGGCCAAATTCCATATTCGCAACATTGCACCCTTCTCTACCCTCGGGGCGTCCCGACCCGATAAATTTTTACCTACTTTAGTGTGGCACGCAATGTAGTTCCCTCTACTATTAACTCTACCCTGAGTGCGACAGTTTTACAGATATTCACAAATGAGTAAATATGTCCCCCTGCGACGTTGCACCCTTCTCCTCACAGAAACACACCCACAGGATAACCGAATCCGGAAAGAATCCTCAAACTAAACATACAGCCGGTAGGGAGCATTATTTACACAAGACTACGCTGATATTTACACTACGATCCAGGACCTGTTTTTGGAGGGACACATGCAGATGTTATGCATAGAGAGAGCACGCATGCCAGCATCGATACACCAACCCACGAGTGCTCTGTGGCCTACGGCCTTTAATAATGTGCAGAGCACCCCTTCCAAGCATCAAGCACCACCCCATCACACAGTGAGCACCATCCGGTGCACCAATAAAGTGTTTATGAATCATTGTGTGGTGTCGCAGCCGGCCGATGTTCTGCCGCTGGTCTTGCCTTCGTGTGGTGCACTTGGCCTTCTTACTTCTTTCAAAAATAAAGAAAGGCGCCAACCGCGTCCATTTCTCTATTGTGGCCGTCAGGGGGCCAACTATAAGTGGTTCACCTTGTATGGCATAGGTGCCACGTTGACCCATAGGTCCATCCACGGGTGGTGCTTGGCCGCATAAGAACCGCGGTCCATGGTGGGTGGCCACAAACATTGCGGTCCATATGGTGTATCGATCCAGGCAGCAAACAGCGAAAGTGCAGGCCCACAACTGCGAAGCCAGCACCTCTCTCTCCTCTCTCTCTACCCCAAAGCCAGATCCTCGGAGGTGGGAGACAAAATAAGAAGACAAGTGAGTAAGGTGGTAAGGGCGCAAAAGTGCACGCAATGCAAGGTAATGCACACTGGGGGCACATGGGAACCAGGTGAGACAGGTACGTTCCTACCGTACGCCCCCCCCCCCCCCCACCAGGTAACCTACATGGCCCCTCCCTTACCCCTTACTGTATCCACACAACACAACACTACCCATAAACATCTACTTTACAAATCAACAAACATCCCTACTGTCTTCCCCGTTCCTCCCATAAACCAAATTCGTCTTCTCTCCCTCCTAACCAATCAAATTTGCTATTTCCAACTTTCATCAAAATTTGCCATCTCCAACTGAACATCAAAATTTGCCATTACCAATTCATCATCAGTCCCTCCTAGGGAGGGAGAGATGGAATCACCCCAATGTCTCATCCACGTCGTGATGCGTCTCACAAATCCACACAGCAATTCTCATTTCTGCAACACAAACAAAGAAAACACAGGTGTGGAGTCATCATCATCACCACAGGTAAGTGGCTGCGTATGGTGCGACAGGTTCATCAATCCTAACTATCTCCTAAATGACTTTAACAACTTTACACTACCCGGGGTCTTTCTCCGGCCAAACTATTGGCCCTCTTACACTATGGGTTCTAAAAACCAATTCCCATTGGCCAAACTGTGGTGCTTTTCAATTTGGGGTCTCACTCCCCCGATTCATCTCCCGGTGCCCTCGCACAATTTCTGGGCTGTGGCGTGTACCTCTCCCAGTGGGTCTACCCACCTGCACACCTCCACCACTGCAGTTGCCTCCGAGCTTACCTGCTCCTCACCCTAACCTAACTACCTGGGGAAGGCCCTCTGGCGCTCTCCCCACTCGGTGCCCTCCCTGGCACTGGGCTACCCGATCCACACCCGGGATCCTCAGGCACCCACTCACAACTACCGGCTCCCAGAGCCCACCTGCGGCCTCACCTGGCCGACATCCTCACAGTGGTGGAGTGCCCAACCAACTACACACACTAACAGGCTACACGCCCAGCCATTTCCACAACACTAATGCACCCATCCACAACACCATTCTGCAACCGCACCACAAATGCCAATATCCAACCACTATTTACCTGTACCCTCTACCTAACACTTACACTACCCGCCCCGGGTACTCGTGAAAGGGGTCCACTCTTCCCCATCCACACCTTCGCACCATGCACACCACTCCGTACCACTTACTCCAACTCTCTCCACACACCTGTACTTGCACACCTGTGCTCTCACACCTGGTGCCACCTGCACCCTTCTCTCCCCAAGCGCATTCGCGCTGATCCACAACACTCATTACTCACACACTGTTCCACACACCTGTCCAGTTGCACACCTGTGCAATCACACCTGTTCGATCACACCTGTTCAATCCTCACCTGTTCAATCCTCACACACACGGCATCATCTCAGCTAACTACTCCCCTCTGAAACTTGCGCTTCCCAGTCGTCCCTTTAAACTATTGCGCTCCCACGTCATTATCATCCATACTAATCTACCTGCGTCCCCACTACAGGTATCAGTCACTAACTAACCTTAACGTCACCTAATGTCAATCTCTTCTAGATCCCTACAATATAACCTAACCCACCCGGGCTAGTTTTCACTGCCATACACCCCATAATCTATTGCTCCTTTGCCCCCACACATGGGAAGGGTGGCAGGGATGCCATCCCACCACATCGGGGGTCTCTCACTACCAATTTTGCACATCAAATTTCAACAAATCAAAAATTTGCCAATCACTACCCATCATCTGCCAATCACTACTGCCAATCCCTTGCCAATCATCAAATTTTGTTTTTCTCCAATTTTGGGTCCAAAACACTAACCTCATCACCCAGTCTACTCAATAATGCCTCTCGGTGCGCCAATTCCTGTCCAAAGCCCGGCTTCGTAAAGCCAAGCAATGGATGCTGGTTGTTTTGTGCCGGCGGCAGGATGCGTCCGGCACTCGGTGCAGGGACGGGGGCTTACCCGTGCCGAGATCCCACGCACCACCTCGGCGTGGAGCCATCCAATGCCCCGATCTCGACCTGCCGGCACGTCTCACCAAAAAGTGGTCGCCATGACGACCCTTTCTATCCAGCTGCCCGCTCCGCCTAGTGGAGCACGGACGCGGCCGTTCAAAGCGAGGCCCAGCACGCACCGAGGGCCCGCTTCGGCTAAAAGTCGCTCTAACCTCTAACCCGTTTAACGTCGATGCTTCACCTGCATGCTTACACCCCGCAGCCCGTTCCTTGCTCACACATCCAGCCGTGCCCATGCTCCTCGTACCTTTCCTTACACACCCAGGTACCCTCATTCCACTCACAGCCTTGGTCACACACCTGACCACCGAACACTGTGGCACACATTCGTTGCTCGCACACCTCACCAATACACCGCTTCGCGCCCCCTCCTCGGTCACCTCCTCTGTGACAATCACAGGTGTGCCCTCATTCGCACACCCAACCATGTGCCTCACCACCAACTCCAGCGTGCATTCCCACTCACGCTCTACCATTCCAGGTGTGCATCCTTCCATCCCAGGTGTACATCCTCGCTCACCTGTCACAACCAACTCACTCTCCTTGTCACTCTCACTACTCTCACCTCCATTCTTGACAGCGCACTCACCCTTACTCTTGACAGCGCACTCTTTCCTCATGCACCTGTCCGTCACACACCTTTCTCGCGCACACTCTCCCGTTACACCCTCTGTAACACTCACCACAGGTGTGCATTCTTCCTTGCCTTTGACAGCGCACTCTTTCCCCATGCACCTGTCCGTCACACACCTTTCTCGCGCACACTCTCCCGTCACACCCTCTGTAACACTTACCACAGGCGTGCATTTTTCCTTGCCTTTGACAGCGCACTCTTTCCCCATGCACCTGTCCGTCACACACCTTTCTCGCGCACACTCTCCCGTCACACCCTCTGTAACACTCACCACACCACGCTTCCATGTGCTCCCTCGCACACGCGCTACGACCGACTCACTCTCGCCAGCACCCTCACTCCTTGGCACGCACTTTTTCCTCACACACCCCAGAGTCGGACTTTCTCGCACACCTCCTCTTTCGCACACCAGACCTGTCGCACACGTCACCAACGGCCTCTCACGAACACCCGGGTCTATCTCGACCCCCAAGCTTCTTAAATCCCCTGGCGCATCATACGCACGACCATATTGGTCACCACTTACACCGGGTCCTCTTCCTCTTCGCTTCTCCTCCATCACCTGCGAATCCCTCATCCGGTTAATGAGCACATCATCACGATCCAAACACAGACTTTGGACCAATTCTTTTATCTCCTCTTTTATCTCCTTCTTATCCCCCCTCCGTCGCTTCTTAATTTCGCTCATCCCTTCTTCCACTTCTTCTAATTTCTGCTTCACCTTTTTTATTCCCTGGTACGTCTCCTCAAGCTCGTCCTCCAAGGCTACCTTGACCGTTTCCAGGTGCGTCCTCACCTGCCGGTCCTTCGTCTCCATTACCTCTATCACCTCGTCCAACCTCGTTGTCAGTCCCTCACGTACCATCTGACATTCCCTCTTCGTCGCTACCAAGTCATTTTTTAGGTCATTTTGTGTCGCTTTTAACCCTCCTATTACCGCTGTGTTCTTCTTTACCTGGTCCGTTAGTTCTTTTTGTCCCTCCGTCAGCTGTTCCACCTCCTGCGTCAGGTCCTCTATGCCCCCTTGCAATTTTACAGTCCTCTTTCTCACCTCCTTCTCCATGTGCTCCTTACAGTGCCTCACCTCCTCGCGCACTCCTCCGACCTCCTCACTCACTCCTCTCCTGATCTCCTCTCCCATCACTTGCATCTCCTGCCCAGATGCCACCCTCATCTGCTCCATTTCCTCCCTGTGAGCATCCAGTTTGGCTTCTACCCCCATTCTGACCCCCTCTATCTGCTGCCCCATTTGGTTAACTTCCCTTTCCGCTTGGTCCCTCATGTCCCTCAATTTGCCTTCCATGGTGTTTTCTAACCCCTCTAACCCCTTTTGCATCCCTTCCATTTGATTCTCTTGAGCGGCCATTCTGTTTTCTACCCCCATTAACCCCTCCTGTATTTCCCCTAATCTATTGTCTAATTTCCCAAATTTCTCGTCTAATCCCTTAAAATTATTGTCTAATCCCTCACCAGTACCCCTCGCTTCGTCCCTCATTACCCCCATTTGGTTTCCCATTACCCCCAATTGCTCACTCCGAGCCCTCGCTTCGTCCCTCATTACCCCCATTTGGTTTCCCATTACCCCCAATTGCTCACTCTGAGCCCTCGCTTCGTCCCTCATTACCCCCATTTGGCCCTCCAATCGCTCACCCTGAGCATCCATCCGGTTCCCCATTACCCCCATTTGGCCCTCCAATCGCTCACCCATTTGTTCCATAAGGGCCCTCATTTGCAACATAAAAAGGTTCGGATCCACCAGGGGCGCTGCCACGGTCGCGGGCGTGGATGCCGTGGCCACCTCGTGCGTGACAACGCTATTTTGCGACCCTGCCGCCCTCACTGCTTCGCTCTCCTCGCGTCCCTCAATTTGGTCCTGGACCGACCCTGCCTCACTCTCCCCTACCGGACCCCAGCTGTCTTGGTCTGCCATAGCGCGACTTTCAAAATTCGGGTTTTTATTTCCGTATAACAAAATCAAATTTCGCCGTTATAATTTCGCGCGGGAAACGCGCTCCGAATTGATTCTACTACAAATTTGGGCCTAATAAATTTAGTCCCGGGTTCGAATTCCACTCCTCGACACCAATTGTTACAGACGCGGCTTAGATGTTATTTACCGAGCGGTTTGGTATGACCACGTCTGCACAAGTTACCCGATTATACCCGAACGTTGACTAATCGCGCTACGCTAGATCAATGAAGGAAAAGACACACGGCTGGGATTAAAATGACACGACACCAGGGATACGGTTCTCAAGACCTCCGGAGGAGGTTATATTCGTTCGGAAGGTTAGATTACAACTACAAGAGGGACATCATAGAAAGACAGGCACTTAGACACACTTATATTAACCCCAACAGACGACAGATAAACGGGACAAAAGGCTGACTCACACGGGGATTGATGGCAAGGAAAGCGGGTATTCGATGGCCAGCACAAGGTGCACCTTGTGCTCAGGGACAGGATAGCGCGGCCCAAAAGATGCAGGAGGTCTCTCAGCGCTCGGAGGTGGCTCTCTTGTCTTCTCAAGCTCGGGGCGCATCTCTCCTCACATCCGGTAAGTCGCTGCGTATATCCGGCGGGGAGTGACACGCCCTCGGCTCGTTAGCTCCGCCCCAGATGGAATCGGCTCGTTGCTTCTCATTGGGTGCATGCGGGGGGGTTACCGGCTCCGCCCTTGACGAGGGGCTGACAGGGAGCCCCTTCGTGGTAACCCCGTGGAGCGCATGGTCATGGCGGCTAACCGAGCTGGTGGGAGGACGCACACTCCCCCCGCGCGCCGTGGTTGTAGTTGTTGTTGTAGCTGTAGTTGTTGTTGTTGTTGTAGCTGTAGTTGTTGTTGTTGTTGTTGTTTGGGGAAGAAGATGGAAGGAGGTATGGGAAGGTCCTAAACTCACTACTGGTGCCATATAATCACATTCTGGTGCAACGAAGAGTCAGAATTAATGGAAAGGAGTCCTTAACTGACATAGACTAAGAATAACTAGCAAGATGTCCGAAAGTTGTCTACGTGAGATGCGGTGGACCTGGGCACGACATTTAATGGGGGAAAAAGGGGAAGGTCGGTTCTACAGAGTGTTGTTTACAGACAATGGGACTAGGGAATGGGGGATTGGGGATAGTTGGGGAGTATTGGGGAAATAGGGGAATATTTACAAGCGGATATGGAGGCCAAATTCCATATTCGCAACATTATATATATATATATATATATATATATATATATATTGTTGCAGTTTTTAGAACCTTCACATTAAATTTAGTATTAAATTCCCTTCTAAATAACCCCTGTGTACATTTCCCCTTAATTGGCTGTTAAATGAAATAATCGCACCTTCGTTCGTCCATCGCACCACGTAGCGAACCATAGGATCTCTCCATAGTTATATCCTTATTATGTGTGTCAGGTAAGGCTATGTTTCCACTAGTTGACCTTACGTTGCATCAATCAAATAAGAGTAGGCCCATGTTCTTTCCAAAAAGGTGCGAGTGGTTTTCCCATTCCTGCAAGCCGCCATTGCCATGTGCTCATCTTGGAGAAGAAGGGGAGCATGGCACCTCATCGTCATCAGAGGTGGAGTCAGCCAGCCCTTACGACCAACCAGGAATCAGTGGGTTTGGCTTGAGAGGGCATGGAGCGAAACATCGAGCAGGTTCGCGAGGGTTCCAAGGGCGGGGTTATAAAACCCGTTGCAAAAAGCCCCCACCGCAGATGAGAGAGAGGAGAGAGCTTCAGAGACGCGCGTGCAGACGAGGTGAGATATACGTCCCGCCACGCAACAGATTGGCAAGCAGCTTTCGAGGCAGACGAGTAAGGAGGGACCTGCTGCTGCAGAAAGCCCTGCCGTGTGGAGCCGCTGGCTGTTCGCTTCCGAACTGTGAACTTGGAGCGGACCTCTCTGCTGCGCATTTTGCCCGGACCTTCCTGCCCTGTGTCCCACCTGAACCTTCTCCTTCCAGCCATTCATTCCTGTCTTCAATTCCCCATTCGTGTACGTGAGTTTGTCTTGTTTTGTCTTGTCCTGGGGTTCCATAAGTAAGCTTGTTTAAGGAATTGCTCTGTCTCCTTCTGCTCCTTCCATTTCCTGTATATTACTTTCATTTCTTCTCTTTCTCTTTGGTTTTGTATCGTAGTAAATAAATCCCTGTTATTTCTTACCCGTTTGGTTTCTTTCTCATCCGATCGCTTTCGTCCCTTCTGTCAATTGAGTACCTGTGGCATGATTTTTGGCCGAACCGCTCTACAATCGGGTTAGTAATTGCTAACGGCTCAGATTCTGCATTGCTAAACCGCTCGGCAATTACCATCTTGTCCGGGATTCGAGCGGGGCCACCCACCTGCTTTGTGGAGGGATTGGCGGAGGTGTCCGGGAATCCCTTGACCAATCACCTTGGCCAATCCTATCCCACAGAGGAGCGGGGTGGGTCCAGGAACGGAGACGGCCAGTGTGCAAGACGAGGGGATTAAACCCCCTCGGTAAGGGAAGTGCCGTCGTCCGATTCCGTAACTATATATGTATGTATGTATATATATATATATGTATATATATATATGTATATATATATATATATATATATATATATATATATATATATATATATATATATATATATATATATATATATATATACTTGGCATTTAATATGGAATTTTTTTTTTTCTTGACTTGGGTTTACTTTCTGAACTCAGTACATCAATCTGGTGAGTTTATTTTACCCTTTGGTGATGTCTTTGTTGAAAGAACCATGTCGCTGATTGTCTTTCGCAGCAAGAAGTCAATAACAGGATTATATCACAGGTGGCGTGACAAAATGTAAGGACAAGTACATTTGACGATTGGCTTCACAATCGGGTATATAAGGGTTGTTGCGTTCTGTATTAGTGGAAAACAACTGCTGCACGTCTACAAAAGTTATTGCCGCTTCCTCTGGAGATGGTCCGTCAACTTGACAATGTTGTTTGTCATGGAGTGGTGGCTTTACGATATTCTGGCATGAAACAGCGTGCTATTGCTCGGCAGTATGGCATCACTCAAGGTCAGGTGTCAAAGATCCTGAAACGAAATGCTCAGAGGGGTGTCCCTACTCCAATACCGAGGCCAGGACGTCCACGCAGAACCACAAGTAGAGATGATCACCAGCTGCACCGGTTAGTCTGCAATGGCCGTACCAAGTCAGCTAATCGGCTTAGGGCTGAGTGGCAGCAACTGACAAATATACCTGCATCCAGAAGGCTAGTCAACCAACGACTGGTTCAAGCAGGCTATCGTGCCAGGCGTCCCCTGAGAAAGCCACGCCTGACCAGACAACACAGCCAGCGCCGATTGCAGTGGGCCAGAGAGCACCGTCAATGGCAGCCAGGACACTGGAATCACGTGACCTTCAGTGACGAGTCTAGATTTCTGGTCTATCGTCAAGATGGCCGTGTCCGAGTGCGCAGACAAGTGCATGAAGCCCACAACGAAGATTGTATAGTGCCAAGAGTACAAGCTGGAGGTGGTGTGGTGACCGTTTGGGCTGCTGTTCATGCAGGGGGCAAAACTGGCCTGGTTGTTCTGAATGGAAACCTGAACCAGTTCAAGTACAGGGTCATTCTGGAAGAAACATTGCTTCCATTTGCTCGTGCAGCCTTTCGAGGAAACTTTGTCTTCCAAGATGACAATGCACGGGCTCATCGTGCTCGCATGATCCAACACCATCTTGCTGACCGTAGTGTAGAGCATATGGAGTGGCCTGCCATGTCCCCGGATATGAATCCAATAGAGAACTTGTGGGCAGAATTAACGTGTCAAATCGACAACTTGGACCAGCAGCCTACCTCTGTGCGTGAATTGCAACAGACTATTGTCACTGCATGGCAAGCGATTCCTGTCCAAACCTTGGCAAATCTCGTGAACAGCATGCCTGGACGTGTACGTGCTCTCCTGAATGCTCGTGGGGGTTACACGAAATACTGAACTGTAATTTTACTGTCCGTAATCCCAGTCATAATTTAGCTTTTGTTTTTGTTGAAAATTTTTGTGGCTAATGTGCAAAATAAAGAGATACTTCTGGAAAACGTACAGAAGTTTAACACAGTACTGTCCGTGAATTGAGTTCGATATCAATTTACATCATTTTCAAGGATCAATTTATTTGCTTCGAAATGTCAAATGTGGTTTTTGTTTCTTTTAAAGGTCACATTAACAAAATCTATAATAATTTCAACATAATTCCAATGAACTTTTGGTTCTAAGTCATCTTGAAAAGTAAGTTCACCCCCACAAAAAAAATATTCCATATTAAATACCAAGTCTGTATATATATATATTGTAACGAATTTGGAAAGTGTAAAGAATGTGAGAACTGGTTTGCTGTGTCTTAACTGGCCCTCGTAGAGTAAATAAGATCGAAAGACGTCCCCCTAGTTAATTCCATGAACCTACAGACAGGCCACGATATATCTTCTTTTAAATAGTTTATTTCCTTATTCTATGTAGGCTAAATATGTGTTTCCCACTAGATTGACTCTGCATTGCATCAAACGAAATAAGCTAGGCCCCTCCGATGATCCATGGCAGCTCAAGTGCCAGGAATTCCCCCACTTGAGCTTTGACAGCAACCGTTTATTGCAGTACTGAACTGCTGTGCAACGTGACGGCGCATTACCTGCAGCTGCTGACCGGTTTTCGACATTTGCGGCCATTACGAACAAGGGGAGTGGCTAGAGAAGATGGGTCGCCCCCCTCGTCATAGGGGGGAGGAGTAAGTCGGCCCCGCTCATCCAACCCAGAACAAGGGGTTTGGCTAAGAAAGGGCGGAGCGGGAACCCCCGAGAAAGTGCGCGAAGGTTCGGTGAGAAACCAATATAAACCGCCGCGGGACGCACTCTTGCTCCTCTTGCTCCTCTTGCTCTGACCCCGTCCTCTTGCTTGCTGCCACTCGTTGTTGCTGGGGAGAAGGAAGACGCCTGAACGAGCAGGTGTGACCGAGCCTGCGAGCCATCGTGCGACCAGCTGCGCTGCAGCTAAGAGGACGCAGGCCACGAAAAGGGCGCGCCAGGCAGCAATACACGTGGAAGCTGAACCTCCCTTGCCTCTCAATAGCCATCCAACCTCAAGGCATACCTGCCTGCAATTTTCCCCGTGTAAGTGTGAACGTCGTCTGTCTTGAATGTTGTCCTGGGGTTTATAAGTAAACTGAATAGATAAGCTAACGATTCACTGTGTGACTGCTCCTTCCATCCATTGCTTGTAAATAACTTGATCGCTCCTTCTTTTTGCTTGTGTGTATAATAAATCCTGTATTCCTCTGTACTCTGTCTTCTTCTCTCTTCCTTCTCTTTCGGTCGCTTTAGAGGTTTCCAAATTGAATATCTGTGGCGCGATTTGGTCAACGTTGGGGGAGTCGGGCTAATCGGGGATCCTGTAACGGTCGCGGTGACCATCCGCTCGGCCCAAAGTAACATCTTGTCCGCGACCCGTAACAATATATATATATATATATATATATATATATATATATATATATATATATATATATTGTCATGTGACTCCCCCTCGGTTAAGACCGGGAAAATCACGGATAGCAATCGAGCTTACTTGAGGTGTTCGGGTCAATGGCGGATTTCACTCTACATGCGCGGGAGGAAGAAAGGAAAGAAGAAGAAGTGGGATTTACCTGACGGTCTGCGCGCAGTCTTCAACCTGCAAATTAATAAACCACACGAAACGGAATTTATGGTACAAAAATAAACACGTTTATTTTACAGAACCCGAGAACAATGGACGCGGCGGTAAAAACTAAACCCCTATATCGGGATGTCCCCACATTAGACTTATACAACAGACACAGGAAGAATGAATAAAAGGAACCGTTGTGTTTGCGTTTGTGCTGGCTTGTCTCTGTCTAGATGTAGCGTCCGACAGGAATCGTCGGGCTTGAGCACCGTAGTCCAACGCAGGCCTCCCTGTGCCCCCATTCACCAGGCCTTGAGGTGTCCTTGCTCGCACTCCACCAGGCCAACGCACGCCTCCGCGCGGCGAGCCTCGTTTGCACGCTCGGTCCCGTACGCGAACGCAGGCAAGGAGGATCATCGTCGACGCTTCACCGTCTGTCGTCGCCCAACAAGCCCAGGTTCAAACGGGGAGAGGTCCAACGCACGGAAAGGAAGGAAGAGGAAGAGTATGTCCAGGGCAAATGGTTGCTCCAGGCGCTAGATATAGTTCCAATGAGAGGGCAGAGGGAGAGGTTTTATTGGCCATCTCGTGACGTCAGCCCTCCTCCCCTCCAACCAGTGCATCGCTTCTTGGACGTCTTTCGTGCCCTCCTCTCTGATTGGCCGAGCGCCTTTGGTTTTACGTCATCGTGTGGCACGTCATCGTCGGTGGCCAATCAGTGTGGCATGTCCTCACCTTCCTTACTCTCCAATCAGCGACCTGCTTGTTACTCACCCCTCCCCTGGCCAATCACTAGTTCTCCTGGGCGTGTCTCTCTGCCTGCCTGTTCGATGTCTGTCTTCATGCCGACGTTGTGCGCGGCCGCTTCCTGTTTGTTCTTCCGGTCAGTCATTGGGGGAGGGGAGTATTTATTAATGCGTGCTCTAATGGGGCTAACTAATGTATGTGATGTATTGACAGAAGGGACACTGGAATGATCACAGAGGGGACGACATACAATGGAAGCTTATCCTTATGCCCTAATTCTAGTTAACAAGCCCCGCCCCCTCGTGGCCGGGACACAGACACAAGCTTAATCCGACATTCGGGCGAGACAGGTCCCTGACTTATTTACATTGAGATGGTTCTTCTTCTTTGCGACATCGGAGCACCTACCTATGCAGATCTACCTGAATCTATATATCCCCCTACCCAAAATTCATCACAATATATATATACACTACCGGTCAAAAGTTTTAGAACGCCTCAATTTTTCCAGTTTTTATTGAAATTTACGCAGTTTAATGTCTCAATGTACTCTGAAATTAAGCAGAGAACAAATAAACAATTGGAGATAAAAAAAAAATCATAGAATCATTTTGTTTAACAAAATTTAATTTTAATTTTTGACTGAGCAAAGTAGCCACCTTTTGCAGATATAACCGCTGAACACACTTGTGGCATTCTTTCTGCAATGGAAATCAAATATTGTTCGGGAAGTTCTACCCAACACTGTTGCAGAAGTTCCCACAAATGTGTTGCACTTGTAGGTTGCTTTGCTTTCACCCTTCTGTCCAGTTCATCCCAATCCAGCCCGATGGGGTTTAAGTCTGGTGTTACAGACGTGGCTTAGATGTTATTTACCGAGCGGTTTGGTATGACCACGTCTGCACAAGTTACCCGATTATACCCGAACGTTGACTAATCGCGCTACGCTAGGTCAATGAAGGAAAAGACACACAGCTGGGATTCAAACGACACGACACCAGGGTTCAGTTCTCAAGACCTCCGGAGGAGGTTATATTGTTACGGAAGGTTAGATTACAAGGACGAGAGGTACAGCATAGAAAGACAAGCACTTAGACACAATCTCATATTAACCCCAACAGACGACAGATAAACGGGACAAAAGGCTGACTCACACGGGGATTGATGGCTAGGAAAGGCAGGATCGATGGCTCCAGGTGCACCTGGGCTCAAAGGTCAGAATCGACTCGGTCCGGTCCAGAGATGCGGGGAGGTATTCGGCGCTCGTGCGTGGCAACTTCTCTCTCCAGGCTGGGGGCGCATCTGACCTCACATCCGGTGAGTCGCTTCGTATCTCCGGCGGGGAGTGACACGCCCTCGGCTCGTTAGCTCCGCCCCAGATGGAATCGGCACGTCGCCTCTCATTGGGTGCGTGCGGGGGGGGTTACCGGCTCCGCCCTCGACGGGGGACTGACAAGGAGCCCCTTCGTGGTAACCCCGTGGAGCGCATGGTCCGGCGCGCATTGTCAATGGCGGCTAACCGAGCCGGTGTGATGACGCACACTCCCCCCGCGCAGCGTCGTTGTTGTTGTAATTGTTGTTGTAGTTGTAGTTGTAGTTGTTGTTTGGGGAAGAAGATGGAAGGAGGTATGGGAAAGGTCCTAAACTCACTACTGGTGCCATATAATCACATTCTGGTGCAACTAAGAGTCAGAATTAATGGAAAGGAGTCCTTAACTGACATAGACTAAGAATAACTAGCAAGATGTCCGAAAGTTGTCTACGTGAGATGCGGTGGACCTGGGCACGACATTTAATGGGGGAAAAAGGGGAAGGTCGGCTCTACTGATTGTTGTTTACAGACAATGGGACTAGGGAATGGGGGATTGGGGATAGTTGGGAGTATTGGGGAAATAGGGGAATATTTACAAGCGGATATGGAGGCCAAATTCCATATTCGCAACATTGCACCCTTCTCTACCCTCGGGGCGTCCCGACCCGATAAATTTTTACCTACTTTAGTGTGGCACGCAATGTAGTTCCCTCTACTATTAACTCTACCCTGAGTGCGACAGTTTTACAGATATTCACAAATGAGTAAATATGTCCCCCTGCGACGTTGCACCCTTCTCCTCACAGAAACACACCCACAGGATAACCGAATCCGGAAAGAATCCTCAAACTAAACATACAGCCGGTAGGGAGCATTATTTACACAAGACTACGCTGATATTTACACTACGATCCAGGACCTGTTTTTGGAGGAACACATGCAGATGTTATGCATAGAGAGAGCACGCATGCTAGCATCGATACACCAACCCACGAGTGCTCTGTGGCCTACGGCCTTTAATAATGTGCAGAGCACCCCTTCCAAGCATCAAGCACCACCCCATCACACAGTGAGCACCATCCGGTGCACCAATAAAGTGTTTACAAATCACCGGTGGTGTCGCAGCCGGCCGATGTTCTGCCGCTGGTCTTGCCTTCATGTGGTGCACTTGGCCTTCTTACTTCTTTTAAACAAAATAAAGAAAGGCGCCAACCGCGTCCATTTCTTTATTGTGGCCGTCAGGGGGCCAACTATAAGTGGTTCACCTGTATGGCATAGGTGCCACGTTGACCCATAGGTCCATCCACGGGTGGTGCTTGGCCGCAAAAGAGCTGCGGTCCATGGTGGGTCGCCACAAACATTGCGGTCCATATGGTGTATCGATCCAAGCAGCAAGCAGCGAAAGTGCAGGCCCACAACAGCGAAGCCAGCACCTCTCTCTCCTCTCTCTCTACCCCAAAGCCAGATCCTCGGAGGTGGGAGACAAAAGAAGAAGACAAGTGAGTAAGGTGGTAAGGGCGCAAAAGTGCACGCAATGTAAGATGATGCACACTGGGGGCACATGGGAACCAGGTGAGACAGGTACGTTTCTATCGTACGCCCCCCCCCCCCCCCACCAGGTAACCTACATGGCCCCTCCCTTACCCCTTACTGTATCCACACAACACAACACTACCCATAAACATCTACTTTACAAATCAACAAACATCCCTACTGTCTTCCCCGTTCCTCCCATAAACCAAATTCGTCTTCTCTCCCTCCTAACCAATCAAATTTGCCATTTTCAACTTTCATCAAAATTTGCCATCTCCAACTCAACATCATAATTTGCCATCACCAATTCATCATCAGTCCCTCCTAAGGAGGGAGAGATGGAATCACCCCAATGTCTCATCCACGTCGTGATGCGTCTCACAAATCCTCACAGCAATTCTCATTTCTGCACACAGAACAAAGAAAACACAGGTGTGGAGTCATCATCACCACAGGTAAGTGGCTGCGTATGGTGCGACAGGTTCATCAATCCTAACTATTTCCTAAATGACTTTAACAACTTTACACTACCCGGGGTCTTTCTCCGGCCAAACCATTGGCCCTCTTACACTATGGGTTCTAAAAACCAATTCCCATTGGCCAAACTGTGGTGCTTTTCAATTTGGGGTCTCACTCCCCCGATTCATCTCCCGGTGCTCTCGCACAATTTCTGGGCTGTGGCGTGTACCTCTCCCAGCGGGTCTACCCACCTGCACACCTCCACCACTGCAGTTGCCTCCGAGCTTACCTGCTCCTTACCCTAACCTAACTACCTGGGGAAGGCCCTCTGGCACTCTCCCCACTCGGTGCCCTCTCTGGCACGGGGCTGCCCGATCCACACCCGGGATCCTCAGGCACCCACTCACAACTACCGGCTCCCAGAGCCCACCTGCGGCCTCACCTGGCCGACATCCTCACAGTGGTGGAGTGCCCAACCAACTACACACACTAACAGGCTACACGCCCAGCCATTTCCACAACACTAATGCACCCATCCACAACACCATTCTGCAACCGCACCACAGATGCCAATATCCAACCACAATTTACCTGTACCCTCTACCTAACACTTACACTACCCGCCCCGGGTACTCGTGAAAAGGGTCCACTCTTCCCCCATCCACACCTTCGCACCATGCACACCACTCCGTACCACTTACTCCAACTCTCTCCACACACCTGTACTTGCACACCTGTGCTCTCACACCTGGTGCCACCTGCACCCTTCTCTCCCCAAGCGCATTCGCGCTGATCTACAACACTCACTACTCACACACTGCTCCACACACCTGTCCAGTTGCACACCTGTGCAATCACACCTGTTCAATTCTCACACACACGGCATCATCTCAGCTAACTACTCCCCTCTGAAACTTGCGCTTCCCAGTCGTCCCTTTAAACTATTGCGCTCCCTCGTCATTATCATCCACACTAATCTACCTGCGTCCCCACTACAGGTATCAGTCACTAACTAACCTTAACGTCACCTAATGTCATCTTCTCTAGATCCCTATCAATATAACCTAACCCACCCGGGCTAGTTTTCACTGCCATACACCCCATAATCTATAGCTCCTTTGCCCCCAGCATGGGAAGGGTGGCAGATTTGCCATCCCACCCCATCGGGGGTCTCTCACTACCAATTTTGCACATCAAATTTCAACAAATTAAAAATTTGCCAATCATCTGCCAATCACTGTACCATTACCAATCATCACTCTGCCAATCCTTTGCCAATCATCAAATTTTGTTTTTCTCTAATTTTGGGGCCAAAACACTAACCTCATCACCCAGTCTACTCACTAATGCCTCTCGGTGCGCCAATTCCTGTCCAAAGCCCGGCTTCGTAAAGCCAAGCAATGGATGCTGGTTGTTTTGTGCAGCGGCTGGATGCGTCCGGCATTCGGGGCAGGGACGGGGGCTTACCCGGGCCGAGATCCCACGCACCACCTCGGCGTGGAGCCATCCAATGTCCCGATCTCGACCTGCCGGCACGTCTCAACAAAACGTGGTCGCCATGACGACCCTTCCTATCCAGCTGCCCGCTCCACCTAGTGGAGCACGGACGCGGCCGTTCAAAGCGAGGCCCGGCACGCACCGAGGGCCCGCTTCGGCTAAAAGTCGACCTAACCTCTAACCTGGTTACCGTCGATGCTTCACCTGGACGCTTACACCCCGCAGCCCGTTCCTTGCTCACACATCCAGCCGTGCCCATGCTCCTCGTACCTTTCCTTACACACCCAGGTACACCCATTCCACTCACAGCCTTGGTCACACACCTGACCACCGAACACCTTGGCACACATTCGTCGCTCGCACACCTCACCAATACACCTCTTCGCGCCCCCTCCTCTGTCACCTCCTCTGTGACAATCACAGGTGTGCTCTCATTCGCACACCCAACCACGTGCCTCACCACCAACTCCAGCGTGCATTCCCACTCACGCTCTACCATTCCAGGTGCGCATCCTTCCATCCCAGGTGTACATCCTCGCTCACCTGTCACAACCAACTCACTCTCCTTGTCACTCTCAATACTCTCACCTCCATTCTTGACAGCGCACTCACCCTTACTCTTGACAGCGCACTCTTTCCTCATGCACCCGTCCGTTACACACCTTTCTCGCACACACTCTCCCGTTACACCCTCTGTAACACTCACCACAGGTGTGCATTCTTCCTTGCCTTTGACAGCGCACTCTTTCCCCATGCACCTGTCCGTCACACACCTTTCTCGCGCACACTCTCCCATCACACCCTCTGTAACACTCACCACACCACGCTTCCATGTGCTCCCTCGCACACGCGCTACGACCGACTCACTCTCGCCAGCACCCTCACTCCTTGGCACGCACTTTTTCCTCACACACCCCAGAGTCGGACTTTCTCGCACACCTCCTCTTTCGCACACCAGACCTGTCGCACACTTCACCAATGGCCTCTCACGAACACCCGGGTCCATCTCGACCCCCAAGCTTCTTAAATCCCCTGGCGCATCATACGCACGACCATATTGGTCACCACTTACACCGGGTCCTCTTCCTCTTCGCTTCTCCTCCATCACCTGCGAATCCCTCATCCGGTTAATGAGCACATCATCACGATCCGAACACAGACTTTGGACCAATTCTTTTATCTCCTCTTTTATTTCTTTCTTATCCCCTCTCCGTCGCTTCTTAATTTCGCTCATCCCTTCTTCCACTTCTTCTAGTTTCTGCTTCACCTCTTTTATTCCCCGGTACGTCTCCTCCAGCTCGTCCTCCATGGCTACCTTGACCGTTTCCATGTGCGTCCTCACCTGCCGGTCCTTCGTCTCCATTACCTCTATCACCTCGTCCAACCTCGTTGTCAGTCCCTCACGTACCATCTGACATTCCCTCTTCGTCGCTACCAAGTCATCTTTTAGTTCTTTCTGTGTCACTTTTAAACCTCCTAATACCGCAGTGTTCCTTTGAACCTGCTCCACTAACTCCGTCTGTCCCACCGTCAGCTGCTCCACCTCCTGCGTCAGGTCCTCTATGCCCCCTTGTAACTTTACAGTCCCCTTTCTCACCTCCTTCTCCATGTGCTCCTTACAGTGCCTCACCTCCTCGCGCACTCCTCCGACCTCCTCACCCACTCCTCTTCTGATCTCCTCCCCCATCACTTGCATCTCCTGCCCAGATGCCACCCTCATCTGCTCCATTTCCTCCCTGTGAGCATCCAGTTTGGCTTCTACCCCCATTCTGACCCCCTCTATCTGCTGCCCCATTTGGTTAACTTCCCTTTCCGCTTGGTCCCTCATGTCCCTCAATTTGCCTTCCATGGTGTTTTCTAACCCCTCTAACCCTTTTTGCATCCCTTCCATTTGATTCTCTTGAGCGGCCATTCTGTTTTCTACCCCCGTTAACCCCTCCTGTATTTCCCCTAATCTATCGTCTAATTTCCCAAATTTCATGTCTAATCCCTTAAAATTATTGTCTAATCCCTCACTGGTACCCCTCGCTTCGTCCCTCATTACCCCCATTTGGTTTCCCATTACCCCCATTTGGTTTCCCATTACCCCCAATTGCTCACTCCGAGCCCTCGCTTCGTCCCTCATTACCCCCATTTGGTTTCCCATTACCCCCATTTGGTTTCCCATTACCCCCAATTGCTCACTCCGAGCCCTCGCTTCGTCCCTCATTACCCCCATTTGGCCCTCCAATCGCTCACCCAATCGCTCACTATCGGCCCTCATTTGCTCACTATTAGCCCTCATATCGTCCTTCTGCAGGTTGAGGGACGCCTGCATTTGCGCCATAAATTGCTCCATGAGGGCCTGCATTTGGGCCATCCCTCCCACTTGTGCAGCGGGTGCGGCCGCCGTAGCTATGTGCGAGGCGCCATTTCGCGCGCCCGTTACCTCGTGCGTGACGACGTTATTTTGCGAATCTGCTACCCTCACTGCTTCGCTCTCCTCTTGTCCCTCATTTTGGTCCTGGACCGACCCTGCCTCACTCTCCCCTACCGGACCCCAGCTGTCTTGGTCTGCCATAGCGCGACTTTCAAAATTCGGGTTTTTATTTCCGTATAACAAAATCAAATTTCGCCGTTATACTTTCGCGCGGGAAACGCGCTCCGAATCGATTCTAATTGTTACAAATTTGGGCCTAATAAATTTAGTCCCGGGTTCGAATTCCACTCCTCGACACCAATTGTTACAGACGTGGCTTAGATGTTATTTACCGAGCGGTTTGGTATGACCACGTCTGCACAAGTTACCCGATTATACCCGAACGTTGACTAATCGCGCTACGCTAGGTCAATGAAGGAAAAGACACACAGCTGGGATTCAAACGACACGACACCAGGGTTCAGTTCTCAAGACCTCCGGAGGAGGTTATATTGTTACGGAAGGTTAGATTACAAGGACGAGAGGTACAGCATAGAAAGACAAGCACTTAGACACAATCTCATATTAACCCCAACAGACGACAGATAAACGGGACAAAAGGCTGACTCACACGGGGATTGATGGCTAGGAAAGGCAGGATCGATGGCTCCAGGTGCACCTGGGCTCAAAGGTCAGAATCGACTCGGTCCGGTCCAGAGATGCGGGGAGGTATTCGGCGCTCGTGCGTGGCAACTTCTCTCTCCAGGCTGGGGGCGCATCTGACCTCACATCCGGTGAGTCGCTTCGTATCTCCGGCGGGGAGTGACACGCCCTCGGCTCGTTAGCTCCGCCCCAGATGGAATCGGCACGTCGCCTCTCATTGGGTGCGTGCGGGGGGGGTTACCGGCTCCGCCCTCGACGGGGGACTGACAAGGAGCCCCTTCGTGGTAACCCCGTGGAGCGCATGGTCCGGCGCGCATTGTCAATGGCGGCTAACCGAGCCGGTGTGATGACGCACACTCCCCCCGCGCAGCGTCGTTGTTGTTGTAATTGTTGTTGTAGTTGTAGTTGTAGTTGTTGTTTGGGGAAGAAGATGGAAGGAGGTATGGGAAAGGTCCTAAACTCACTACTGGTGCCATATAATCACATTCTGGTGCAACGAAGAGTCAGAATTAATGGAAAGGAGTCCTTAACTGACATAGACTAAGAATAACTAGCAAGATGTCCGAAAGTTGTCTACGTGAGATGCGGTGGACCTGGGCACGACATTTAATGGGGGAAAAAGGGGAAGGTCGGCTCTACTGATTGTTGTTTACAGACAATGGGACTAGGGAATGGGGGATTGGGGATAGTTGGGGAGTATTGGGGAAATAGGGGAATATTTACAAGCGGATATGGAGGCCAAATTCCATATTCGCAACACTGGAGACTGTGCTGGCCATTCCATGATTTGAAGCCTACTGTCTTGTTCTTTTCCTCGAAGGTAGTTTTGACATAGCCTGGAGGTGTGTTTAGGGTCATTATCTTGCTGTTGGATGAACCCCTGATCCACTAGGCGTATACCAGAGGGTATTGCATGGCACTGCAAAATGCTGTGGTAGCCCTTTTGGTTCAGGGTGCCAGTCACTCTGTGCAAGTCGCTGACTCTGGATCCAGCAAAAGAGCCCCAGACCATCACGCTTCCTCCTCCATGTTTGACAGTTGGTGTCCCAGTGTCCCACACTGAGGAACCATCCTTTCGCCTCCTCGACAGCGTACAAAAACCCTGCGTGATGAACCAAAGATTTCAAATTTTGATTCATCGGTCCATAAGACCTTCTTCCAGTCTTCAGTAGTCCACTGGCGGTGCTTCATGGCCCAGGCAAGCCTCTTTTTCTTATTTTGCCATCTTAGCAATGGCTTTCTTACTGCCACTCAACCTGTCAAACCTGCAGCTCGAAGTCTTCTCTTCACAGTTGAAACTGAGACTTGCTTACTTCGACCAGTGTTAAGCTGTGCTTGAAGCTGTTGTCCTGTGAGCCGCCTATCGCGCAAGCTGTTGACTCTCAGAAACTAGTCTTCTGATTCTGTTGTGGCTTTGGGTCTGCCAGATCTCTTTCTGTCGGAGTTTCCTCCAGTTTCCAATGTACTACTTCATGCAGTGCAATATTGTCCAAATAATGCTTCAGAGGGTGTAATAACAGTCTGTTCCAATACTGCTTTTATACAGACAGGGGGTTTGTAATCAAGTAATCAGCAGAGGTTGGGACACCTGTAGGAATTGTTTGCATCAACTTTCAAGGCTTAATTTACTTACATTGCTGCAGAACAGCTGTAAGTTGTTAACCCATTACTTGTTCCCTGAAGAAGGCCTTTTTTGTCCCCCGTCGCACAGCGGAGCGAAAGGGGGACTATGGTTTTCCCCTCCGTCCGTGTGTCCGTCCGTCCGTGCGTGCATGCGGGCGGGCGTGCGTGCGTAAGCGAAGGACCGCATTCGAATTTGGTGTGTGGGTGCAACCCACGTCAAAATCCAAGATGGCCGCCGCCATGTATGTCTGATGAAATGTATGCCTGAAACTTGTGAGCTGAATATCTTGAAAAATAAGCGAAGTACCAACTTCTAATCTGGTGTGTGGGTGTATCTAGGCATAAGGAAGAACGCTATTGAAAATTGGGTCGCCACGTCAAAATCCAAGATGGCCACCGCCATGTATGTCTGAACCTTGTGAGATGAATATCTTGAAACATAAGCGAAGTACCAACTTCTAATTTGGTGTGTGGGTGTATCTCGGTATAAGGAAGAACACTATTGAAAATTGGGTCGCCACGTCAAAATCCAAGATGGCCGCCACCATATATATGTCTGAACCTTGTGAGCGAAATATCTCGAAAAATAAGCGAAGTACGAACTTCTAATCTGGTGTGTGGGTGTATCTAGGCAAAATGAAGAACGCTGTTTAAAATTGGGTCGCCACGTCAAAATCCTAGATGGCCGCCGCCATGTACGTCTGAAACTTGTGAGATGAATATCTTGAAAAATAAGCGAAGTACCAACTTCTAATTTGGTGTGTGGGTGTATCTCGGCATAAGGAAGAACGCTATTGAAAATTGGGTCGCCACATCAAAATCCAAGATGGCCGCCACCATATATATGTCTGAACCTTGTGCGTGAAATATCTTGAAAAATAAGCGAAGTACCAACTTCTAATCTGGTGTTTGGGTGTATCTAGGCATAAGGAAGAACGCTATTGAAAATTGGGTCGCCACGTCAAAATCCAAGATGGCCACCTCCATGTATGTCTGAACCTTGTGAGCGAAATATATCATAGCATGTTTTCTGCATCTTCCACTTTGTCAACTCACATTACTTCCCCGACGGGGGACCGAGGCGTAACGCTTGTTTACAATATAAATATGCAATTTACATTATTTACCCGTTTTTGCTTACCTAAACTTTTTTTTTTAACCTCGAGCAGTTTACTACTTACCTTTGTACCATTTCACGTTATTCACTGGACTTTAATTGTTTAAATTTCAATAAAAACTGGAAAAATTTAGGTGTTCTAAAACTTTTGACCGGTAGTGTATATTTTAGGGTCAGTATATTGCATTCTTATTTGGTGGTGAGATGCATTCGGGCTCCTCACCTACTGACACAGTAGGTTTATGTTTTGTTATGAGGAGGTACTTGCTGTTATACCCTTAAGTTTCGAAATTGAAAATTATAATTGAATCATGAAATACGCTATTAAGAAGAAAAAACAACTGCAGAATATTTAGCAAATTTGTATTTTACTCCCAAAGAGATGTGATGCATCATGACCTAGTGTTTGGGGAAAGACTGATACGTTGTATGATGATATGTGGATACATACACCATGCGACAATGTCTCTGGGTTTATTTTTCTTTTTTGTTATTTTTGAGTTTTATTTTCTCCCCCCTACTCTATTATTCCCTTAAGTGGATTAGGGATTGCATAAGCATCACATAATAGTAAATGGGTCACACTATACGTATATATTGAGATGTGCATGGGAAGGTGTGGTAAACCCCTTTATGTATTTATGCTTAATTGTAAATACTGTCATGTGTATGTACTTTGTAGACATGTACGTGTGCGTCAGTTCATATATGCTATAAGAGCCGTTTGTCTGTCTGTGTGTGTGTCGCCATTTTTCTCAGTGATGGCTGAACAGATATTCATCAAACTTTCAGATGTTCATCAGTGAGTACCAGGGAGTGTTTAGGCAAAAAAAAAAAAAAAATTAAAAGTTCGTTTGTTTTGGATTCTTTAAAAATCGCTTTATAGTGCCTGAGCCTTTGTAGCTATATGAAAGGTAACATTAAATTATCCCCGATTTGTGGGGGGGGGGGGGGGGGGTCAGGGGGAGTGTAATATCGTATTAAATATAAATTTTCTTTATTGGGTGCAAGTAGGGGAATTTAAAAAAAAAATAGATTTCTTCAAAATGTCAACAGGATTAGAACATCACCGGGGAACGCCGGATTCTCCTGTTAGTAATGGATATATAGAAGCCATCCATCCCACAGATCTTATAGAACTTCTTACCCACCTCCTGTTATTTTTATTCGATTCATCAGATGGGGTAACCTGCAGTGCTCCGAGGGTGACCAAAGTGTCCTCAGGACCCAAGGAGCAATATTGATGGAGTGGGATTTGTTCTGTCTGACAGGTGCACTACATCCAAATCTTTTGCCTTTGTAGTACAAACAGAAAGTCAGAATTCTTGATCACTCGACCAAAACCTGGTTTTCAGGTGAGTCACCAAGTTGCGACATGAAGTCCTGATGCCTAATGGGATCACATAACAGTGCAATCGATCACACTTGCGTGAATTGTCTGGCTGGAGTAGTACTCGCACTGCGCCCAACACAGAAGCCAACACTGCACAGTTTAGGCGTATCCAATTCAGAAACCCCCCGAAGCACGTTCGGTTTGCAGCTGAATGAACTTCAGGAGGCTATGATCAGACCGCGAAATCGTAAGCCTAAACTATCTCAAAAAGGCATAATTCACGACAGTGACCAAAATGAAGCTCGTGACAGACTCGTACCAACTCAGAACAGTGTGGACCCCGAGCAACACAGTACCACCATCAGATTGGGTTGAATCGTCTATAAAACAGCAACATATGCCAATTAGATTTCAGCTGTCTTCCCTAAAGTAATGAGCAACGTCGTCATAGCAATTGGGAACAGCAATGATATGTTTTATTTGCTTAAGAAAATGTTGACTCATGCAACATTGTGTTTATTTCCAGTGTTGATCACTGAATTTTTCTCTGGAATTTTTGAACTTTTGATGTTGATATATTTGCAGGAAAAATTCTCTGAAAACTATAATCACTCCAGTTCTTCAAGTGCACTCCAGCAACTGTGGAACAAACTTTGTATTTGACATTTTGAACTTTACTTCAATGCTAATCTAATGAACTTTTATGAGCTTAATCTCGAATAACACAACAGGGTGAATATGGATGTTTATCTTCAAAAGGAGGGACATGAAGTGATATGAAGGAACATTATTGTGCCTGTTAAGTGCGTGTATACATGTGCTGGATACGGTTTGCCCTTTTCCTGTATACTGAGGGAAATGATGTGAAGTAAACCACTCAGAGACTTTATTCTGCCATTGTTCATTACCCTGCGCTCACGAAGCGAAAATGCAGGGTTTGGCATTCGGGTGCGTCCATACTTGTGGCATACATACTTGCATGTCTGCATTTAAATAATTCATTTTCTCGGCAACCCTTGGTCAGATTGACACAAAATTTTTACCATAGGAGCGCCTCCGCCGGTATAATTTTTTATTCATAATTATGACATCATAGGTCACATGGTACAGATGCCAACTTGGAAAAACGTTACACCTCTATATCTCCAAAACCGCTCAATGGAAAAAAAATTGAAACGTGGGTCATTGTCAAGTACTCCCAATGGCGAATAAGATGTGCTAATGATGATGCAATCAGTGTCTTCATTATGACGTCATAATTTGACAAGTATAGCGCTTCATCCGATCAGTATGAATTATTTATTCTCTGCAACTGTTGGTCTAATGGACCCGAAATTTTTACCATAGGAGCGCCTCCTCCTGTAGAGTATTTTAATGATAATTATGACGTCATAGTTCACGTAGTACAGGTGCCATCTTGGGAAAACCGAAAAACGTTGAAATGTAGCTCTTTGTAAAGTACTCTGCAAGGAGAATGTGTTGTTAATAATGATGTCATTGGTGCCTTAATTATGACGTCATAATTCGACAGGGACAACGCTTAGTTTGATAAGTTTGAAATTTATTGAGCGTGATCTAGACAATAATTATATTAGAAAATATAAATTTATGATGTCATCGCTCACGTGGTCTGGCAGCCATATTGCATCATATAAATAAACGGTTAAAAAACAGAAGAGTTGACTCGCACAAAGTTGATTGTGCAGGGTAAGTATTGTCGTGTCCCGTCCTCGACAACACTTGTCATGTGCCCTGGGTTAACACCCCTGGGAGACGGATGACCAAAACGAACTTTAACTCCGAGGCATGCTTTAAACCTTGGCGGGTTTGTCTTTGGCGCGAGCGGGAAAGGCCCGAAGCCTTATCTGATAGGACGGCCGGCACTGGGTTAATCCGAACCCACAAACACAAATACGGGACAAGATAAATCCACAATATAAGAACAAGAATGGAATGCAAAAATAAAGGATTTAATGAAAATAAAGGCAAGAGACAAAAATTAAAGGCGAGGTAAATCTATAATTCCTAATTGAGACGTCTCCACTCAGACTCGTATACAAACAAGGGGAAAGATTAAATAACAATAAATGATGTTCCTGCCGGCCGGCACAAAATGGCGCGGAGTCACGCTCCTCGACGTCCCAACGTGAGGTACTTCTCGCGATGCCGACTGCCCCGAATCTCTCTTGTTCAGTCTGTGTCCACAAGCGCACACGAGCCAAAGATGTGCCACCGCCCGCGACCAACCCAGAACAAAGAGAAAATGCGACCGCCTCCAATGAATGCCAGCACAAAAGAGAGAGACACAAATCCGCTGTGAATCACAGGATCAGAAGAAGAGACCAAGATGCCGAGACGGCTTCTTTTTTTTTCTCGTAGCTCTCGAATGTTCCACTGCTGACGTCACAATATGTGCAATCACTGATGTCCCATTACATCAGTCCATGGCCATGATCCATCGTCGTCTTTGGGGCGGGGCCTCACGGCCTTGCTTGACCCCCAATGACGAAGGTCGAGGCATGCCCCCCCCCCTGTCACGAGTCGTCGGGGGGCGGAGTCTAATCTCTGTTCGGGAATGACAGATGATGGGGTTCCCTTGCCGATCGGCAAATGCTGTTTGTCAGCCCAGGTGGTGTGGATGGCTAATGGGGCCCATCGCCTGGCCGGCTGAGTTTTATAAGAACATTAGGGAAAATCACAGGGAGGCAATACTTACTGGGGATTATTAACCATAAGCCCTATAATTAATTGGCACAAAACCACCCTCCTTATGGTGACATGCAAACACTCTTAACCTGAACATTTACCCTGCTTATGTACATCGAGATGGCTTCTCCTTCGTGTCACACGGTCCATACTAAAACCTACACATTCTGAACTTTCCTAAGGTATTCCATGCCTACCCCCACAAACGTAACTGTATTCCATGAATACCATGTAGTTTGTATTTTATTCACCTCAACAATCAATCGGCTTGTAGATTTTCATTGGTGAACCAATTCAGTGACCCAACAAGCAAATTATTTAAATTTCAGGTCAATCAGGTGAAAATTGCCAATTGTATGCAACCTTGACGTTTGACATTTTGATCTAAAAAAACAATAATCAGCTTCTAGATTTTGATTGGTGAACAAATTCAGGACCCAATATGCAAATTCTTAAAATTTCAGGTCAATTGGATGAAAATTGATTGAAAAATTGAAAAATTGAAAAATCAAAATGATTTGGAAAGGCACACACCTGTCTATATAAGGTCTCACAGCTGACGATGCATATCAGAGCTTTCATGTGTCTTTCATGGAGGAGAGGCTTCCGTCTGGCCACTCTGACTGACTCTGACTCATGTCCAATCAATTGAATTTACCACAGGTGGACTCCAATCAAGGTGTAGAAACATCTCAAAGATGATCAAGAGAAATGGGAGGCACCTGAGCTAAATTTCAAGTGTCATAGCAAAGGGTATGAATACTTATGTCAATGTGATATTTCCGTTTTTTCTTTTTAAAGAATTTGCAAAACTTTCTAAAATCCTGTTTTCTCTTTGTCATTATGGGGTATTGAGTGTAGATTGATGAGGGAAAAAGTGAATTTAAACGATTTCAGCATAAGGCTGCAACATAACAAAATGTGAAAAAAGTGAAGGGGTCTGAATACTTTCTGAATGCACTGTATGTCTTTAGTATTGATTTTAGTTAGCTTGGGATGACCGAAAATTACCACCCAGGAACGCATCCTCGGGTTTTAACACTCTGCCAATGGGAAAAACGTTTTCGATTTACACTCAGGTTTTCAGGAACCCATCTCAAACGTAAATCGAGGATATATTGTCCGATGCTATTTATACAGAACCTCGGTTCTACCGCAGCAGTTTCTTTGGCAATGGTTACCAATTACCATCCTGGATGGATCGCCACTCCGACGCAAGGCACTCAATGAATGTGCAGGCATTTGGAATTTAGCCACGGCGCCAGCGATAGCTTGCCTACTCTTCACGAATGACACTGTGGGACATTTAACGCCCACTAGCTGATGTTATCAGAGGAGATGCCCAGTTTAAATTCCTTCCGATGGATGGTGCACATTGGTCCATCACCAACATGCTAAACACCAATATTCCAGTCTGTAGCTGGGCTGAGATTCAAACCCAGGTGAGACGGCTCGGAGGCAAGTGTGCGTACCATCCAGGCTATCCTGTCAGTCTTGTTATCATATACTTTTTGCAAATCTGATAATCATGATTGCTGATATTGATACGTTCTTATTGATCTTTGTTTTCCTAATTCAGTCGACCTCTTGAAGATGGAGATATCATCAATGTTGATATCACTGTAGGTGAACAACACCTTTTGAAATGTTTTTATGCTCTTTGGCATGTAATATTGTAGTCAGCTTTCACTACTTTATCCTATAATATAATTTACATCAGTATCATCATTCATTAAATGTGTAGCATCAATCTCTAACTTTGTGTGCAGCTCGATGCACAAAAAGCTTTGTCCATCTCATGACATAACTCTCCTCCTTTAATGTGGGCACAACCACATCACCACTCCAATCAGTACAGCCCCTGATATGTGGTGTATGCATGACTGTGCAGGTATTCTACAAGGGTTTTCATGGAGATACATCTGAGACCTTTCTCATTGGGAATGTAGATCAGACAGGACAACGATTGGTCGAGGCAGCGTGGAAATGCCGTGATGCTGCTATAGTGGCTTGTGCACCTGGACAACCGCTCTGTGTCATCGGCAATACCATCAGGTGATCCACACATGTGTAGTTTCTTGGTGATTTATGGCGTACATTGGTTGTGCAAAGAGATAATGACTTTCAGTAATTCTGGGGAGGTACAGGTGCCATTATATATAAATGACAAAGTAGAGTTAAGGATTAATCATGATTAAAGCAGATTGTAGTTTACCTGTATAATATGCAATTTGAAAAATTTGAAGCTCTTATGATTTTGGAATTCTGTGATATATGTTCTTTTGTAGAAAATTGGTTCCACATCTCTGGATACCTGTTAAATTTTCTGGGAGGGTTTTATTGATTTTTTTTTACAAGTTACCTTGTTTTTTTGTTGTTAGCGGTGGTGTTAGGCAAGAACTCCACCTCCGTGGGTGATCCATGGGAAATAAAATGAAGTGGGTGCTCAACACCCACAAGCCATGGCCCTTTCTGTTTTCGCTATCTCTTCTCGATGTCTATCTCTTCCGGTACTCATAAATATATCATTAATGTGTGTGTGTGTTAGTTAAACTCAGAAACCATACTATGTAGACAGAGGTATTACCTCGACAGAAGCTTCTCCGACATAGGAATGTCATGGCGACAATATAGAGTGCATTCAGAAAGTATTCAGACCCCTTCACTTTTTTCACATTTTGTTATGTTGCAGCCTTATGCTGAAATCGTTTAAATTCATTTTTTCCCTCATCAAACCACACTCAATACCCCATAATGACAAAGAGAAAACAGGATTTTAGAAAGTTTTGCAAATTTATTAAAAATAAAAAACCACAATATCACATTGACATAAGTATTCATACCCTTTGTATTGACACTTAAAATTTAGCTCAGGTGCCTCCCATTTCTCTTGATCATCTTTGAGATGTTTCGACACCTTGATTGGAGTCCACCTTTGGTAAATTCAATTGATTGGACATGATTTGGAAAGGCACACACCTGTCTATATAAGGTCTCACAGCTGACAATGCATATCAGAGCAAGAACCAGGCCATGAGGTCGAAGGAACTGCCTGCAGAGCTCAGAGACAGGATTGTGTTGAGGCGCAGATCTGGGGAAGCCTACAAAAAAATCTCTGCTGCATTGAAGGTTCCCAAGAGCACAGTGGCCTCCATAATTCTTAAATGGAGGAAGTTTGGAACAACCAGGACTCTTCCTAGAGCTGGCCACCCGGCCAAACTGAGCAATCGGGCGAGAAGGGCCTCTGGAAATCAGCAAGCATCACTCCCATGTACAGGAAGTGTGCGAAAACAGATCCTCTGAATTCCAGAGCACCGCGTGTTTACTTCGAAATTACTGGTAAGTAATGAAATTGACTATTGCTGCTGATGTCAACTATTTCCTGTTTTCAAACAGCCTGATCTCTGTCCATCAGTTTGTATTCCATCTCAATAATTAAACTCTGGACATGCTGCTGCTCCTCTTATACGCAATGGTCGAAAGTCCTAAATCTCAATCAAGAGGGTTAGGACCATTCCGCAGGTCATATCTTGGACATTTGATACAGTCTGACAAATCCTGCTTTGCTTGCCAAGCTCTCTACCTGTGGCATAAAAGAGAGACTTTTGTGGCATAAAAGAAAAAGACTCTCTCTACCAGCCCTCTTGTCTAGATTTCTGACTTCCTCCACTCATGCAGTGAATATGCTGTTATCAATGGAACCCCCTCCTTCCCTCTCCCATATGAGGCTGGAGTTCCCTAAGGCAGCATTTTGGGCCCAGTTTTGTTCCTAATATATATTAATGACTTCTCCACTGCTCTGGAAGACACTCTCTTCCTTTTTGCAGACGACGCCACATTGTGTCTGTATCATATCCGCAGGGAGCAGGGTTATGGGGTGACATATTATGATACCTCCTAAGGTCTGATGAATCATTTACTCCCTGATAGTGCTACACTGCGCATGCGCACCAGGGTAAGACAGAACATGTCAGAGTCGCACAGTACCCACATACCTTTGTTCGGCAGACTGTATCTTTCTTTGCTGTTAGGGAATTGATATATGCTGGTCTGATAAATGGAACATATGGACTTCAATCAAGTAAAATCTCACAGTCTCACCTTGTCGATCTGGAAGGATCGGCAAACTAAACGATATATCTATTTAAACGTTCACCCACTGGAAGCTGTTCAGACTTTCTAAACAGTTCTTTTTAAACTTGTCAATGGCGGTCAATTTATAAACTCTAATTTAATATGAGGAAGACTATTTTATAAACTCTAATTTAATATGAGGAAGACTTTATAAACTCCAATTTAATATGAGGAAGACTATTTATAAACTCGAATTTAATATAAGGAAGACTTTATAAACCCCAATTTAATATGAGGAAGACTATTTTATAAACTCTAATTTAATATGAGGAAAACTATTTCATAAACTCTAATTTAATATGAGGAAGACTATTTTATAAACTCTAATTTAATATGAGGAAGACTTTATAAACTCGAATTTAATATAAGGAAGACTTTATAAACTCGAATTTAATATGAGGAAGACTTTATAAACTCCAATTTAATATGAGGAAGACTATTTTATAAACTCTAATTTAATATGAGGAAGACTATTTATAAACTCGAATTTAATATAAGGAAGACTTTATAAACCCCAATTTAATATGAGGAAGACTATTTATAAACTCGAATTTAATATGAGGAAGACTTTATAAACTCCAATTTAATATGAGGAAGACTATTTTATAAACTCCAATTTAATATGAGGAAGACTATTTATAAACTCGAATTTAATGTAAGGAAGACTTTATAAACTCTAATTTAATATGAGGAAGACTATTTATAAACTCGAATTTAATATAAGGAAGACTTTATAAACTCCAATTTAATATGAGGAAGACTATTTTATAAACTCTAATTTCATATGGGGAAGACTAATTATAAACTCTAATTTAATATGAGGAAGACTTTATAAATTCTAATTTGATATGGGGAAGACTATTTATAAACTCTAATTTAATATGGGGAAGACTATTTATAAACTCTAATTTAATATGAGGAAGACTATTTATAAATTCTAATTTGATATGGGGAAGACTATTTATAAACTCTAATTTAATATGAGGAAGACTATTTATAAATTATAATTTGATATGGGGAAGACTATTTATAAATTCTAATTTAATATGAGGAAGACTATTTATAAACTCTAATTTAATATGAGGAAGACTATTTATAAATTCTAATTTAATATGAGGAAGACTATTTATAAACTCTAATTTAATATGAGGAAGACTATTTATAAATTATAATTTGATATGGGGAAGACTATTTATAAACTCTAATTTAATATGAGGAAGACTATTTATAAATTCTAATTTGATATGGGGAAGACTATTTATAAACTCTAATTTAATATGAGGAAGACTATTTATAAATTATAATTTGATATGGGGAAGACTATTTATAAATTCTAATTTAATATGAGGAAGACTATTTATAAACTCTAATTTAATATGAGGAAGACTATTTATAATCTCTAATTTAATATGAGGAAGACTATTTATAAACTCTAATTTAATATGAGGAAGACTATTTATAAATTCTAATTTAATATGAGGAAGACTATTTATAAACTCTAATTTAATATGAGGAAGACTATTTATAAACTCTAATTTAATATGAGGAAGACTATTTATAAATTCTAATTTGATATGGGGAAGACTATTTATAAACTCTAATTTAATATGAGGAAGACTATTTATAAATTATAATTTGATATGGGGAAGACTATTTATAAATTCTAATTTAATATGAGGAAGACTATTTATAAACTCTAATTTAATATGAGGAAGACTATTTATAATCTCTAATTTAATATGAGGAAGACTATTTATAAACTCTAATTTAATATGAGGAAGACTATTTATAAATTCTAATTTAATATGAGGAAGACTATTTATAAACTCTAATTTAATATGAGGAAGACTATTTATAAATTCTAATTTAATATGAGGAAGACTATTTATAAATTCTAATTTAATATGAGGAAGACTATTTATAAACTCTAATTTAATATGAGGAAGACTATTTATAAATTATAATTTGATATGGGGAAGACTATTTATAAACTCTAATTTAATATGAGGAAGACTATTTATAAATTCTAATTTGATATGGGGAAGACTATTTATTAATTATAATTTAATATGAGGAAGACTATTTATAATCTCTAATTTAATATGAGGAAGACTATTTATAAACTCTAATTTAATATGAGGAAGACTATTTATAAATTCTAATTTGATATGGGGAAGACTATTTATAAATTATAATTTGATATGGGGAAGACTATTTATAAATTCTAATTTAATATGAGGAAGACTATTTATAAACTCTAATTTAATATGAGGAAGACTATTTATAAACTCTAATTTAATATGAGGAAGACTATTTATAAACTCTAATTTAATATGAGGAAGACTATTTATAAATTCTAATTTAATATGAGGAAGACTATTTATAAACTCTAATTTAATATGAGGAAGACTATTTATAAATTCTAATTTAATATGAGGAAGACTATTTATAAACTCTAATTTAATATGAGGAAGACTATTTGTAAATTCAAATTTAATGTGGGGAATACTATTTATAAATTCTAATTTGATATGGGGAAGACTATTTATAAATTCTAATTTGATATGGGGAAGACTATTTATTAATTCTAATTTGATATGGGGAAGACTATTTATAAATTCTAATTTGATATGGGGAAGACTATTTATAAATTCTAATTTAATATGAGGAAGACTATTTATAAATTCTAATTTGATATGGGGAAGACTATTTATAAACTCCAATTTCATATGAGGAAGACTTTATAAACTCCATTTCAATATGAGGAAGACTATTTATAAATATATATCCAAGAATCACCCCATGTAATAATTAGAGGCCCTGTTTAGCCCGGATGTCGGTTTAAGCTTGTATATTTGTGGTCAAACGAGGATGGCCTTGTGCTAATTATCATTGGGATTATGCTAATTCCCTTGTGTGTGAGACCTTGTGATTTATCCATTGTCCCTTATGGCACTACACCAATAGACACTAGGCAGGCCCAACAGCACCACACAAACTAATTAAATTCCCCCCCACAATAAAACTCACCGGAAGTGCAGGCAGGAAGAGCCCACGCATTGCGCCAACATGGCAATAAAACATCTCTCAGGCAGATTGAGAGCCACGCCCAGAAGGACTCGCTATTGGGCGGGAGTTGACCATTGGGAGAAACTCTAATTAATATTGGGAGTTTATTTATAAACTCTAATTTAATATTGGGGAGTCAATTTATAAACTACTGGCAGGGACTAGGGGGGGAAGGGGGAGAGGGAGGAGGAGGAGGAGGAGTAGGGGTGAAGGGAACGGGGGATTCCCAGCGCTGCGAGCCTGCATGAACTTTTCCCGACGGTGTTTTCTGCCATGAAAGAGTAATTGTCAAAAACTGTTGATGTCAAAGTGCACGAGTCTACCATTAGAAAGAGGCTGCACAAATTTGATCTACATGGGAGGTGTGCCAGGAGGAAACCTTTGCTGGCCAGAAAGAACATCAGGGCAAGACTAAAGTTTGCCAATGAACACCTAGACAAAGACCAGCACTTCTGGAACAATGTGCTCTGGACAGATGAGTCAAAGGCAGAGCTATTTGGCCACAGTACCACAAGACATGTTTGGCGAAAATCAAAGACAGCATTTGACCACAAGAACCTGATACCGACTGTAAAGCATGGTGGTGGAAATATTATGGTTTGGGGCAGCTTTGCTGCATCAGGGCCTGGGCAGCTCACCATCATAGAATCCACTATGAATTCCTCATTGTACCAGAGGGTGCTTGAGGATAATGTGAGGCCATCTGTCGGAAAGTTGAAGCTCAACCGAAGGTGGACCTTGCAACATGACAATGACCCTAAACATACCAGTAAATCCACCAAGGAATGGCTGAAAAGAAAGAAATGGAGGGTCCTGGAATGGCCAAGTCAAAGCCCGGATCTAAATCCCATCGAGATGTTGTGGGGGGATTTGAAACGAGCTGTGCATGCAAGAAGCCCCTCAAACATCGCACAGCTGAAATAATTCTGCATGGAGGAGTGGGCAAAAATTTCTCCCAGTCGATGTCAGAGACTGGTAGACAGTTATAAGAAACGCCTACTTGAGGTTGTTTCTGTCAAAGGGGGCAATACCACCGATTAGAGCCAAGGGGGTACTGACTTTTTCCACATGCGAAGTTTGCATTTATGTTTATTTAAATGATACAATGGACTACAAAATGTAAATGTTTCATGATATTTGTTATACTATATCACCTTTATCTGTCAATATTGTTGAAATGAAGATCAAATAGCTGTATGTTGGAATATGTTGAAAAAGTCAAAACTTTACATGGGATGTACTTACTTTTTCACGTGACTGTACATGTGGGCCATGGCAGACACAATTCAGATAATTCAGGATCCAGATAAAGAATGGGAGATGGAGAAGCTCCCTGCATCACTTGAACCCGATTCTAAACCCATTTAAGACAATGATGAAGATCCAGTCGACTGAAAATTCCAGTTTGTCAGCTGAGGATTATGAGGATGATGAGAAGCCCTTGAGTATACTGCCAACATTTGGATACAAGTCCTTGAGTATACTGCCAACATTTGGATAGAAGTCCTTGAGTATATCACCTTCATTTGGATAGAAGTCCTTGAGTATATCGCCAACATTTGGATAGAAGTCCTTGAGTATAGTGCCAACATTTGGATAGAAGTCCTTGAGTATATCGCCAACATTTGGATAGAAGTCCTTGAGTATACTGCCAACATTTGGATAGAAGTCCTTGAGTATGCTGCCAACATTTGGATTCAAGTCCTTGAATATACTGCCAACATTAGGATAGAAGTCCTTGAGTATACTGCCAACATTTGCATAGAAGTCCTTGAGTATACTGCCAACATTTGGATAGAAGTCCTTGAGTATATCGCCAACATTTGGATAGAAATCCTTGAGTATACTGCGAACATTTGGATAGAAGTCCTTGAGTATAACTATATCGCCAACATTTAGATAGAAATCCTTGAGTATATCGCCAACATTTGGATAGAAGTCCTTGAATATACTGCCAACATTTGGATAGAAGTCCTTGAATATACTGCCAACATTTGGATAGAAGTCCTTGAGTATACTGTGAACATTTGGATAGAAGTCCTTGAGTATATCGCCAACATTTGGAAAGAAGTCCTTGAGTATACTGCGAATATTTGCATAGAAATCCTTGAGTATACTGCGAACATTTGGATAGAAGTCCTTGAGTATACTGCGAACATTTGGATAGAAGTCCTTGAATATACTGCCAACATTTGGACACAAGTCCTTGAGTATATCTATATTGCCAACATTTGGATAGAAGTCCTTGAGTATATCGCCAACATTTGGATAGAAGTCCTTGAATATACTGCCAACATTTGGATAGAAGTCCTTGAATATACTGCCAACATTTGGATAGAAGTCCTGGAGTATATCGCCAACATTTGGATGGAAGTCCTTGAGTATATCACCAACATTTGGATAGAAGTACTTGAGTATACCACCAACATTTGCATAGAGGTCCTTGAGTATACCGCCAACATTTGGATAGAATTCCTTGAGTATATCGCCAACATTTGGATAGAAGTCCTTGAATATACTGCCAACATTTGGATAGAAGTCCTTGAGTATATCGCCAACATTTGGATAGAAGTCCTTGAGTATACTGCCAACATGTGGATAGAAGTCCTTGAGTGTAACTATATCGCCAACATTTAGATAGAAATCCTTGAGTATATCGCCAACATTTGGATAGAAGTCCTTGAATATACTGCCAACATTTGGATAGAAGTCCTTGAATATACTGCCAACATTTGGATAGTCCTTGAGTATATCGCCAACAATTGGATAGAAGTCCTTGAGTATACTGCCAACATTTGGATAGAAGTCCTTGAGTATACCACCAACATTTGCATCGAGGTCCTTGAGTATACCACCAACATTTGGATAGAAGGCCTTGAGTATATCGCCAACATTTGGATTTTTTTTTTTTTTTTTTTTTTTTGTATACTGAATCGAGGCTCGTGAAAGAGCTAACATTTACTTCACAAACAAATCAACCAGACAAACAAAATATATAAAAAGAGGGAGCGGAAAACAAGATGGGGAGAGAAGGGGAAGCACACAAACACAACATTTGAGAGCAGGGAGGTGTGTGGAAGGGAGAGGGCTTGGGGGGAGGAGGCGTGGGAAGGGGGGGGGGGGAGGGAGAAGTATAAAACACAAGGACACCAAGGACTTCCAGGACAGAAGTTGGTATTTCAAAAAAGTGGAATTGGGGTGAAATTAGCGGGGGTAGAAAAAATCAAGGTTTTGGATGGGGGAAGATAAGAGATGGTGGTGAACAGCTGTTTTAAAGACCTGGAGGGTGGATTGGGATTGAAGAGAGTGAGGGAGTTTGTTCCAGAGGCGGGAGAAAAGAGGAATGAAGGAGTGAAGGTGAGCAGATTCTTGATTTTGGCAGTTTGACCATAAGAGGGTTGCAGGCAGATCTTGTGCGACCTGTAGGAATATTTGCGGGAGAGAGCCCAGAGAGAGCTGGGGGGGCAAGGCCAGAGAGGAGTCGGTAGAAGACGGAAAGACCACCAACCTGCCTGCGGTGAGTGAGTGAGAGGCCCTTGGAGTTAGCTTCATCGCGGGAGATTCCAATGATTCTGAATGCTTTGGTTTCAACAGCGTGAAGACGAACTAGGTGTGAGGCAGGAGCACCAGCCCAGAGGGGAGAGCAGTATTCCATTGAGCTGCGGATGAAAGCCTTGTATGTGGTGAGGAGCTCAGGTGTGCCAAGGAAGGACTTCGCACGACGGAGGATGCCCAGTCGGCGACTGGCTTTGGAGGCCAGATTTGAAATGTGGTTTTCCCAGGAAAGATCATGGCAGATAGTGAGACCCAAAAGCTTGAGTGACAGAACTTCTTGGAGAGGATTATTCAGAAAGTGGATGGGAGGGTTGTCCAGTCGGTCTTTTCGGAGAGACATCGTAAGAGTGTGAGATTTGTCAGGATTGAAAGACATGTTCCACTTGTTTGCCCAGTCTGTGATTTTGTCCAGGTCTGCAGAGAGTGAGGAGGCTGCAGACTGCCGATCTGAGGGATGAAGAATGGAGCGACAGAGAGTAGAGTCATCAGCAAAGAGATAGAGAGGATTTTCAAGAGAGTCAGAGAGATCATTGATGGATACACATTTTGATTAACAATTTGAAGAAACATTGGCCTGTTGCATGAACCACCATAGGCTACAAGTCCGGTAGCAGACCGAAGCTATTTTTCGTTTTGTTAATTGTATCATTCCATGTGAAGTGTTCCAATTCCTCTCCATTTTGAATAAAAGTTCTACAGATTGCTAAATCGTTAATTTGCCATTTCTCAACACCTTCAGTCATAACAGAATGATTTGTAATTGATGAATCGACCCGACTGATACAAGATTAATTGGGATGAACAGGGTGTTTCAAAAAAAGTGGACTATTTGAGCAGCCTGATATTCTGTCATTTCTAATGCTAGACTCTTCTCCTTTGCAAATTATGGTGGTACGCCATTTCTACAAAGTAGTCAGTCGGACCCTATGTCTACTATGGTGTTCACAGTGGAACAAAAAGTGGAAATCGTGACTTTGTGGTTCAAGACAAAGTCCTACATGCAGGTGTGCCGAGGATACTGTCATGTCGGTATTACAATGTTCACACCCATAATGGACCATCCAATGGGATCATTCAGCGGTTTGTGGTGCACTTCCAAGCACATGGAAGCGTAAAAAATCAAAATGAAGACAGTGGTCGCCGAACACCAGGTGTTAGCAAGGACCAATAAAACATTGATCTTGTGAGAGATTCTGCAATCGAAAATACCAAGAAATCCCAACGGCGGCGTTCCCGAGAACTGGCGATCTCAGCCTCATCTGTGCGGCGCGCATTCTCACTTCTGAACTCAAGCTCAAGCCCAACATCATATCTGTAACACATAAACTGACTATGAATGACATGGCAAGACGAGTAACAATGTGTGATTGGTTCAGTAACCGAATGGGAAGGTGCCCAAATTGGATCAACTCCTTGTGGTTCAGTGTTGAAGCACACCTCCATTTGAATGGGGCGATCAACAATCACAACAACAACTTCTGGGGTGCTGAGCCTCCTGAGGAGGTGTCAGACATCTCTCAAGGGCCCCAAGTCCACTTGTTTCTGTGCATCGAATGCCAGATGTAGTCTACTGGGACCGTATTGGTTCGAGGACGCCAATGGTAAGACAGTGACAGTCAACGGCGCACATTATAACAGTAAACGGACGAGGTCCAACACTGATTCCATGCTGATATCGCTCAACTACTGTCTCCACACCAACTCAGACTTGCATGGTTCATGCAGGATGGTGCCCCACCACGCATTACAGGTGAACCCATCGACTTTGCTCCACCAGCTGTTTGGAAATCGTGTCATCAGCCTGGGCACAGCGCATGAGTGAGCGCCCCACAGGCCGGATTTGAATCCATTGGATTTTTCCTTTTGGAGTGTTACCAAAGGTCAATTTTACACCAACAAACTTCGAACCCTGACTGTCCTGAAGCAGGAGGTGGAGGACTATAGTCAGGCAACCACCCCAGCCACTTTTAGACGAGTTGTGGAGAATTTTAGAGTCAGGATCAAAGCCTGTTTGAACAGAGGTGGAGCACACATTGATAATGCCAATTACAAGCATTATGATGAGTTATTTGAAAATGGCATGGGGTATTTTTCCATCAATCTATCACTGAACTTGCTACCTTTTGTAATTTTTCTACAATAAGACACTTAAATGGTCCACGTTTCTTTGAAACACCCTTTTCCACTTTTTCCACTTCCTCCCCTCCCCCCACTTTGAAACACCCGGTAAGGCGTCAGAAGTCTTGAATCCATTCTGTCTGCATGAACACGTTCGTAAAATACGATACTCTTGTTAAACAAAATTGTCTGCCTTGTATGTTCAGGAAAGGGCAGTGTTATCTAATTACTAATTAGCAAGAAGGGCAATTCTTGATCAGTTTCGGTCAAAATAAAATCATTATTATGTGCCCGATTCATACTGATGTATGAGATCGGAGGATATCTTGATGTAAATGTTTGCAGCTTTAGTAAATTTTATTGTAAATATGGCAACAGTTATAAAATAAGAGGTGTAAGAGGTGCTTGTTACCATTTCCTAGCAACCAGTTTCAGTGGAAGCTCCATTGTGTTGCGTCACGTGACTTGCAGTGAGCAGACAAAGTCTGCACAGGCTGAATTTTATTTGTGCATATTTCCATTTACGGAATTTTCTGACTGTTTTGTGATTTTTCCTGGAATATTGGCTTCAGGTTGCATCAGTATGCAAAATCTTAGCTTTCTACCTCACCTAGAAGGTACTAAACATTTATACCAGTGAGTCTGTGTATAGTATGAATGAGTGAGTTAGTGGATAGGAAGAGCTTTATATATATATATATATATAATACATACCAGTGGGGCATATGCTTACTCACTGCAAGCAACTACTTGGGTGAATCCTCGGTGCAGACATAATAAATATAAGCTTTATATATTAGATGATGCGGATTGTGAAACAGTTTTATATAATTAAGAGCACGAGTTTACAATGATATACAAGCTAAAAGACAAACTAAAAATGTTGTCAGTCTTTCTTTTCTCTTTTTCGTCTCTTTTGAGTCAGGTCAGTCTCTTTCTTGACTGCGACTGGTAACACTCGTGTGTGTGTGTGTGCAGTGCTACCTGCCACATGGTCGGGTCGTCAGCGATTAAACTGGCTATGCTCACTGGCTACCAGTGGGGAGGGTGACTGTGACACCTGAAGAATTAAAAGCAATACCTGTTAAAGGGCAGAGGAGCTCCCATAGTGAGTCAACGGCCATCCAGTAAGGAGATGGTGTCTCCTAAAAAACACCCATCTGGTTGGACTGCTTTTCTAAGTAGTAGGTTGTAGACAGCAACCGCTCAGGGTAGTACCACCGTTCTGACTTAGGAGCGTTAAAGTGGTGCCCGGAACCATGTTACACTCTCCGTGTCAGGATTGCTGGTCTTACTTTCTGTCTCACTCTAACTATAGTTACCGGGCTAGCTTCAATCTCTTTCTTACAAACAAACATCACATACCTTTCTAACTCATTTTCACTCCTCACCTTTTAGTAAGGGAAACATATGAAAATCTGTTAACTAAATTGTTACCAAAGAATTTCTTCACCAATATGTTTGTAAAGGTGTGTAATAACATGTGTTAAAATGTTGAAGGTCAACTCCCGTGGGAAACCCAGAAAAAAAGCTGTTGAATTCGGGTACCGAAAAATTATTTTCGAGAATTTTTATTTTTTTTAATCGGCCCTTAAGTAACTTATGAGGGGTCAAATAAGGGTTTTTCATGATTCTGAGTTGATTGTTAACATTTATATTTCACCACAGACACTCCTTTGTGGAAAAATAATTTCTAAATATATCTCATTTTCTACTTTGCAGGACATGGAGTCTAGCAATATGGATGAAGACGTTACTCCACCTGTGCTCGATTGCTTCATCTGTGCACGCTCGGATACACCAGCTGAAAGGCTCATACAGGCAACTCCAAAGGGATACTCAACTTTATTGAAACAAGCAGAAACTGTCGAAAATGTTACTGTTGTGGAACGTATGAAGGAGGCTCAAAAGGAAGGAAAACTGAGGTACCACCAGAAGTGTAAAAATGATCTGTACAACAACTTTGTTGCAACCACCAATAAGTCAGCTCAAGCATCAAAGGCAGAGAAAGAGTCATCAAAGTTGAAGAGAAGACGCACTACTTGTGAGTTCAGTTCATCAACTGGCTGCAGTTCTCGAAGATCACAGTCAGTTGACCTCCTGTATAAGGATGTATGCATTCTTTGCAACCAACCAGCCCAGCTCTACAAAAATAATCCAGCACAAGCTAGAAAGAAATACAGAGTGCCAGATAATTTGACTGCAGATACACTGAAGGCAAGCTTGCTGAAGACAGCACGGAGTCGCGGGGATGACTGGGGCACTGAAGTCACTGGACGCCTGGAAGGGATCAACGACTTGGTAGCAGAAGAAACACTGTACCATTTGCGATGCAAACTTATGTTTGCGAGAGGTGACAGTTTGTCCAAGACTGATGAGGAAGGAAAAAGGAAGAGAGGACAGAGGAGTATTGATGAGGAGCGAGAGGCAGTTTTTATTGAATTCTGCGAATGGTTAGACTCAGAATTAGAGCATGGGGTAATGAACATGGACCAAGTCCATGAAAAGCTGCAGGAGTTTGATCAGTCACCAGAGAAGAGCCTTTCTTATTCAAAGCATTGGCTAAAGATAAAACTTCTAGAGAAATACGAAGACACCTTGTATTTCACAACACAGGAAAGAAGGGCAGATGTACTCTGTCTCAAAGATGGCACCGACAATATTCTGCGAGTGCATCATGCTAATCTTGACCATGGAGATGAGAAGACTCAGATCATAAAGACGGCACTCAAGTTCATATCCAATGATATTGCCTTGATTGATTTAGGTCCAAAGTCATACCCCACCACACACAGTATGACTGACATCGATAGTCAGCTGACACTTGTTCCTGCAAGCCTTCAGATGTTCTTGAGACCGATTGTCAAGACAGACGAAAGAGTTGCCGTTTGGGGGCAGAATTTTATTAAGGCCTGTCGACCTCGGTCTGGAGTATTGCCACACCAAATGGGGCTTGCCATACAACTTGATCATACATTTGGGTCAAAATGGATGCTCAACAAGTTCCACCGGCTGGGATACACTGAGTCTTACATGGAGACACAAAACTACAAATACTGCTTCCTTAATAGTAGGAGTGGAGATGATGTTACAGATACTTCTGGCACTCTTGACACCATTGTGGAGGAAACCGATGAACAGATCAATGATGAGGTTGCGGTTGATGCTGCGCTTGAGGATCAATCAGTGATGACAGCCAAAGTGCCAGCCAGTGAAAGTGAATTGTCAAGTAATGATCAGGTGGTCTTTATGGAGGTTGGGGAAACAAACAATGCAGTCACTCAGTTTGTTGGAGACAATATAGATTTAAACATTGTCTCTATTCACGGAAACACTCCCTTTCACTCAATGGGTTGGATCGAAGTCACCTCTCCGGCACCACCTTTGCCAGATCCACAGACAACAGCAGCTTTCCCCCAGGTGATCAACAATCAACTCAGAATCATGAAAAACCCTTATTTGACCCCTCATAAGTTACTTAAGGGCCGATTTAAAAAAATAACAATTCTCGAAAATAATTTTTCGGTACCCGAATTCAACAGCTTTTTTTCTGGGTTTCCCACGGGAGTTGACCTTCAACATTTTAACACATGTTATTACACACCTTTACAAACATATTGGTGAAGAAATTTTTTGGTAACAATTTAGTTAACAGATTTTCATATGTTTCCCTTACTAGGGATATAGATGGTTACTGGCAATTGGTCACATCCAGAAATGATGTAATCCACACAATTTATGTACTTTACATAACGTTAATAGGAATACATGGCCATGTAGATGGGAAATACAGTTTGTTTGAAATAAATCACAAATATCAGATGAAAGTGAAAAAAAACCTATGTGGTGTGAATGGCAATGTTCCTCGCTGAAATGTGAAAAAACTGAATTACGTGCGAATGCATAACTGTGAGATTATGGCGGCAAAGTTGGAACATCACGTGATCCTAGCAGAAGTACCCGGCATTGCCGGGTGGGGGAGGGGAGACCCGTGCATTCCCAACCCGTACATTCGCCCTCTCGACTCAAGCTCGTATTCGATTCGTATTCGAAATCGAAAGGGGAAATGGGAAATCCTTCGTATTCGAATTCGTAAACACGAAATATGAATTAAAATTTAATTCATATCGCACAAAATCGACACAAAACACGGTCGCATAAAGGTGAAAAACGCAATGGCTTTTCGTCCTGAATCACGTGCAAACGTGTGACGTGTGACGGGATGGAACATCACGTGATCGCTCTGAGCGAATCAGCGTGCTGCTCGCACTGGCTGAGATTAGCGGGTACTTCGCTGAAATGCGCTGAGGTAAATATGAATAAAAAATATGGATCTCGTCAAATATGGTCTCAGCCATGTTCGTCCCAGGTTCAATGGCCATGTGTATGCCAAATATCAAGCACGTGAGCCTCTCTGTTTCGGAGTCTATCGGTAACATTACACACACACACACACACACACACACACACACACACACACACACACACACACACACACAAACTGTGTTTTATATATATAGATAGCAGCGAAATGAGAGGGCGCGCACCCCACGCTTGTGAACTGCTTTACCCAGAGATGGAGAGTTTGGCTGGGAAATGGAATTATTGAAGGGGAGCTATTCTTAATTGATTCGGTGCAATGGAGTATTAATTAATGGAAGACAAAGCCTTACACTAACACACATAATAAGGATATAACTACTGAACAGGGATATATGGTGTCCTTCGTGTATGTTTTATGGAATTAATTATGGGAACGCCCTTTGACCTTTATACACAGACTAGAGGCAGGAGGGTCCAGAATAAAGCAATAAAAAACAAAAAAAACACAATCCTCATATCCACAATATATATATATATATATATATATATATATATATATATATATATATATATATATATATATATATATATATATATATATATATATATATATATACACATACATACATATACATATATATATACATATATATATATATATATATATATATATATATATATATATATATATATATATATATAGATATACATATATATATATATATATAGATAGATATATATATATATATGTATATATATATGTATATATAATTTATGTAAATGGCATACAGCAAAATCTGTCCAATTTTTGATCCAAATATGTGTATTCGTACTTTTTCTGGTGTACAGCAAAATGAGTTTTTTTCTCTGGCATATTATGAATTGCTCTGCTTATGGTGTGGTTCTTGCATCTCATTGTGTGTCGTTTTCAGGCAAAGCCGCATATGTGATTAATGAGGGCACAGTGCTTGTATAGCATCACATCAGAATCCACCCTCAAATACCATACCATAGCCACGTGGATGTGAATTTTTCCTATTGAGGCAGACAGGCTTGCTTGTAAAATAAGAGGGTGTTCTCTTCTTTAATATTTTTTGTTACATTGATCATTGTCCTTGTGTTTACTTCTGGTAAGGGTAGGTGTGCATGTGTTTGTGTGTATGGGTTCATGCCCACATGTCATGTCAATAAACTCAAGCATTTCCATCCTCCCTCTCTCCCACACCCGTTTATTTTTCTACAGCCACCTTGCCTTGCAGAGTGGGTTTCGTGTGTGTCCTCAATTTGTTGGTCATGGAATTGGATCATTTTTCCACGGCCAACCAGATATCTTGCATCAAGGTGAGTCAGCGGAATGCTCTGTGATGTGGTCCAAACTTTGCCAGAAGCAAAAACGATCTCATAAACATGTTCAACTTGGTTCTATTTAAAATATATATATTTTTGATACAGGATTCAAACCAGCTGTGCATTAGCTAACCCATTTTCAGGTCTGTTTATATTGTTACGGTCCGCGGATTAGGATGTTATTTTTATTTACCGAGTGGTGGTATAACCGCGGCCGAACAGTTATTCCCCGACTAAAACCCGATTCAACCCAAACTTTGGCCGTATCGCGCCGCAGCTGCTCAATATGGAAACCTCTAAAGCGACCGAACGAGAATGAAGAAGAAGAAGAAGAACGGAGGAATGACAGGATTTATTAATTATTTTCACAAGCCAAAGCAAAGAGAGCAGTCGGTTATATACAGAAAATGGAAGGAGCAGACACACAGTGAAATCATTAGCTTACCTATTCAAGCTTAATTAATAAACCCCAGGACAACATTAAAGACAGACGGACGATCACACTTACACGGGGGAATGCAGGCAGGAAGGAATGGCTTGGAGATGGGTGGCTTTTAGAGGCAAGGAAGGTTCAGCGGGTACTGGGCACGGTCGGGCCAGAAGGCACCGCCGTCAAGAAGCCGAGCTTTGGTCCCAAACTGCGCGGGCGAAGTTCCTTTTATCCGTACTGCTGCCTCGTGCGCTCCTTGCGTTGCCCCGGTCCGTTTCTCCTGCAGCGCGGCACGTCTTACGGCGGCTCGGTCACACCTGCTCGTCTCCAGCGCATCTCCTGGACCCAGAACTCATCCCTCCTCTCAGCTCATCTCTTTTGGGGAGCATCCCGCAGCGGGTTATATAGGCCCCGCCCTTCACCCTTTTCGAACCTTCCCCAAACGTTCTCTCTCCGCCCTCTCAAGCCAAACCCCTCGTTCTGGGTTGGATGAGCGGGGCCGACTTACTCCTCCCCTCTATGACGAGGTGGAGACCCGCCTTTTTTCTTCGGCGTTACCTCGTGCGTAATGGAGTCAACTGCTGCAAAGTGGACGGCAGATGAAAATGCAGCAAAGTGCAAACCTGGCACTTGGAAGCTGCCATGGGGCGTTGGAGGGCCTACTCTTATTTAATTCGGTGCAATGAAGAGTCAAACTAGTGGGAAACACATCCTTAGCCTACACAGAGAATAAGGGACTAACTATTTAAAAGGATATATCGTGTCCTGTGTGTAGGTTTATGGAATTAACTAAGAGGATGAGCTGCGACCATTCTTTACATTACGAGGGTGTTACACAAACAAAACCATACTTTTCACATTCGTTACACTTTCTCAAAATTGTTACACTTCTCAAATCCGTTACACTGCACCCTCCTTTCTTCAGGCCCGTGCTCGGGCCTACAAAACTTTAACTTAGTGTGACACGTAGGTGTAATTCTCTCTACAATTAACCTGACCTTGCGTGTGACAATCTTAAAACACAAATAAATATGTCCCCCTGCTGCATTGCACCCTGCCTAACAGATTTGCGCCCACAGGATAACCAAATTACGGAATTGTTTTCAAGCTATACATTTATGGTGGGGAGCATTATTTACAGTGATGTTCTTTCTTATTTACAACGCAACCCAGGACCTGTGTTTTTTTTTTTTCTTTTTAGGGAAACAAAAAGAAGGAAATTCCTGTTGGGAGGGAGGAGACAGCACGCACTGCATCGATGCACCAGTACCAATAACACCAAAGCACCCAAAAGCACCCAAGAGCACCAACCAGTGCACAGTCATTACTGTTTGTAATAAACACACAAAAAAAACAACTGGTGGTGGTCTTCTTCTTCTCTGCTGGGCCGATGTTCTTCCCGATGTCTTCTTGTTTCATGCGGCCTACTTGGAAATATAGAAAGCACAAACCGTGTCCATTTTTATTTAGGGCCACAGGGGCCAACTAAGGGTGGTCCACCTGTTTGGCATAGGTGCCACCTTACCGAGGTCCGCAAGCAAGATTCCCTGGCCACTATTGCCGGTCTCCAACAGAGGTGCCCTGCCCCAGAACCTGGGGTCCATCAAGTGGTACTCGGCCGCAGAACAGCGGTCCATAAAGTGGTACATCAATGCAATGCATGCTGGTTGAGAGGGTCCTGGCACACAAGACGACCTCCGCACGCTCCCCTCAACACCCAGTGGCGCACAGTCCTCGGGTGGGAGACAAAAGAGGGAAGACAAATGAGCGAGGGGTAAGGTCACAAGGGTACACATCAATAAGGCAATGCAAGGCGAAATGCGTACGGAGAGTGAAATGAGAAAGCTCGTCCCTACCGTACGTCACCCCCCCTGTCACCTACACTACCCTTGCCCTTACCCCATATTTACAAAATCTACACATTTACAAATTCGTCACTACTGTCACGTCTTCCCCATATTTCTTCTACACCAAATTCGTCTCCACAATCCCTCTAGCCAAAATTTGCCATCACCAAATTCATCATCAATCCTCATAAGGAGGAAGAGATGGAACACAAAGCACAATGTCACACCCACGTCATGATGCGTCTCACAATCCAAAACATTTGCACATTAAAATAATTAAACATGGCATGGTGTGGAGGTACGTCATCTCAGGTGAGTGGATGCAGATGGTGCGAGGAGACTCTTCATCCTAACTACTTTCTAAATGACTTTAACACACGTTACACTACCCGGGGTCTTTCCCTGCCAATCCATTGGCCAACTTACACTATGGGTTCTAAAAACCAATTCCCATTGACCAAACTGTGGTGCTTCTCAATTTGGGGTCTCACTCCCCCGATTCAACTCATGGTGCCCTTGCACAATTTCGGGGCTGGGTCGTGTAGCTCTCCCAGCAGGTCTACCCACCTGCACACCTCCACCACTGTAGTTGCCACCCGAGCTTACCTAGCTCCTCAACCTAACCTATCTACTGGGGAAGGCCCCTCCTGGCTCTGTCACCCCTTGGTGCCCTCTGGCACTGGGCTACCCAGGTCCATCCTCCGGATCCTCGGGCCCCATCCACAACTACTAGCTCCCAGAGCCCACCTGCGGCCTCACCTGGCCGACATCCTCACAGTGGTGGAGTGCCCAAACCAACTACACACACTAACAGGCTACATGCCCAGCCATTTCCACAACTCTAATGCACCCATCCAAACATCATTCTTCCACCCGCACCACAGATGCCAATCTCCAACCACAATTTACCTATACCCTCTACCTAACACTTACACTACCCGCCCCGGTTATTTGTGATGGGGGTCCACTCTTCCCCCATTCACACCTTCGCACCATCCACTCCACTCCGCCATTTCCACCATACTCACTCCACGACCATCCATTCCCATACTCCAGATATTCCACATTCCATGTATTCCACATAACCATTTATTCCATACACCTGTTGGTGCGCACCTGTGCACTCACACCTGGTGCCACCTGCACCCTCCTTCCTTCCTGGACCATTTGGTCAACACCACACGCAATCACCACGACTCCCTCATACACTGCTCCATACACCTGTTCAGTTGCACACCTGTGCAATCACACCTGTTCAATCACACCTGTTTAATCCTCAAACACACAAGGCATCATCTGATCTAACTACTCCCCTCTGAAACTTGCGCTTCCCAGTCGTCCCTTTAAACTATTGCGCTCCCACATCATTATCATCCACACTAAACTACCTGCGTCCCCACTACAGGTATCCTTGTCACTAACTAACCTTAACGTTACCTAATGTCATCTTTCTAGATCCCTACACACAATATCCTAACCCACCCGGGCTAGTTTTCACTGCCATACACCCCATAAACCTAGTGCTCCTTTGCCCCCCCCCCTGTTAGGGATGGTGGATTGGCCATCCCTTCACATGCGGCATCTCCCACGACCATCCCCCCAGTCCTCTGACGCTACGAGCCCCCGTCGTAAGAGGTACTGGGTCCTGCCTCAGCATCTAGAGCCGAGGCGATCCATGAGGGCGCCTGCTCGCCGGCATAAGGTCTTATCCGGTCGGCATGGACGATCCGAGGGGGGGTCCGTGGCCCCATTTTGATCTTAATGACCACGTCACAGATTTGCGACAGGACGACTCCTGGGCCTTGCCAGGGGGAGGTGAGTTTTGGGCACCTTCCCTTCCGCCTCCGGGGATGAAAGAACCAAATCTTCATCCCCGGAGCGTATTGACTCCCCTGGCTCCGGTCGTCGTACCTGCGCTTCATCTTGGCCCCCGCCAGATGGAGCTGGCGGCGGGCGAAGGCATGGACCCGCTCCATGCCCTCCTCCAGGTGACGTGCGTAACCCTCCCTCGGCGGTGTGTCCGTGGTGTCTGGCGCGGGACCGCATAGCAAGTCGGCGGGAGCCCGTAACTCCCGCGCATACATAAGCAACGCTGGACTGCATGCGGTGGCCCCGTGCTGGCTAGTTCGGTAGGCCATCAACAGGTACGGGAGATGTTCGTCCCAGTCATCTTGACGGATGGTGGTGAACAATGCTAGTTCTTGGATCAATGTTCGATTGAACCTTTCCACCATCCCGTCAGATTGTGGCCGCAAGGGCGTGGTCCTGGTTTTCCGAATTGACAGGAGTCTACACACATCTTTTAGCAATTGACTTTCAAAATTTCGACCCTGATCGGTGTGCAGCTCCTGTGGAATCCCGTGCCGACATACAAATCCTTCTACGAAGGCCTGTGCTACCACCCCTGCTTCTTGGTTGGGGAGGGCATAGGCCTCCGGCCACTTGGTGAAATAGTCCATTACAACGAGGATATACTTATTACCTTGGCGGGTGCGGGGCAGCGGTCCTAGAATATCCATAGCCACCCGCTCAAGGGGGGCCCCCACCTGATGTAATTGAAGGGGGGCCCTCATCCTCCATGCTGGTCCCTTTTTGGCAGAACAGGCGTCGCATCTCCGACACCAGTCCTGTATGTCGCGCCCCATATTCACCCAATAGAACCTCCGGCGGACCCGAGATATTGTCTTTGTCCTGCCCAAATGGCCGCCGGAGCGGGTACCATGCACCTGTTGTAAGATGACGTTCTTGAATTTGTCTGGGACTATCACCAGCCAGGAAGTTCTATCAGAGGGAACCTCCACCCACTTGCGATATAAGATGTTGCCTTTCAACTCCAGGGTCTGCCACTGAGCCCAATATGCCTTTGTTTGCGCCCCGAGGGGGGTGACCTCTTCCCCCTTTGGTCTTTGCCCCAATTTGACCCAATTGAACACCGGCCCCAGGACAGGATCCTCCTGCTGGGCCGTGCTCCAAGCCAAATCCCCAAATTCCTCATCCGCGGTTAGTGGCAAAATTGGCCCTCTCACCCGGGTTGCCCGGACGACGAGAATCGGGGCAGAGTCGCCCAATTGTTCCCTCTCCTCGTGTCTCGCACAAAATTTGCAGTTTTCCCCCAAACAAGGACGCCGAGAGAGTGCGTCCGCATTACCATGGGCCTTCCCGGCCCTATGGGTCACATTGAAATCGTACTGCTGCAACTTTTCCAACCACCTTGCAATTTGGCCCTCCGGTTCCTTGAACCGAAGGAGCCATTGCAGGGAGGAATGGTCAGTTCGAACCGAAAATTTCCGCCCGTACAGGTACGGGTGGAAATGGTTCATGGCAGCCAGCATAGCCAATAACTCTTTGCGAGTGACACAATAATTTCGCTCGGGCCTACTTAAGGCCCGACTATAGTAACCAATCACTCTCTCCACGCCCTCCTGTGTCTGAGACAAAACTGCGCCCAATCCTTCCTGGCTCGCATCCGTGTCCAGGGTAAATGCCCCGTTGCTAGTGGGGTAAGCTAGAAGGGGTGCAGATGTTAGACACCCCTTCAATTTTTGGAAGGCCTCGTGGCACTCCCGCGTCCAATTAAATCGCGTCCCCTTATCCGTAAGCCGGTGGAGGGGACGGGCCAACTCCGCAAATTTTGCCACAAAGCGCCGGTAGTAGGAGCAGAGTCCTAAAAAGCCCCGCACCTCTTTGATGGTACGTGGTGCGGGCCACTCCTCTACCGCTTTAATTTTGTCTGGGTCCGTTTTTACCCCCTCGCAGCCGATCACGTGACCTAGATAGGCCACCTCTCTTGCAAACAAAGTGCACTTACTCGGGTTCAGCTTTAACCCTGCCTGCCTGAGGCACCCGAACACCTGGTCCAAATTAGCTAACGCCTGGGGGAAGGTTTTGGCATGTACCAGGACGTCATCCAGGTATACCAGGCATGATTGCCATGGCATGCCGCCTAGCACATGCTCCATTAATCTCTCAAAGGTGGCGGGGGCGTTACACAAACCAAACGGCATCACAGTGAACTGATACAGCCCCATACCTGTGGAAAATGCCGTTTTCTCCTTCCCTGTCCGATCCATCTCCACCTGCCAATACCCACTCTTGAGGTCCAAAGTTGAGAACCAATTTGAGCCCGCAACGGCATCGAGGGTGTCATCAATCCTTGGCAGGGGATATGAGTCTTTGAGTGTCACGTTGTTTAGCTGGCGATAGTCCACGCAGAACCGCGTGGTCCCATCCTTCTTTTTGACCAGCACAACAGGTGATATCCAAGGACTTCCCGAGGGCTCGATCACGCCTGCGTCGAGCATTTTTTCAACCTGCTCGTCAGCTTCCACCCTTTTGCTCCAAGGGAGCCGTCGGGCAGCCTGACGAATAGGCCGGGCCTCACCGGTGTGGATCTGATGTTTCACCAGGCCCGTACGTCCAATATCCTCAGTGGACAAGGAGAAGAGGTCCAAATGGGACCCAACCAGTTTGTGTAAGGCCTCCCTCTGGGTACCTCCCAACTCTACACTACTACGATTTACCATCTCGCAAATGGGATCGGGCCAATTCCTATTACTTATTGAAGGCTCCCCCTGGGGCCGGCTCGGCTGGACGTTCTCGCCCCTCACTGACGCGACTTCTCTAACTGGGGTGCAGCCAGCTACCTTCGTGCCCCTCACTATAGTGCGTGGTTCTGTGCTAATATTAATTACTCGGACGGCCACTACCGGCCCGTCCGTTTTTACAAGGGTGCCGCCCACGATTAAACCAGGTATGGATCGCGCTGCCACCGGTTCGACCAGGCCGCAGGATTCCTGCCATGTCGGGCGGGCTGACCATCGGGCCGGCACTATGGTGTCGGCCCCCGGAGGGATGGTCACGGCCTCAGGAGCCTCCAGCTCCACCCTCTCGGCCGTGCTCACCCCCTCCAATGGTAGCTCCTCCACCCCCCATTGCAGGATCCCCCGGCCCAAGTCGATTTTACAACCGCCGGCAGTCAACAAATCCAACCCTATTAAGCACGGGTCGCACACCTCCGCCACCCAAACCTCTATCTCTTGCTTTACCGATCTCAACTTGAGGGTCACAAAACCGCGCCCTATGATCGGAGCCGTTGCCCCGGTAGCCAGCTGCAAGCTATGATTTTCCAGATGCTGGATTTTACCCCAGCCGTCTGCACTCGAATTAAGGACCACGGGGCTGATGATCGTGGCGCTGGCTCCCGTGTCCACCACGGCGTCTACCCCCACGCCGGCAATTTTGCACCGAATTGTCAAACTACCCGTTCCAATTTGGCCACAATGAATGACCTGTCGCGTCAACGAGGGCTTCTCCCCATCCCCTACTGCCGAACACCGCCCTGCATGCCCGGCACGTTCTAGTTTCCCGGGCCCTGGCGGGGGGGTGTCTGAGGTCGGCTAGGCCGATCGATACGGGGCGGAGTTGAGGGCATCGTTTGGCGGGGAACGTCCCGGCGCGGAGCTCGACACTCCCACGCACGGTGACCCATCCTAGCACAATTATAGCACCTCACCTGGTAAGGTGCTTGCCTCTGGTATTCCAAATTCCCTACATGCCTCCCTACATTCCCTACAATTCCCTACATTCCCAAACATTTTCCTACATGCCTCCTGCGCCTTTGCTACCTCTTTCTTTGCAGCCTTCCTGGCTGCCTTATAACTTTCATGCTCTGCTGTTTCTGCTCCCGTACCCTTCGCCTTCTGCCACTCCTTGAACTTCTTCCTCTTCTCGTCATTCCTCTTTCCAACTTCATCATCCCACCATTATGTTTCCGAGTGCCTCAGTGATCCTTTTGTCCATCCACATACCTCACCAACGGCTCCCAACAGACTATCTTTCATTGATTTGACCAATTTCATTTCACCCACATATTTCATTGAATGACCACTTTCAAGCTCAACCACATCAACCTCCACCCTACTCAGCCTCTCTTTTAATGCCTCCCTTACTGTCACCTCTTTCAACCTCCACACCTTCATTCTCGGTTGGTACTTCACCCGCCGAGCTCTCCTCGCACCTTTCACCCTTATGTCGCAGACAACCAAGTGGTGCTGTGAAACAGCCTCCTCCCTCGGGATCACCTTTGTGTCCCGGAGGTGCCCCCTAACTCGCTAACGCACCATCAGGTAGTCAACGGTTGTCGTCGACCCACCTGACGTGTATGTTCCAAGCTTATTATCCTCTTTCTGGAACTGAGTATTACAAATCAACAAATCAGCTCTATCAGCAAACTCCAAAATCCTTTCACCTTCTCCATTTCTCACACCATATCCGTAACCCCCATGAACTCCCTCGAAACCGTCCATACTCCTTCCCACATGTCCATTTAGGTCTCCTCCTACCACAACAACTTCCTCATCTTTCACGTTTTTCATCAGGTTCTCTATCGCACACCAGAACTTGTCATTCTCTTCATCGCTCCGACCAACCTGCGGAGCATATTGGTCGGAGCGATGAAGAGAAGGACAAGTTCGGTGTGGTTCTGACAATTTCTGTGGTGGTTCAAGTTCTGACAATTTCAGATAATACAAATAATACATTAAACCAAGATACATTAAATGATGCATTAAATCAATTATTTTCCCAACCGTTGGATTGGCAGGTCTTCGCCAACACTTCTGTGGCCACTTTGGTTATCACTTTGTGATCTGAGATATCTAGTTACTATTATTAGCTCACCTGGAACGAGGTTCAGGGGGGCTTATGCGATGGTGTGTCATCCGTCTGTCAGTCCGTAAACACTTGCAACTTCTTCTCTGAAACCGTTGAAGGGATTGTGACCAAACTTGGCACAAATTATATTTGGTGTGTTGTGATTAAAGTTTGTTCACGGCATTAAAAAAATGGGGGTTTAAGGGTTTTACCGGGTCAAAGTGGATCCACGTTTGACCCCCCTAAATAGGAATTTGCTTTTTCCTCTGAAACTACACCAGCAATTTCAATGAAACTTCACAACCTTCATCACCTGTGATGTACTAATGTTTGTTCAAGGCATTAGAAAAATTGGGATCTGAGGAGGTTTTTTTTTTTTTTTTTTTTTTTTTTTTTTTGTATACAAGGTCGAGGCTCGTGAAAGAGCGAACATTAATCACCCAGAAAGACAAACCGACACATACAGGGTTAGGGGAGGGTGGGGGGTGGATTGCCCCCCAAAATAGTTTCTTTTTTTGTTCGTTTGTTTAAAGTCTTATGATTGTTAGTTTGATTCTACATGCTGCCCTGTCTTCTAGCGACCATTGCAATTTGTTTAAAATACCTTTAGTCGGTGCAGTATACTGTTTATTTTATCAGGTGAGTGCCAGGGGTATTGCCCCTATGTTTTTTATTAATACTATGATTATTCATATTATCATTTTATAATAACGTTAATATCATTATTATGGCATTATCATTATGCTATTATCATCAGATGGAAAATTGATTAATCCACCCTCAGCCAATGATGCTACCCCGCCGCCTTGTGCTGCATACCAACGAAGAAGAGTAACCAGTTGTCTATGACAAAGACAATCTCGACTATGAACAGAAAAGAGGGGCCATCAATGCTTACAGAGGAAGGTAATGAAGAATATGGTTCAAATTAAAAACAATATCAAAGAAGGCCATTCTTCTTCCTCGTCTATGATCCACACAATAATGGCATTATTTAGACAGAACTAACATGCTCAGGGGAGATGAAAGGTCCCAATTATAAGCACATTGCCAGAACTTCTGTATAGTCTGAACACTTCATCTACACCTTCAAGATCATTCACCCAAAGTTTTCCAGTGACTTTTCATCACTGTTCAAAACTGGAGATATTATGTCCTGCAAGGACATAATACAAGGAAATTCTGGCAATCGACGCAAACGTTATTTAATCTCACAAGCTGAAACTTTTCCAAGTCTCAACTTTCCAATCTTAACTCTAAATAGTCGAGAGTCATTTCATCATTGGCAGCAGGTTTGGAGATTCACAAATTGATGCTTTTTTGATGTTTTCGTGTTGCTCACACCCTTGTCGCAAAACTGCAGACACCGAGGAGATAATGTCATGGCCGAAATCATCAAGGAATTGTGCAGTAAAGCAATGATGCTAGAACCTATATATATTAACAAAGTAATTGTGAATTGAGAACTTGTCAGAAAAAGTAACTCTTTATAGTAGAAAAGAAAATCGAGTGAACCTTCAGCCAATAAAACGGATGTGCACTTCCTGTCTCGTTGCGTTCTCATGGTATGGCAGCAGCCATGCAGAGGTAAGACGTCTGTTAGTTAAGACGACTGTTTTTTTTTTGTTTTTTTTTGTTTTTTGTATACAGAATCGAGTCTCGTGTAAGAGCTAACACATTGAACATGTAAACATGCACAGACACACAAAACATGCAATGAAGGGAGCGGGAGACAAGAGGAAGAGATAGGGAAGCACACAAGCACAACAACAGAAGAGAACAGGGATGCCGTTATATCTGTGGAAGGGGGTAGGGCTGGGGGAGGAGGGAGGGGTACACGGTATAAAGCAAATGAACACTTCTAGGAACCCCAGGAAAGAAGTTGGGGATTGAAAGAGGCGGATTTGGGGCGTTTTATCGGGGGTAGAAAAGATCAAGGTTTTGGATGGGGGAAGATAAGAGATGGTGGTGAACAGCTGTTTTAAAGACCTGGAGGGATGAGTGGGATTGAAGGGAGTGGGGGAGTTTGTTCCAGAGGCGGGAGAAAAGGGGAATGAAGGAGTGAAGGTGAGCAGAGAGTCTTGATTTTGGCAGTTTCACCATAAGAGGGTTGCAGGCAGATATTGTGCATCCTGCAGGAATATTTGGGGGACAGAGTACTGATAGAACAGGGGGAGTAAGGCCGGAGAGGAATCGGTAGAAGACAGAAAGACCACCTACCTGCCTGCGGTGAGAGAGAGAAAGGCCCTCTGAATCAGCTTCATCGCAGGAGATTCCAATGATTCTGAACGCTTTGGTTTCAACAGCGTGAAGACGAGCTAGGTGTGAGGCAGGAGCACCAGCCCAGAGGGGAGAGCAGTATTCCATTGAGCTGCGGATGAAAGCCTTGTATGTGGTGAGGAGCTCAAAAGTGCCCAGAAAGGACTTCACACGACGGAGGATGCCCAGTCGGCGACCTGCTTTGGAGGCCAGCTTGGAAATGTGGTTTTCGAGTTGAGGAAAAAGCGTGTGGTCTGTGCTCTGTATCTAGGGAATGGGGTCTGCACAAGAAGCTTCCAATCATACTAATTTGCCATATAATTTTGTTCAAGTGTTCAAATCCTGTCCTCCCATCATTTATCGGTCATCTGGTACATTATGGGCTCGGAAGGGGGCAGATGGGAACAAAAAGTTCAGAGAAGATTCTGTCTGTTATGTTTGTTCAGCAATAATATTTTTCTCTTCAATATCCCCAACCCTTTTCCCTCCTCCCTTCTTGTTCCTCCAGCCAACAGTGGAGATTTGAAGATGAAGGAGGGAATGGTCTTCACAATTGGTGAGGCTCTGTAGTTTGATTCGGTGTCAATGGGAAGGGATTGTGTGATCATATCTAAATATGCGTTAACAAGGCAGTCATAAATATCGAGATATTGATTTGCCGAAAGAAGAAAGATGCAAATGATTCATTATTTCATGTAGAGTCATTAATGTATGGAACAGTCTTCCTGGAGAGAGGTGGCGGAGGGGAGAAGCAGCGGGGGATTGGAGGGGGGAGTGAGTTGGCAGCAACTGTCAAATGATTTGAAATGTAAATGGATAAGTAGCTAGAAGAAATATGGATAGAGAGGTATGGAAATGTTACCAGAAATGGAAGCAAGATTGATATCAGATAGGTGTGATCTGAAGGTGGTGTATGCATGTTATGGGATGTTTGGGGATGTTCTGATTTAAAAAAAATATAGCTTTGGGTGATGATCTGATTAAAAAAAAAATAGCTTTGGGTGATGATCTGATTTAAAAAAAAATAGCTTTGGGTGATGATCTGATTTAAAAAAAATAGCTTTGGGTGATGATCTGATTTAAAAAAAATAGCTTTGGGTGATGATCTGATTTTTAAAAATAGCTTTGGGTGATGTTGAGCATGAACTTGTGTGTTAGTCAACCAATAACAAACTACCCACTACCCCAACAAAAGAAAAGAAACAAGCAAAAAAACGATATCTAATCTACGATCACCAAGTGATCACCCACGACTTATCCTTGGCCCCAATCCAATGATGACCATATTTTTTTCAAACCATCATCTGACCTTGACCTTCCACATTTAGCGATTGATTGTAAATGAAGAAAATGTGTCCCCATCCACAATGTATCTAAAAAAATGCAACATCATGAAAATTGGAGGAAAATGATTCAAGTTTTTTTGTTTTTTTTTGTATACATATACAAGATCGAGGCTCGTGAAAGAGCTAATATTAATCACACAAGAAGTCAACCGACACATAAAACACAAAATAAGGGGAGCGGAACACTAGATGGGGAGAGAGGGGGACGGACACAAACACAACATTTGAGAGCAAGACACCGAGAGAAATGTGGGAGGGGGAGGGCTTGGAGGGAGGTGGTAGAGGATTCAAACATATCAACACTGCAAGGACTTCCAGGAAAGAAGTTGGAATTTCAAAAAAAAGTGTATCTGGGGTGAAAATTAGCCGGGGTAGAAAAGATCAAGGTTTTGGATGGGGGAAGATAAGAGATGGTGGTGAACAGCTGTTTTAAAGACCTGGAGGGAGGAGTGGGATTGAAGGGAGTGGGGGAGTTTGTTCCAGAGGCAGGAGAAAAGGGGAATGAAAGAGTGAAGGTGAGCAGAGAGCCTAGATTTTGGCAGTTTAACCATAAGAGGGTTGCTGGCAGATCTTGTGCGACCTCTAGGAATATTAGGGGGACAGAGCACAGAGAGAGCTGGGGGAGCAAGGCCGGAGAGGAGTCGGTAGAAGACAGAAAGACCACCAACCTGCCTGCAGTGAGTGAGTGAAAGGCCCTCGGAGTTAGATTCATCGCAGGAGATTCCAATGATTCTGAAAGCTTTAGTTTCAACAGCGTGAAGTCGAGCTAGGTGTGAGGCAGGAGCACCGGCTCAGAGGGGGGGAACAGTATTCCATTGAGCTGCGGATGAAAGCCTTGTATGTGGTGAGGAGCTCAGGTGTGCCAAGGAAGGACTTCGCACGACGGAGGATGCCCAGTCGGCTACTGGCTTTGGAGGCCAGCTTGGAAATGTGGTTTTCCCAAGAAAGATCATGGCAGATAGTGAGACCCAAAAGCTTGAGCGACAAAACTTCTTGGAGAGGATTGTTGAGAAAGTGGATGGGAGTGTTGTCCAGTCGGTCTTTTTGGAGAGACATAGTAAAAGTGTGGGATTTGTCAGAATTGAAAGAAATGTTCCACTTGCTTGACCAGTCTGTGATTTTGTCCAGGTCTGCAGAGAGTGAGGAGGCTGCAGACTGCCGATCTGAGGGATGAGGAATGGAGCGGCAGATAGGGGAGTCATCAGCAAAGAGATAGAGAGGATTTTCCAGAGAGTCGGAGAGATCATTGACGAACACCAGAAATAGCACAGGGCCCAGAACACTACCTTGGGGAACTCCAGCCAGAACAGGAAGGGGAGATGAGAGAAATTCATTCAGGGCCACACGTTGCCTACGACCAGAGAGGAGGTCCGCAAGCCATGAGTGAGATTTCCATGGATACCATAGGAGGAGAGTTTGGTGAGCAGAGCTGTGTGCCAGACCGTATCGAAGGCACGTGATATGTCAAGGGAGACAGCGCTGATTTCCTGTTTGGCATTGAGGACCTCCATCCATTGTTGAGACAGCAGAAGCAACATGCCCAGAGTAGAATGACCTGGTCTGAATCCAAATTGATGATCAGAGATCAAGCCATTGGAGAAGAGGAAGGATTTGATATCCGAAGCAATGATGGATTCCATGACTTCGCTGATAATTGGGAGCAGGCTGATTGGTCTGTAGTTGCAAAGATCTGTTTTTGCACCTTTTTTGTGTAAAGCGGTAATGTTTGCTGATTTCCAAGATGCTGGCAGATTAATTGATCAAAAGAGAGGGTGAAAGGAACAGAGAGAGGGTGAGCTAGAGTGGCAGAGCATGATTTTAGGACCCGTGGGCTGATGCCGTCTGGTCCAGTTGCAGAATCAGAGTTGAGGTTTGACAAAAACATCTCCACCTTGTCAGGAGAGAAGGACACAGAGTCCAGGAGCAGTTGAGTTCGACTGGGAAAGGTGGGAACAGAGAGAGATGGGGTTGGGACACAAGATTTTGAGGCAAACACAGAGTTGAGGCATTCGGTTTTGTCACCTGCGGTGTCAACTGTGTAGCCATTTGAGGTAAGGGAGGGGATGGAGGGGGAACAAACACCAGAAACGGATTTGACCAGACGCCACCAGGATTTGGAGGAAGGAGATAGGTTTGAGAGTTCAATCTTGAGTGTGGAGAGACAGTGCTTTCTGGCATTCCTGAGGGTAGACACACACTTGTTCCGAGCTTGGTGGAAGGAACTGAGATTGCCTTCAGTTGGATTTGCCTTCCAAGAGGCAAAGGCAAGTTGTTTCAGGGCAACTGCCTCACCACAAGATTCAGTGTACCATGGACGGGAGGAAGGGTACGACAACTGAAGACGAGATGGGATAAATCTGTGCATGAGAGAGAGCAGTTTGCTTTGGAAGAATTCCCAGGAAGAATTGATGTCAGAGGCAGTAGAGATAGGAGACCAGTCCAGATGATTGATGGCTGCTTGCAGACCGTGCCAGTCAGCCTGAGTGAAATGCCAGACTCGTCGGCGCTGAGGAGGCTCTCTGAAAATGGCCAGAGAGATGTCCACTTTAACAAGCACATGATCAGAAGAACCGATTGGAGCAGAAGAAGAGCAGCAGACATATGCAGGGAAGTTTGTCATCACCAAGTCTCGAAGAGAAGATACTCCATTGACTGAGATCAGGGTCGGGAAATTGACAGATTGTGTCAGTCCCAATGAGTCATAGAAGTCCTTTGCTGAGGTGCCATGTCTGGTGAGAGAGGAACCCACACCCAGCCAGCTGGCATGAGGACAGTATAAATCGCCACATATGAGGAAGAAAGAGTTTGGATGAGTTGATAGAAGTTGGTCCATGTTGTCAGACAGCGAAATGTAAATGGAGTCATCACTGTTTGGAGGACGGTACATAACACATATGAACAAAAGGTGGGAGCGGAGAGGAAGCCGTAGCCAGATGTACTCCTGGGGGTGGGGTGGAGAGAGGGCAGTGCAAGGAGAGTGAGGAAGAGAGTTTTTGATAAAGATAGCCACCCCACCGCCAGGACGAGGCTCAGGTCTATCATACCAGAGGAGGGAGTAACCAGGAAGAGATATTAAGGAATCAGAGACATCTTGAAGGATGAAGGTTTCTGTTAAGCAGATCAAGTCTGGATTGTCAGAAGCAACCTGAATGGAGAGATCAATCAGGTTTGAGCGAAGGCCCCGGATGTTTGAGGTCCATACCGTTAATGAGGAAAGAGGGGGAGCATCGGGTGCAGGACAGGGGATGGGAGGGGTAGGGTCAGAGGAAGGATGAGAGGGGGATGTAGGGAGAGCTGTTGATAGTGTGTCAGAGATTACAGAAGAGTTACAAGAGAGGGAACGATGAGGAGGATGAAAGGTTTGATGGTGATGGGATGAGGCACAGTGAGGGGTTGTTTGAGGGGGGGGGGCAGAGGAAAGTAGAAGGTTGGGGGAGGTGGAGGTATGAGATAGAAGGGAGACAAAGTGGGGAGGAGCCAGCTTTGAGAAGGAGGTGGGAGGGGGGAGAATTTGGGAGGGATGGTTGGGGGGGAGATTTGAAGGGGAGGGGTTTGGGGGGAGTTTTGAATGCGAGGGGCAAGGGGGGAGTTTAGGAGGGGAGGGGCAAGGTGGGAGTTTAGGAGGGGAGGGGCAAGGGGGAAGATTTGGAGGGGAAGGGCAAGGGGGGAGATTTGGAGGGGAGGGTCAAGGGGGGAGTTTAGAAAGTGGATGATTAATGAAAGACGAACATTTATAACAATTTGGGTTTATTGTGATTTTCAAATTAGCGATCCTTTTTAAGAATGATAGAGGAGGGGTGGAATGAATGTGAATTTAGAGCATGTAGTGCTTTAGAGTTATGAGATTGAATACTTTTTTGAAATGGAATGAGTTGGAGAGGAAATTGAAAAAAGCCTTTTAAATAGTAAGAAAAACAGCGTGTTGGAATAAACCACTGAATAAAACACTGCAGGGGAAAGTTTAAACATATTTAAACAACCGTGAAGAACAGTCTTATATTTAGAAAAATACCAACGGGGAGAGGGCCTAGAGGGACAACCACGAGTCACGTAAACAGGAGAAAAGGTGGAAGGCAAGGAGATAATGGGGGCGGGGCGAGACAGCGCACCTGGGCAGAAGCACAGGATGGGACAACTTCACACGTGGAGAATGGGAAATAAATGTTGTTTTTTTGTTTTGTTTTTTTAAATGTTTTTTTTTGGGGGGGGGGTTAAAACGTGAGACAAAGAGTAGATGTACGGGGAAGTTTGGGGGAGAAAGGGAAATCTAAAGACCTAGCAAAAACAGTGAAGGAAAAAACAAACTTCGACGGGGGACAGGGGAAGCCTGAGGCTGCAAGGCCGCAACACGCGCGGCAAACAGAAACCATTAATTTATGAAAGATCAACACCGAGTAACTTCAAAAAGGGATACAATATAGGTTCACACACCGAAAGATAAATACAGTTTCGACAAAATACAATTGTGAACTATGACTTAACTTTGAAAACGTGGAGAACGTGTGCAGCTTTGAAAATCCCTGCCGTCGTCTCCAAGATCTCGCGAGATCTCCGAGTTATGATCAAAGTTATGATCCGAAGTTATGATCAAAAAGATGTTTTTTGTCAATTTGATCACAATCCGAAACAAGTAGGTCAAGGATACGAATCAAATATCAGGCGCACAACTTCAGTGCAGGTAAACTCCAAGAACATATTGGAAGAACAAGCACCCTTTGAGATTCCGCATTGGTGAAATTGAGCGATGACAAAAAATAGCATTATTTTTTTCAGACCGCTATTTGACCTTGACATTTAACTCAGAGGGTTATGATGTATATTGATCATAAATGTGGCTTGCTCAAAGCTATCGAGAGGACAATTGAATTCCGAGCAGACAAACCTTAGTCGAGTTATGGTGAACAATGTTTAAATGTTTATAATTGGGTCATGACCTTAAAATTAGGTCAAGTTTAAAAAAAAGTCAATCCTGCTTGATTTTTATTCACATTGTCATTATTGATGCAAAATTTAATTCCGAAATTTCCAGCCGGATCCGAGATACAGCTCAGAAATTTGCAGAAAAGAGGGAGAAAACCCTAAATGGTGAATATATACTCTGAGGGATCAAAAAACTTTGTGGTACCGCGAAACTTTAGTGGTACTAATTGGAGAAACATCCCTACAGCAGCAATAAGCCTTCCCCTATACTATAGGGGATGACTTAACTTATTAATTTTATTCTGTAAAGGGCACTGTCTTCTCCATTGCATGCCTCCTTTTACTTCTCCTCACCTTACTATTCCCCACCTTTTTCCCAATTCAACCTCGACTCTTTACACACACACACACACACACACACACACACACACACACACACACACACACACACACACACACACACACACACACACACACACACACACACACACAATTAATTGTACAGTATCGGTTGTTCCTAAACTTAAATATAAATAATTTAAAGGATTGTTGTAAATGATGTTAATTTCACAACATCCCATATTCAACTTTATTTAAATTGTAAACCTCAAACATAGTTTCTCCACCTAAAGCAAGAACCTTAACCCATAAGCAATTGACTAGTTTCCCGACTGCACGGATCATCAGCTGGGTACCGTTCTTCCTCGAGGTTTCAACCCTTTCAGCCCAGGACCTCTCCAAACGGCGGATCCACAACCTCGATCATGGATCCACATCAGTAGATGGTACATCAGTAGATCCACAACCTCAGTTGCATCCAGGCAGTCAGTCAACCCATCAATGCACCAACATATTGCATCGCACATTTGCTACAGGTAAAAAGGTAAACTATATTTGAGGTTTTACATGTAATTAATTATTGAGTTTCTTTTAACTTGTAACATCTAGCCGTTACTGTACAATTAATTATATTGTTTGTGGTTTTCATGCTTTGAAATGTAGTTGAACAAACATAAAATATCATATAAATGTAGTTCAACAAACACATTAAAATCACATCAACAAAGAATAAACATATAAATATATGAGAAACAGTATAGTGGATTTTCCACCAAAAGATAATGACAAATCAGCGGGAGAAGCCTCACCAAAAGAAATGTCATTCATCACACACATCTCGTTTTTTCATTTCTGTTCCTCACAATTCTCTCTCTCTTTCACACACACACACACACACACACACACACACACACACACACACACACACACACACACACACACACACACAGACACACACACAGACACACACACAGACACACACACAGACACACACACACACACACACACTGCATGAGTATCACGAGTCCTGGGAGTGTATATTTGAACATCGACTGATTGGCTGAATGACCTTTTCCTGTATTTTGTAATTTAGTAAACTGTCTAACTTTAAGTGTATGAATCTTCAATGTACAGGTGTTGAAACAAAGATGGGTGTTTAAATCCTTCTTGGATTGAGACAATCTTTAGTTGGACACATTTTCTTTTTCAAAATTTAAAAATAATATAGCTTGCCTACTACATACAGTCACGTGAAAAAGTAAGTACACCCCATGTAAAGTTTTGACTTTTTCAACATATTTCAACATACAGCTATTTGATCTTCATTTCAACAATATTGATAGATAAAGGTGATATAATATAACAAATATCATGAAACATTTACATTTTGTAGTCCATTGTATAATTTAAATAAACATAAATGCAAATTTCGCATGTGGAAAAAGTAAGTACACCCCATGTAAAGTTTTGACTTTTTCAACATATTTCAACATACAGCTATTTTATCTTCATTTCAGCAATATTGATAGATAAAGGTGATATAATATAACAAATATCATGAAACATTTACATTTTGTAGTCCATTGTATAATTTAAATAAACATAAATGCAAATTTCGCATGTGGAAAAAGTAAGTACACCCTTGGCTCTAATAGGTGGTATTGCCCCCTTTGGCATAAACAACCTCAAGTAGGCGTTTCTTATAACTGTCTACCAGTCTCTGACATCGACTGGGAGAAACCTTAGTCCACTCCTCCATGCAGAATTCTTTCAGCTGTGCGATGTTTGAGGGGTTTCTTGCATGCACAGCTCGTTTCAAATCCCCCCACAACATCTCGATGGGATTTAGATCCGGGCTTTGACTTGGCCATTCCAGAACCCTCCATTTCTTTCTTTTCAGCCATTCCTTGGTGGATTTACTGGTATGTTTAGGGTCATTGTCATTGTTGCAAGGTCCACCTTCGGTTGAGCTTCAACTTTCCGACAGATGGCCTGACATTATCCTCAACCACCCTCTGGTACAATGAAGAATTCATAGTGGATTCTATGATGGTGAGCTGCCCAGGCCCTGATGCAGCAAAGCTGCCCCAAACCATAATATTTCCACCACCGTGCTTTACAGTTGGTATCAGGTTCTTGTGGTCAAATGCTGTCTTTGGTTTTTGCCAAACATGTCTTCTGGTACTGTGGCCAAATAGCTCTACCTTTGACTCATTTGTCCAGAGCAAGATTGTTCCAGAAGTGCTGATCTTTGCCGAGGTATTCATTGGCAAACTTTAGTCTTGCCCTGATGTTCTTTCTGGACAGCAAAGGTTTCCTCCTGGCACACCTCCCATGTAGATCAAATTTGTGCAGCCTCTTTCTTATGGTAGACTCGTGCACTTTGACATAAACAGTGGCAAGAGCTACCTGTAGGTCCCGTGATGACATTCTGGGGTTCTTCGAGACTTCTTTCAGCATCTTGCGGTCTGCTCCCGGGCTGAACTTGCTAGGGTGGTCTGGCCTGAACAAGTTGGCAGTTGTTTGGAATCTTCTCCACTTGTCGATGATCTTCCGGACAGTCGAATGATTGATTTCAAATTGTTTGAAGATCTTTGTAAATCCCTTCCCAGACTCGTAGGCATCTATAACCTTTCTGAAGGCCTCAGAGAGCTCTTTTGATCTAGGCATGGTGACGCCGCACACTTCAACAACAAAGAGCAAACCAAACTAAACGTCTGAGGTTTAAATAAGACGGGTTCCTCCAAGATCCTCTCTAACGATGTTCTAATCATTTCCACCTCAGCTGGTGCACCTGATTCTAATTTTAGGTATTTGAAGTAGTGATAAATGTAGGGGTATATTTACTTTTTCCACATGCGGAATTTGCATTTATGTTTATTTAAATTATACAATGGACTACAAAATGTAAATGTTTCATGATATTTGTTATATTATATCACCTTTATCTCTCAATATTGTTGAAATGAAGATCAAATAGCTGGATGTTGAAATATGTTGAAAAAGTCAAAACTTTACATAATAATAATAATAATAATTATAATAATAATAATAATAATAATAATAATAATAAAGGAGTCTTATATAGCCCCATCAAGCAGAGTAAACTACCCTCATGGCACTTTACATTATCATGCGAATGCACACACACCGCACACACACACACACAAACATACACACACACAGACACACCTTCACTCTTGCCCTATTCCTCTCCCTCCCCATTCAAAACCCACAGATGTGTACTCACCCTTCTCCTCCCCTCCCTCCCCCGCACATGTACACAGACATACTCTCGATCTCTGTCCCACCTCAAACCAAAGGGAAAACAGGACTTAGACTTTGAAAGACTTGTGAAAGAGATGGGTTTTGAGGGAGGTTTTAAAGGCAGGAAGAGAGTCAACATTTCGAACAGAGGAAGGCAAGTCATTCCAGAGCAGAGGTGCAGCAAAGGAAAAGGATTTCTCGCCAAACGACTTGGTGCTGGTGCGCGGCGGCTCTAAGGTCATAGAGTCGTCGCTTGAACGAAGCCGTCGCCGAGGTTCATAGAGAGTGACCAAATCGGAGAGATAGTGAGGTCCCGTTCCACACAATGATTTATAACATAGTGTACAAATTTTGTATTGCACACGAGCAGAGACAGGCAGCCAGTGTAAAGATTCAAGAAGCAGAGTAACATGGTCAGACTTCTTCGCCTTACAGACAAGACGAGCGGCAGAGTTTTGAACCTTTTGTAACTTATCCAAGAGAAACTGAGGGCAGCCAGCATACAAAGAATTACAATAGTCTAGCCTTGAGAGGACAAGGGCACAGACCAGAGTTAGAGCAGCTTGAGGAGTAAGAAAGTGGCGAATGGATGCAATCTTTCACAGCTGAAAGTATGCTGATTTGCAAGTTTGAAGTACTTGCTTGGAAAATGTCATGTTACCGTCGAAAACCACACCAAGGTTCTTGGCCGACGAAACGAAGTTTACATCGGTTTCACCAACATGAATAGTGGTAGGAAGTGAACATTGTAGAGGACATCTGTGCGATCTTACAATCATAGACTCTGTTTTAGCATCGTTCAGCTGAAGTTTGTTTTGGGTCATCCACGCCTTCACGTCGGCAATACAGCCTTCTAACACTTCAACAGTGGGCACGATTTGTTGAATCGTGCTCCTTTGTACAGCTGATTGTCGTCCGCAAAGGCGTGGTGATCAACTGAATGTCTGGCAACAAGATCAAATAGAGGCTGAGTGTACAAAAGAAAGAGGGTAGGTCCCAGGGCTGAGCCCTGGGGAACGCCAAAGGAAAGCGGAGAAGGAGCTGATTTCTGGCCATTGACAACAACTGTTTGCACTCTTTCAGTAAGATAGGACATCAGCCAAGAAAGGGGAGTACCAGTTATACCAAATGTGATTTCAAGACGACGAATTAAGACACTCTGGTCAATCGTGTCAAAGGCGGCAGACAAGTCCAAAAGAGCAAGAATGGAAACCTTACCACAGTCAAGAGAGGTCAGAAGATCATTGGTTATTCTTAGGAGAGCGGTCTCGGTGCTATGGCCTGGTCTATATGCTGACTGGCGAGAATTGAAAAGATTATTTGAAACTAGATGGTCATTCATCTGTGATAGCACAATTCTTTCTGTGATCTTTGACAGGAAAGACAGGTTGGAGATAGGACGGTAATTTTTCATGTCGTTAAGGTCAAGGGTGGGCTTTTTAAGAAGTGGTTTAACAAGAGCTTGTTTAAAGAGAAGCGGAAATGAACCCATAGTCAGAGAATCATTGATAACTGCAGTAATAAATGGGAGGAGGGTATCCAAACACTCAATAAACAAATCGGTGGGAAGGGGGTCGAGATCACATGTTTTTGTGTTTGACTTGAGGATTGTACATTTGACAATTTCCTCAGTAACAGGAGTAAACGAACCAAGAGGTCGGCCGTGAAAGCAGTGTTCAGCATCATCGAAGGAAAGGAGTGACTGCTTGTCAAGATTGTTTCTTATTGACTGAATTTTATTGTGAAAGAAATGCAGGAAGCGTTGGGGTAGTTCGTTTTGAGGAAACACAGTGGGAAGAACGGATTTATTTTTGGTGGCAAACAGGCGGTTGGTAATGCTGAACAGTTGCTTGCAGGAGGAGCTCCTAGTAATCCGATCAGAAATATATGACGTTTTTGCTTTCAGAATGATTTTTATGACGAGTCTTTTAGCTATGTTATACAACTGTTTATGGACTGTGAGGCCAGTCTTCAGCCACTGTCTCTCGGCACGTCGTCGTTCCTTTTTGGCAGCCCTGACTTCGTCGCTGACTGCGCTTTAGGTAAGTAAGTACATGAGGTGTACTTACTTTTTCACGTGACTGTATATATATATATATATGCTAATACATTGAAAATTTAAAGAATAGCACTGCCTTTTCTGGGAAACATTTGTGATTATCTCATTCTGAGAACTTTTTGCGTGCCCATCCAAGTCGATTTAAATGGTCAATTTATTTGAAGTATTTTTTTCATGATAGCCAAAAATTCCCCAAAAAGTAATTGCTACTCCAAAAATGGTGCACACTTGTTTGATTGCCTCTGTCGTTACATTACCTTTATTCTATACTCCTGATAACTTCTCTAAATGATGATCAATGATTTATGTTGAAACTGCTGCAGAGCCCATCCTGATGGAGGGTTCCACAGAGATTAGGATACTTCAAGATGGCTGGACTGCTGTATCCATGGACAACCTTAGGTAAGATGAACTTTCATGTGAGTGTGCAAACTCCTTTTCCAGTGTGATTTCTGGGTGCCTGAAAAACTAATTAAAGGTCTTCATCCCGTAGCAGTAAATCCGCCTTTTTTTTTTTTTTGTATACAAGATCGAGGCTCGTGAAAGAGCTAACATTAATCACACAAAAAGTCAAACCGGCACATAAAACACAAAATAAGGGGAGCGGTACACAAGATGGGGAGAGAAGGGGAAGGACACAAACACAACATTTGAGAGCAGGGACATCGAGAGAAATGTGGGAAGGAGAGGGCTTGGGGGGAGGTGGGAGAGGTATAAAACATATGAACACTGCAAGGACTTCCAGGAAAGAAGTTGGAATTTCAAAAAAGTGTATCTGGGGTGAATTAGCGGTGGTAGAAAAGATCAAGGTTTTGGATGGGGGGAGACAAGAGATGGTGGTGAACAGCTGTTTTAAAGACCTGGAGGGAGGAGTGGGATTGAAGGGAGTGGGGGAGTTTGTTCCAGAGGCGGGAGAAAAGAGGAATGAAGGAGTGAAGGTGAGCAGAGAGCCTAGATTTTGGCAGTTTAACCATAAGAGGGTTGCTGGCAGATCTTGTGCGACCTGTAGGAATATTAGGGGGACAGAGCCCAGAAAGAGCTGGGGGAGCAAGGCCGGAGAGGAGTCGGTAGAATACAGAAAGACCATCTACCTGCCTGCGGTGAGTGAGTGAAAGGCCCTCGGAGTTGGCTTCATCGCAGGAGATTCCAATGATTCTGAAAACTTTGGTTTCAACAGCGTGAAGCCGAGCTCGGTGTGAAGTTTAATTTAAAGTTTAATCACCAAGTCCATGTATTTTCTGGAAAATGTAGAGAATATGCACTGATGTAGAAAGATTGTGTTCGCACGTTATAATGATTTCACTTATCCAAAAAGATGGATGTTTATATAAATCACCATATTTGTATTACATGGTCTTGATGTCTAAATGATGTGATTTATTTGTCCAAGTTTATTCCAAAAGTCCCAGCCGAATTTGAGACACAACTCGGACATTGGCAGAAAAGCGGGAGAAAATCTAAATGGTGGTTTATTACTCATTGTGGTTCAAGACCTTGACCTTTAACCTGGAGTGGTATGGCGTGAATTAATCGTATCTGGGCCTTGTTCTTGGCTATCTTTGGAGTGCAATTTCGTTCTGATTGCCATGATCATTAGTAATGCTCAACATATCACTGATTAAATGAATCAATGACATTCCTATACTCGGAACAACTTTACATATTGGCCATAGTACAAAAATTAACCAAGTGGGAACAAGAGGTGTGGTGTCTAAAAACGGGATAACTAGAGGTATAGAGTCTGTATCGTGAATGAGAGGTTAACAGGAAAAAACTACAGCACCACTCGGTAGAGCGCATACCTCCGCCAGGCTGAACTGTTTACATTTTGCATCCCACTGATAGGCCGGATCTGGATTTGGACCCGAACCAAAATCGAATCAATTCTTCCTTATCACACACCCAACCTCTCCACCAAATTTTGTCCGAATCCATCCACAAATTTTTGAGACATCTTGCCCATAGACAGACAGGGATGAAAATATTCTGTGGCGGAGGTTATAAAGTGTTGAATCTGTTTTTGTTTACTTTTTTTTTCTTTTTTGCTAAAGTGAAGTCAATTAAGTTGAAATAATTTGTTTTTCCTTTATTTTCGCACATACCTTTTACTTACTTGGGACAATTCCCATGTTCTGCACACGCTCAGAATTAAAAACATGCTCAGTGCCAAATCCATCAGGATTTCAGGAGCTGGCATGATATGGTGGTTGGAGGGAGCGTACCATTCCCACTCTCATTCCCAATCCCCTAACCCCACCTTTTTATTGGCTTATTATCTTGCCAAAACGAAGTTTTTGCTAGATGTATCAGTCAGCTTGTATGTTTGTTTGTTTGTTTGTTTTTTTGTTTGTGGTTAATCATTTTTTTTTCACGTTTAGATCACTCTGTAGACCACAGTTATTATTGGAAACTCCTGTAACTTCGCATATCAGAGTCCTATAGAGATACCCTTCAGCACACAAAATTTTGAAGGTCAAGGTCAAAGGTCAAGGTCACTTTGCGGTCAATCATGGAGGTCAACGAAACCCTTATTTTTTGAGTAACTTTGATCGGATCGTCTCCAAACTTCATGGGAATCTAGTATATGGTCCGGCGCTCAGCTGATTAGTTTTTGGTGGCGATCGGCCTTGACCTTCAAGGTCATTTTGAAGGTCATTCAATTGGGTCAATCATGGAGGTCAACGAAACCCTTATTTTTTGAGTAACTTTGATCTTATGATCTCCAAACTTGGTGGGTATATAGGGTGTGGTATGGCGCTCAGCTGATTAGTTTTTGGTGTCGATCGGCCTTGACCTTCAAGGTCATTTTGAAGGTCATTCAATTTTGACCAAAAGGTAAAATTTTCAAGTTTCAGTTACCATATTTACCACAGTTATTATTGGAAACTCCTGTAACTTCGCATATCAGAGTCCTATAGAGATACCCTTCAGCACACAAAATTTTGAAGGTCAAGGTCAAAGGTCAAGGTCACTTTGCGGTCAATCATGGAGGTCAACGAAACCCTTATTTTTTGAGTAACTTTGATCTTATGATCTCCAAACTTGGTGGGTATATAGGGTGTGGTATGGCGCTCAGCTGATTAGTTTTTGGTGTCGATCGGCCTTGACCTTCAAGGACATTTTGAAGGTCATTCAATTGGGTCAATCATGGAGGTCAACGAAACCCTTATTTTTTGAGTAACTTTGATCTTATGATCTCCAAACTTGGTGGGTATATAGGGTGTGGTATGGCGCTCAGCTGATTAGTTTTTGGTGTCGATCGGCCTTGACCTTCAAGGTCATTTTGAAGGTCATTCAATTTTGACCAAAAGGTAAAATTTTCAAGTTTCAGTTACCATATCGAGTAGTACCTCAAATTGAAGCCCTTGTTGAGTGCTTTCCAAACATATAACTAGTTTGACAATGTGACGTCATTTGACGGCGTTATGACGAAAAAACTGCACTTTTCATGTATATTGTATTGCTTTAGTTCGCATTGTTTAGGTCACTCTGTAGAGCACAGTTCCCTTTGGAAACTCTTGTAAGTTCGCATATCAGAGTCTTTTAGAGATACCCTTTAGCACACAAAATTATGAAGGTCAAGGTCAAAGGTCAAGGTCACTTGGCAAGATACGGTTCACCCTGTGGGTGACATATGTTTATTTTGTTTGTTTTTTTGTTTTTTTGTTTGTGGTTAATCATTTTTTTTCACGTTTAGATCACTCTGTAGACCACAGTTATTATTGGAAACTCCTGTAACTTCGCATATCAGAGTCCTATAGAGATACCCTTCAGCACACAAAATTTTGAAGGTCAAGGTCAAAGGTCAAGGTCACTTTGTGGTCAATCATGGAGGTCGACGAAACCCTTATTTTTTGAGTAACTTTGATCGGATCGTCTCCAAACTTCATGGGAATCTAGTATATGGTCCGGCGCTCAGCTGATTAGTTTTTGGTGGCGATCGGCCTTGACCTTCATGGTTAGCACTGGAGGTCGAAAATTATTGACCCCAAGGTCAAATGTTGAAATCGTAGGTACCATATCTTCGCATATCTTCGCATGTAACTTCGCATATCAGAGTCCTATAGAGATACCCTTCAGCACACAAAATTTTGAAGGTCAAGGTCAAAGGTCAAGGTCACTTTGTGGTCAATCATGGAGGTCGACGAAACCCTTATTTTTTGAGTAACTTTGATCGGATCGTCTCCAAACTTCATGGGAATCTAGTATATGGTCCGGCGCTCAGCTGATTAGTTTTTGGTGGCGATCGGCCTTGACCTTCATGGTTAGCGCTGGAGGTCGAAAATTATTGACCCCAAGGTCAAATGTTGAAATCCTTATTTTTTGAGTAACTTTGATCGGATCGTCTCCAAACTTCATGGGAATCTAGTATATGGTCCGGCGCTCAGCTGATTATTTTTTGGTGGCGATCGGCCTTGACCTTCATGGTTAGTGCTGGAGGTCGAAAATTATTGACCCCAAGGTCAAATTTTGAAATCGTAGGTACCATATCGAGTAATACCTCATATGAATGCCCTTGATGAGTGCTTCCCAGATCTGTAAACAGTTTGACGCTATGACGTCATTTGATGACGTCATGACGAAAAAACGGAATTTTCATGAAAAAATTATTTCCTCAGTTCTCATCAAAATCTTTCAATATTTCATGTGCGTTGGTCATGAAGACATACTATTCACCATACGAAATTATTAAGGTCAAGGTCAAATGGCAAGATACGGTTCACCCTGTGGGTGACATATGTTCATTTTCTTCCTCACTCATTTCTACCATCTTTGGGGGTTATGTTTTCACCCCTGTTTGTTTGTCTGTCTGTCTGCCTGTATGTGGGCAGGATATCTCAAAAGCTTATGGGCGAATTCGGACGAAACTTGGTGGAAAGGTTGGGTGTGTGACATGGAAGAATTTAGATTCTGGTGAAGAGCCGGATCCAAATCCAGATAATATATTTTTAAGTGATTCTTCAGCATTGAGAGAGGAGGCTAAAAACGATACATAGCACAATATCTAAAAATGTGATGGATGGATTCTGACAAAACTTGGTGGATGAGTTGGTTTCGATTTTGTTTAGGTCTGGATGCAGATCCAGCCTATCAGTGGGATACAAAATGTAAACTGTTCAGCCTGGCGGAGGCATGCTCTCTACCGAGTGTCGTTCTACTTTTGTGCTTTAATTTCTCATACCTTTTCCCATTGCCTTTATTTTCTTTTCTCACATTCATTTTTATATACCCACCCCATCCATCATGCTGTCACCTGCTTATTTTCCTTCCCTGTGCCCTCTCCAATTTAGCATCTTGATTCACTTGGTTTCTTTCTTTTTTTAGCACATATAATCTTTAATCCTCCTCCGCATGCAGTTGCCTTTTCTCTCACCTTCTCACCTTCTTTCCCTTGCCCTTGAATTTATTTTTCCAGATCAGCACAGAGTGAACATACGATTGCGATCAACAAACATGGGGCAGAAATTCTCACAGCATTGCCCAAGGACTATCAGGTTCATTCTCATTAACTGCGGCCTGTGAGGCGTTGTGCCCAAACCACTTTTTCCACAACCACAACCATCGTTGTGACTGAAATGATCATGATGTAATGAATTGGGCAGACTCTTTTCAAAGGGGTCACATTTCCATTTTATTACTTGTTTTGTTGCCTTATCCAGACAGATCATTTTTCTTCAGCAATTGCTCTTGACCACATATTCTAACTGCAGATTGCACTCACTTAATTACCACTTGCTGGCAATTATAACATCAAGTAAAGTTGGTATTTTGTGTATACATTCATTGCAAATCTATTCCATCAAGACATTGATTATTCCTTGTCTCTATTATGACCTTTGTACCTTCCTGGAACGGTTCCTGTAGCATCTGAATTCACTACCGTGGCTGCACAAACTCATTGAGAACTCGACAGTGTTGTACCAAGAAACCTGCTGGTGCCGCATGTTTGTGTTCGCTCTCTGCAGACCTTGATGATGATGTTAATTCCTGTGTATAATATCATTAATGTTTCATTACAATTCCATGCACTTGCTTATCCCTCCACCTGGCTAAGGCCGTGATGGTGTTTGCCCGACACAAACTGTGATGTCTTGATGAAATTCCGATTTTCCATGATGTCTCGAGAGGGTAAAAAATTTTCTACGTCCTGCAAAGTGCCACACTTCCAGCCAGACTGGCTACAGCTACTTCTTGGATTGCAAACCTCCCAAAACCACAAGCATTGTACAAGTGCGTTTTGTGGCAAATTTTGTACCGTGATTTAGTGAACATGGCAATCGAGTTTGCTGAACCAGCCCCACAAGAAATGCAAATTTTTAAAATCCTCATCCAGTTTTTGATGGCCATGATATTTATCTCCGCCACAAAAGGTGGATGAAGGTTATGTTTTCACTCTTGGCTGTTTGTCTGTGAGCAGGATATCTCAAAAGGTTATGGACGGATTTGGACGAAACTTGGTGGGCACGTTGGGTGTGTAATAAGGCAGAATCGATTAGCTTTTGGTGATTGTGCGGATGCAGATCTGGCCTATTCTTGGGCTACAAAATGTAAACTATTCAGCTTGGCAGGGGTTTAGTGCTCTACCAAGTTCCGTTCTAGTTCTCAAGTGCTACAGCAGGTTTCTTTTTTCTGGTTTACCAAATGCTGTAAAACTCTCCAACCATAGATGATCATGGAGGTACATTTGGGCACCACCAAATAGTGAGCACAATTTACATCTTACCTATCTATATATGGCAGATGCTTTGATAGTGATCCTGTCTGTTTTCTTGCACGACCTCATTTTTTATCAAACTGGCTGACTCGATACGCAACATGAAATTAAAGGAAAATGCTAATCAGCAAATCCTAAAGTCTTTTCCTCTGAATGGTTTGAATTTATACAAGCAGTAGGCTTCTAGGTATGCAAGTAGAATCATCTGTATGAAATATTGAATACACTGTTTATGCAGCTGTATGGTAAATACGAGTATATTGATTTTGACACTGCCCATGTAAGCAGGGCAGAGCCTGGTGTTGGCTTGGCGGTTAGGGTGCGGGCTTGGGATCCTAGGATCCTGGGTTCAAATCCCGGTCGATCGCTGAATTAACGCCAGGGGGGTTGACTCAGCCTGTCATTCTTCTGAGGTCGGCAAATTGAGTACCAGCTCACTGGTAATTCCCTGTGTGTCGCAAGAGGCGGCTAAATGTCATCGATACAGACAGAATGGCCAGGTCAACATGCCCTTTAAAGGACAACATGGATGCAGCATGATGCCATCCCAATCTCCTTTTCCCTGTTAGCATTGTAGTTGGTGACTTTTGGCCTAATACTTGTTTGGCAAGAAATAAAATCTCGAATTGAATATCCCAGGGGTTAGCATGCTACGGCAGAGTTTCCTTTCCTCCTGTGTGATAAAAGTACGCCGTGTTAGTAGAAGGTATCTAAAGCTGTGCACCACCATTGATGCTGTGTACCAATGTGTGTTTGTATATGTACAGCAGAAGTGGATATGTATTGTCACGTGCCTGGCGATTAAGATCAGCCGGTACGGATGGTCGAACCAGCTTACTCCTGAGGCGACCTCACGATTATGGTGGTTAATTTGCGCGTGCAGGATGGAAGAGACGTGAAGGCTTAACTACACAAAACAAGGGTTTATTCCGAAACCCAAACTCAATGCAACTACAAAAATGCAACGATAATGATTTACTGTCAAATAAGGCATGGACGAAAATAAATGCTGAGGTAAAATAAATTCTACTTTGAGGCACCGCCACACACTGACACAAACACATACAACGGGGAAAAATAATAAAATAAAATCCCCCGAGCCGGCACATAGCTTTGGTCCAATATGAGCCCTTTTTGGAAGGTTGGTAGCGGTGATGAAACTTAGAGTCTTGAGCCACCCGCCCGGAAACGCTCAAAATGTCCGCAGTGCCACGCCTCGAAAGCACCCAGGCGTGAGGCGAGTCACGAAGACGGGCACTCTCAGTGTTCTCCACCACTGTTCGGGATGGACATCGTGGCCTCCAGCTCCTCCAACGAAAAAAGACAGCAGTCGCTGCTCCTCCTGACCATCACAGAAAACAACACTCTCCTTCAAGTGCAGGACGTCTCCTTCGTCCCGCACCAACTGCCTTCTTCTCCCCCGCTCTGACTGACGTCCCCCGCCGCGTCACTCCGGGGGCGTGGCCTGCCGGCCTTCTTCTTCGCCCACTTCACCACAGTCAGCTCTGCCTCTCCTGGGCGGGTCCTGTTTGCCATAAGTGTCCATAGGGCGGCTTAGCTTGGCCAGAAGTGTGAATCACGTCGCCGGACCCTGCTTTGCTTTGGCCGGCGGTTGTTATAAGTTTAGGGATAGCTGCAGAGGGTTTGATGCACAGGGAGAATTAACCTTAAATCCTACTCTAATTAACACGGTATCATCCCTCATATGATGAACATTTAAACAACCTTAAGCTACATTTTCCCTACTTATGTACATTGAAATGCTCCTACACGTCACACGGTCCATACTATTTCTTATACATTTCTACCTTTCCAACTGTATTCTCTTATCTACCCCCATAAGCGTAACATTATTTATGAATACTCCACTAAACAAGAACTTTCAATTATATATTTTGCTTTTAATACCTCCGAGGACAAAGTCGCCAGAGGCATTATCTTTTCAGGCTGTACGCCCGTCCTACTGTCCGTACGTCCGTCCATGATAGGTTTTCGTTACCACAATAAATTGAGAATGGCTAAAGGGATCTAAGTCAAACTGGTGCAAGTATGTATAATGAGATAAAAATGAACCGATTAGATTTTGGGGGTTATGAGGGCAAAGGTCAGAGGTCATTTTAGGTGAAAAAAAAAATCCTGTAACCGTGATAACTTGTGAACCAGTGATGGGATTTTGACCAAAGTTGGTATAGGTATGTATGATGATGAACTGATTAGATTTTGGCATCAAGAAGGCAAAGGTCAGAGTCTGTAATAGGTTTTTGTTACCCCAATAACTTAAGAACGACTGAAGGGCACCAAGATAAACTTGGTACAAGTGTGTATAATGATCTAAAGCTAAACTGATTAGATTATGGGGTCAAGAGGTCAAAAGCCAGAAGTGTCATTAGGTAAAAATTCTGTTACTCTGCTAACTTGTGAACTAGTGATGGGATTTTTACCAAACTTGGTATAACTAGTATATATTATGATGCCCAGATGAACTGATTAGATTTCTGCATCAAAGGTCAGAGGTCATGTCAGTTAAAAATGTGATACTTGAGAACAGCTGAATGGATTTAAATCAAACTTGGTACATGTATGTACAGTCACGTGAAAAAGTAAGTACACCCCATGTAAAGTTTTGACTTTTTCAACATATTTCAACATACAGCTATTTGATCTTCATTTCAACAATATTGATAGATAAAGGTGATATAATATAACAACTATCATGAAACATTTACATTTTGTAGTCCATTGTATAATTTAAATAAACATAAATGCAAATTTCACATGTAGAAAAAGTAAGTACACCCTTGGCTCTAATAGGTGGTATTGCCCCCTTTGGCAGAAACAACCTCAAGTAGGCGTTTCTTATAACTGTCTACCAGTCTCTGACATCGACTGGGAGAAATTTTTTCCCACTCCTCCATGCAGAATTATTTCAGCTGTGCGATGTTTGAGGGGTTTCTTGCATGCACAGCTCGTTTCAAATCCCCCCACAACATCTCGATGGGATTTAGATCTGGGCTTTGACTTGGCCATTCCAGAACCCTCCATTTCTTTCCTTTCAGCCATTCCTTGGTGAATTTACTGGTATGTTTAGGGTCATTGTCATGTTGCAAGGTCCACCTTCGGTTGCGCTTCAACTTTCCGACAGATGGCCTCACATTATCCTCAAGCACCCTCTGGTACAATGAAGAATTCATAGTGGATTCTATGATGGTGAGCTGCCCAAGCCCTGATGCAGCAAAGCTGCCCCAAACCATAATATTTCCACCACCATGCTTTACAGTTGGTACCAGGTTCTTGTGGTCAAATGCTGTCTTTGGTTTTCACCAAACATGTCTTCTGGTACTGTGGCCAAATAGCTCTACCTTTGACTCATCTGTCCAGAGCACATTGTTCCAGAAGTGCTGGTCTTTGCCTATGTGTTCATTGTTAAACTTTAGTCTTGCCCTGATGTTCTTTCTGGACAGCAAAGGTTTCCTCCTGGCACACCTCCCATGTAGATCAAATTTGTGCAGCCTCTTTCTAATGGTAGACTCGTGCACTTTGACATCAACAGTGGCAAGAGCTACCTGTAGGTCCCGTGATGACATTCTGGGGCTCTTAGAGACTTCTTTCAGCATCTTGCGATCTGCTCTTGGGCTGAACTTGCTGGGGCGGCCTGGCCTGAACAAGTTGGCAGTTGTTTGGAATCTTCTCCACTTGTCTGATCTTCCGGACAGTCGAATGATTGATTTCAAATTGTTTGGAGATCTTTTTAAATCCCTTCCCAGACTCGTAGGCATCTATAACTTTCTTTCTGAAGGCCTCAGAGAGCTCTTTTGATTGAGGCATGGTGACACCGCACACTTCAACAACAAAGAGCAAACCAAACTAAATGTCTGAGGTTTAAATAAGACAGGTTCATCCAAGATCCTCTCTAACGATGTTCTAATCATTTGAACCTGAGCTGGTGCACCTGATTCTAATTTTAGGTATTTGAAGTAGTGATAAATGTAGGGGTGTACTTACTTTTTCCACATGCGAAATTTGCATTTATGTTTATTTACAGACTTGGCATTTAATATGGAATATTTTTTTTGTGGGGGTGAATTTACTTTTCAAGATGTCTTAGAACCAAAAGTTCATTGGAATTATGTTGAAATTATTCTAGATTTTGTTAATGTGACCTTTAAAAGAAACAAAAACCACATTTGACATTTCGAAACAAATAAATTGATCCTTGAAAGTGATGGAAACTGATATCGAACTCAATTCACGGACAGTACTGTGTTAAACTTCTGTACGTTTTCCAGAAGTATCTCTTTATTTTGCACATTAGCCAATAATTTTTTTAACAAAAACAAAAGTTAAATTACGACTGGGATTACGGACAGTAAAATTACAGTTCAGTACTTCGTGTAACCCCCACGAGCATTCAGGAGAGCACGTACACGTTGAGGCATGCTGTTCACGAGATTTGCCAAGGTTTGGACAGGAATTGCTTGCCATGCAGTGACAATAGCCTGCTGCAATTCATGCGCAGAGGTCGGCCGCTGGTCCAAGTGGTCGATTTGCGCGTTAATTCTGCCCACAAGTTCTCTATCGGATTCATATCCGGGGACATGGCAGACCACTCCATATGCTCTACACCACCGTCAGCAAGAAAGTGTTGGATCATGCGAGCACGATGAGGCTGTGCATTGTCATCTTGGAAGACAAAGTTTCCTCGAAAGGCTGCACGAGCAAATGGAAGCAATGTTTCTTCCAGAAAGGCCCTGTACTTGAACTGGTTCAGGTTTCCATTCAGAACAACCAGGTCAGTTTTGCCCCCTGCACGAAAAGCAGCCCAAACGGTCACCCCACCACCTCCAGCTTGGACTCTTGGCACTATACAATCTTTGTTGTAGGCTTCATGCACTTGTCTGCGCACTCGGACGTGGCCATCTTGACGATAGACCAGAAATCTAGACTCGTCACTGAAGATCACGTGATTCCAGTGTCCTGGCTGCCATTGACGGTGCTCTCTGGCCCACTGCAATCGGCGCTGGCGGTGTTGTCTGGTCAGGCGTGGCTTTCTCAGGGGACGCCTGGCACGATAGCCTGCTTGAACCAGTCGTTTGTTGACTAGCCTTCTGGATACAGGCACATTTGTCAGTTGCTGCCACTCAGCCCTAAGCCGATTAGCTGACTTGGTACGGCCATTGCGGACTAACTGGTGCAGCTGGCGATCATCTCTCCGTGTGGTTCTGCAGGGACGTCCTGGCCTCGGTATTGGAGTAGGGACACCCCTCTGAGCATTTCGTTTCAGGATCTTTGACACCTGACCTCGAGTGATGCCATACTGCCGAGCAATAGCACGCTGTTTCATGCCGTAATTTCGTAAAGCCATCACTCCATGACAAACAGCATTGTCGAGTTGACGGACCATCTCCAGGGGAAGCGGCAATAACCTTTGTAGACGTGCAGCAGTTGTTTTCCACTAATACAGAACGCAACAACCCTTATATACCCAATTGTGAAGCCAATCGTCAAATGTACCTGTCCTTACATTTTGTCACGCCACCTGTGATATAATCCTGTTATTGACTTCTTGCTGCGAAAGACAATCAGTGACATGGTTCTTTCAAGAAAGACATGACCGAAGGGTAAAATAAACTCACCAGATTGATATACTGAGTTCAGAAAGTAAACCCGTCAAGAAAAAAAAAAAATTCCATATTAAATGCCAAGTCTGTAAATTATACAATGGACTACAAAATGTAAATGTTTCATGATACAGTATTTGTTATATTATATCACCTTTATCTATCAATATTGTTGAAATGAAGATCCAATAGCTGTATGTTGATATATGTTGAAAAAGTCAAAACTTTACATGGGGTGTACTTACTTTTTCACGTGACTGTATAGTGATGTAATAAATAATGTGGACAGAGGCATATCGGTTGACGTCGCGATGTCGAAGAGTGCCGTTCTAGTCCTCCAAATGCTTCCTGAAAGCTCAACGTTTGGTTCATTTGGATTTCTGTGATGCAAGATCCAACATCTTGAGCCCACTTGCATTGGAGATTAATACATTGAGCTGTTTAGTCTGAGTTCCATTCCTCATCCAGTATAAATGTTCACCAGTGAGGTTCACATGTAAGGTGAGGCATCATAAAATGCATCATTCCTCGGGTGGCCGTTAAGCTGTGTGTTCCATCTGCTAGCATAATTTGGTGGGAGTTGAAGATCCGACTACTCGAAAACGGGGATGGGAAAAGCCAGACCCACCAATCAAAGTCTTGTCCAGAAACTTAAACACATGACTTTCAACTATTGGCACATTTAATCAAACAGCCTGGCAGCAAATGCTGTGGGGAGGATAGGTGTGTGTGTGCAAGTGGGGGTGAGGGAGGGAGAAAAGGGGCGAACAACTGCAATTAAACAAAACAAAAAAGAATTGGCAATAAAATTCATTTTACATGTTTATTTCACGTTTGACAACACAAGCAAGATTAGAAGATGTAATCAATATGGTGTCGTAATTATCATCAGCAATTAGCTCCAAGCATCCAAACAGGGAGTCCTCCGAGCTTCCAAACAGGGACCTAGGATCCAAACAGGGAGTCCTCCGAGCTTCCAAACAGGGACCTAGGATCCAAACAGGAAGCCCTCCTCGCTTCCAAACAGGGACCTAGGATCCAAACAGGGACCTAGGATCCAAACAGGGACCTAGGATCCAAACAGGAAGCCCTCCTCGCTTCCAAACAGGGACCTAGGATCCGAACAGGGACCTAGGATCCAAACAGGGACCTAGGATCCAAACAGGGACCTAGGATCCAAACAGGGACCTAGGATCCAAACAGGGACCTAGGATCCAAACATGGACTTAGGATCCAAACAGGGACCTCGGATCCAAACAGGAAGCCCTCCTCGCTTCCAAACAGGGACTGAGGATCCAAACAGGGAGTCTTCCTAGCTTCCAAACAGGGACCTAGGATCCAAACAGGGAGTCTTCCTAGCTTCCAAACAGGGACCTAGGATCCAAATAGAAAGTCGTCTTAGCTTCCAAACAGGGACATAGGATCCAAACAGGGAGTCTTCCTAGCTTCCAAACAGGGACTGAGGATCCAAACAGGGAGTCTTCCTAGCTTCCAAACAGGGACCTAGGATCCAAATAGAAAGTCGTCTTAGCTTCCAAACAGGGACCTAGGATCCAAACAGGAAGTCTTCCTAGCTTCCAAACAGGGACCTAGGATCCAAACAGAAAGTCGTCTTAGCTTCCGAACAGGGACCTAGGATCCAAACAAGGAGTCTTCCGAGCTTCCAAACAGGGACCTAGGATCCAAACAGGGAGTCTTCCTAGCTTCCAAATGGGGACCTAGAATCCAAACAGGGAGTCTTCCTAGCTTCCAAACAGGGACCTAGGATCCAAACAGGGAGTCTTCCTAGCTTCCGAACAGGGACCTAGGATCCAAACAGGGAGTCTTCCTAGCTTCCAAATGGGGACCTAGAATCCAAACAGGGAGTCTTCCTAGCTTCCAAACAGGGACCTAGGATCCAAACAAGGAGTCTTCCGAGCTTCCAAACAGGGACCTAGGATCCAAACAGGGAGTCTTACTCGCTTCCAAACAGGGACCTAGGATCCAAACAGAAAATCGTCTTAGCTTCCAAACAGGGACCTAGGATCCAAACAGGGACCGAGGATCCAAACAGGGACCTAGGATCCAAACCGAAAATCGTCTTAGCTTCCAAACAGGGACCTAGGATCCAAACAGAAAGTCGTCTTAACTTCCAAACAGGGACCTAGGATCCAAACAGGGAGTCTTCCTAGCTTCCAAACAGGGACCTAGGATCCAAACAGGGACCTAGGATCCAAACAGAAAGTCCTCTAAGCTTCCAAACAGGGACCTAGGATCCAAACAGAAAGTCGTCTTAACTTCCAAACAGGGACCTAGGATCCAAACAGGGAGTTTTCCTAGCTTCCAAAGAGGGACCTAGGATCCAAACAGGGAGTCTTCCTAGCTTCCAAACAGGGACCTAGGATCCAAACAGGGAGTCTTCCTAGCTTCCAAACAGGGACCTAGGATCCGAACAGGAAGTCTTCCTAGCTTCCAAACAGGGACCTAGGATCCAAACAGAAAGTCGTCTTAGCTTCCGAACAGGGACCTAGGATCCAAACAGGAAGTCTTCCTAGCTTCCAAACAGGGACCTAGGATCCAAACAGGAAGTCTTCCTAGCTTCCAAACAGGGACCTAGGATCCAAACAGAAAGTCATCTTAACTTCCAAACAGGGACCTAGGATCCAAACAGGGAGTCGTCTTAGCTTCCAGACAGGGACCTAGGATCCAAACAGGGAGTCTTCCTAGCTTCCAAACAGGGACCTCGGATCCAAACAGGGAGTCTTCCTAGCTTCCAAACAGGGACCTAGGATCCAAACAGAAAATCGTCTTAGCTTCCAAACAGGGACCTAGGATCCAAACAGGAAGTCTTCCTAGCTTCCAAACAGGGACCTAGGATCCAAACAGAAAGTCGTCTTAGCTTCCGAACAGGGACCTAGGATCCAAACAGGAAGTCTTCCTAGCTTCCAAACAGGGACTTAGGATCCAAACAGGAAGTCTTCCTAGCTTCCAAACAGGGACCTAGGATCCAAACAGAAAGTCATCTTAACTTCCAAACAGGGACCTAGGATCCAAACAGAAAGTCGTCTTAACTTCCAAACAGGGACCTAGGATCCAAACAGGGAGTCTTCCTAGCTTCCAAACAGGGACCTAGGATCCAAACAGGGAGTCTTCCTAGCTTCCAAACAGGGACCTCGGATCCAAACAGGGAGTCTTCCTAGCTTCCAAACAGGGAGCCATCCTAGTGTCCAATTGGGAAGCCACCCTAGCTTCCAAATGGGAAGCCACCCTAGCTTCCAAATGGGAAGCCACCCTAGCTTCCAAATGGGAAGCCACCCTAGCTTTCAAGCAGAGAGCCTGCATCCCCAAGGAAGCCAGTCACAACGACCAGATTTCCCCAGAGATCTTTAAGATAATACATGTTGGAGAATTGTCTGTTACATTAGTTGAGGGCAGGTTGGGATTACATGGTGTGTGTTGTTGGGCAGCGGCGGATTAAGATTTTTGGGGCCCTGGGCACAAAAGATATTTAGGCCCAAAACATCCCCAGAAACCCACGAACGCATTATTGTCCCCCGTCGCACCGCGGAGCGAAAGGGGGACTATGCTTTTCCCCTCCGTCCGTGCGTGCGTCCGTCCGTCCGTCCGTGCGTGCGTGCGTAAGTGAAGGACTGAATTCTAATTTGGTGTGTGGGTGCAACCCACGTCAAAATCCAAGATGGCCGCCGCCATGTATGTCTGAACCTTGTGAGTGGAATATCTTGAAAAATAAGCGAAGTACCAACTTCTAATCTGGTGTGTGGGTGTATCTAGGCACAAGGAAGAACGCTGTTTAAAATTGGGTCTCCACGGCAAAATCCAAGATGGCCGCCTTGAATCTTCCACTTTGTCAATTCACATCACTTCACCGACGGGGGACCTAGGCGTAACGCTTGTTATTGTTATTTTCACTCTTGCTCAATCTGTGTTACTTTAGATTTGAATGCAAAACATCCGGAGGAATTCCAATGTTGTATTGCCTCTACCTCCCCCCCCCACCCCCCTTGGAAAACAAAATGGCATGCTAAGCAAGCCAGCTGTTCCTTATCAACCATTTCGATGGAGTACTTGCTTGAGTGCTTAAGCCACTTAGCCAGCGTTCTTCAACCTGATTAGTAATGGAATACACCGCAGCACTTGCATTGGTGTGCTCAATTACCAAGTTTATATTCATTTGTTTGTTTTTGTATACATAATGAGGTGGCCTATCGGAAAAACCGTTACACACCAGACAAAAGCACCAATTGTTCCGCAGAATTTCTTTAGGGTACTATATGATTCATTTCAGATGGGTATCCATCAAAAATGGAAAATAAAAAAATTCCAGAAAATGATACTCCTAATTATATATGATTTCTTGTTTATATATGAGTACTTCATACATATTACGAAAGGTCCAAAATTTGCCCAAGATAATTAAAATATCGAAGAGCAAGTATGAATAAAACTGTCCAAAACATTAAGACTACAAGAGATATTGTCCCCCTATTTACAGCCATACAACCATTTACCTCAACATATAATATCTTCACAATACATATTACCCCCACAACAACAACAACAACAACAACAACAACAACAACAACAATAACCCGATTGTTCCAGAAATCATGTCGCCCCCTCCCCAATCACCACCACTGTTGTCTGTAATAATAAGTGTGTGTGTGTGTGTGTGTGTGTGTGTGTGTGTGTGTGTGTGTGTGTGTGTGTGTGTGTGTGTGTGTGTGTGTGTGTGTGTGTGTGTGTGTGTGTGTATGATACAATACGAATATTAAAAATATTATTCATGAGATCTTTATGTAAATACAGTGCAATATAATAATTAAATATCCTACAAATCAATGTTGCTCGGAATCAGTGGTTGCTAGGATACAGCAGCATGCAAAAAACCGTTATTGGTGACAGTTTGAACATTCGAAGTGCAGTTTGATCAAAAGGCAGGTGGTGTGGTCGTGCTGGTTGGTAGATTGATGTATTTAAGGTAAGATTAGCATGATTTAATGATATTATCATATTATGGAGTGTGTAAGGAAAGTTATAAATATATGATAACACATTAAATCCTATTGCGAGTAAAGTTGGAATAAGTGATGTTGCATTGATGGGTTGACTGACTGCCTGGACGCAACTGTGGTTGTGGATCTACTGATGTACCATCTATTGATGTGGATCCATGATCGAGGTTGTGGATCCGCCGTTTGGAGAGGTCCTGGG
>NC_136261.1:264188144-264525644 GCF_964187855.1 Myxine glutinosa | reverse complement strand
GCTCGCGCACTGCCCCGCCACGTGCACACTCAATGTGATATCGTCGACGGGAAATTTCAATGAATCCCAGAATTAATCAGAATCGAACACGGTCAGAGCGCATTCTGATAAGTTTGTGCAGTGGTGTTATAACGTTATTAATGCATTTACAGTGCAGTTTAACGGATTATATAATAAATAATATATGTAGGTATTATGAAGTGAATGTCCAACCAAAAATAGCGAAAACATCAATTCGTTCGCGGAAAGAAAACCCTTAAGATATCGATTTGTGTATAAGATAATTCCTAAATACTATAATCCTTGTCATTTGAGAACCGCAGGTCCCATGGTGTAATGGTTAGCACTCTGGACTTTGAATCCAGCGATCCGAGTTCAAATCTCGGTGGGACCTCTTTTATTTTCGCTTCCGATGTTTTTTTTCTCCTTTTTGTTTTATGTTGTTATCCCGATGTATTCGTTCTGAAGTTGTTTCCATTCACGTTATCAAACGTAAACTTGTTTTTAATCGCTCACCATTTTCTTCGGCCGATTTTGGTTGGAATCTTGGTGTTTGCTTCCACGAGGTGGCGCCATTCCATAATAACGTCCATTTCCAATCGAGAGTATATTTTGCCATCTATCTTTTAAAATACCAATTATAAAATCACAACAGACGATACGACTGTACAAATCAATGAAAATCTGTCAACCACAGTGAGAGTTCATAATGGTCGTAAAGTTCAAATGTTTGTTGTTTCATTTTTCTTATTTATATTTATGACGCAGACAGAATGCGATCAGTAGCTACGATTGTTCGATACCCACGCTGCACATTTCACACGACGCTGTCTTGATGTGAGAACAAGGAATAACCACAAATAACAACAAAGAGCAATCAGAGATTGCAAACCCTCGCCAGGACGTGATACACACACAGGCAGTGTTTAAGTGTTTTAAAGCGATTTTTAAGGCTTTTGTGTTAAAACAAATATGGCGGCCGAACCACGTGACCGATGACGTCATCATTATTATATATTTTTATACATTTTTTCTTTACCAATTTATCCCCAGATGACGCTCAAGAAATTTCATCTTGATCAGATGAAGTTTTGTACTTATCGATTTATGACGTCATGATGGAGGCACCCATGACATCATCAATAACATATTTTCCCCCATGGAGAGTTTTTTTTACAATGAGCCATGTCTCAATTTTTTCAATGCAGCGCTTTCGGAGGTGCAAAGTTTTCGGTTTTTCCAAGATGGCGCCCATACCACGTGACATATGACGTCATAATTAACATTAAAAAATTCTACAAGAGAAGGTGCATCTAAGGTGAAAATTTCCTGTAAGAGTCCTGTTGGAGTTGGAGAGTTGGCCACGCCCATTGGGGAGTGGGCCTGACGAAACTTAGGGGGCGTCGCATCTGAGGCTCAGAAGGACTGAGACGGAGACGTCATGACATTATGGAAAGCCTGTAAGAGGCTGCGTGATATGCCAAACCCAGGGGATATCTTAGTGTTGGTCTGGGAGGAAATACAACACGTGTTTGGTCACTATCGTTTTTGCCTTGCCTTCGGTGAAAAATCACTTAAAAAATTAAAAATCAACTCTAGTATTCAGATCCGGATTTGGATGTGGGGGATGGGGGGTAGGAGAGGTAAAAAAAAACCACATGGACAGTGCTCAGACTTCCTGGAAAGAAGTCGGTTTTTCAGAAACGTGGATCTGGGGTGAATTAACAGGGGTAGAAAAGATCAAGGTTTTGGATGGGGGAAGAAAAGAGATGGTGGTGAACAGCTGTTTTAAAGACCTGTAGGGAGGAGTGGGATTGAAGGGAGTGGGGGAGTTTGTTCCAGAAGCGGGAGAAAAGGGGAATGAAGGAGTGAAGGTGAGCAGCGAGTCTTGATTTTGGCAGTTTAACCATAAGAGGGTTGAGGGCAGATCTTGTGCGACCTGTAGGAGTATTTTGGGGACAGAGCACAGACAAAGCTGGGGGAGCAAGGCCGGAGAGGAGTCGGGAGAAGACAGAAAGACCACCAACCTGCCTGCAGTGAGTGAGTTTAAGGCCCTCCATCTAGAAAGTTAATTTCATCGCGGGAGATTCCAATGATTCTGAAAGCTTTGGTTTCAACAGTGTGAAGCCGAGCTAGGTGTGAGGCAGCAGCACCGGCCCAGAGGGGGGAACAGTATTCCATTGAGCTGCGGAATAAAGCCTTGTATGTGGTGAGGAGCTCAAGTGTGCCAAGGAAGGACTTCACACGACGGAGGATGCCCAGTCGGCGACTGGCTTTGTAGGCCAGCTTGGAAATATGGTTTTCCCAGGAAAGATCATGGCAGATTGACACCCAACAGCTTGAGTGACAGAACTTCTTGGAGAGGATTGTTGAGAAAGTATATGGGAGGGTTATCCAGACGGTCTTTTCAGAGGGACATAGTAAGAGTGTGAGATTTGTCAGGATTGAAAGACATGTTCCACTTGTTTGACCAGTCTGTGATTTTGTCCAGGCCTGCAGAGAGGGAGGAGGCTGCAGACTGCCGATCGGAGGGATGAGGTATGGAGCGGCAGAGAGTGGAGTCATCAGCAAAGAGATAGAGAGGATTTTCCAGACAGTCGGAGAGATCATTGATGAAGACCAGAAAAGGCACAGGGCCCAGAACACTGCCTGGGGGAACTCCAGCCAGAACAGGAAGGGGAGATTAGAGAAATCTATTCAGGGCCACACGTTGACTACGACTAGAGAGGAAGTCCACAAGCCATGCGTGGAGATTTCCATGGATACCATAGGAGGAGAGTTTGGTGAGCAGAGCTGGGTGCCAGACCGTTTCGAAGGCACGTGATATGTCAAGGGAGACAGCTCTAATTTCCTGTTTGACATTGAGGATCTCCATCCATTGTTGAGACAGCAGAAGCAGCATATCCAGAGTAGAATGACCTGGTCTGAATCCAAATTGATGATCAGAGATCAAGCCATTGGGGTAGAGGAAGGATTTGATATCTGAAGCAATGATGGATTCCATGACTTTGCTGATAATTGGAAGCAGGCTGATTGGTCTGTAGTTGCAAGGATCTGTTTTTGCACATTTTCTGTGTAAAGCGGTGATGTTTGCTGTTTTTCAAACTGATGGCAGATGATCTTGAGCAAAAGAGAGTGTGAAGAGAACAGAGTGAGGGTGAGATAGAGCAGCAGAGCAGGATTTTAGGACCCGTGGGCTGATGTAGTCTTGTCCGGTTGCAGAATCAGAGTCGAGGATTGACATATTTTACATGTAGTCTTGCTGGATAGTATATATAGAGACATTGGGAATCTCGTTCATCCCTTCATTGTGCCACTAGTAGAGGACGAGGCATTGGGCTATTGATAAACAGATTTGAAGGCCTTCCCTAGGCACCTTCTCTGTTCAGTGCTGCCGTGTGTAAAGAACTCGCTCCCTCCCAGCCTTTAACACCTTCCCTACCTGACAGGTCATGTTTCCCTCCAGAAGGCCGTACTTTCTAAAACAAGTCATCTGAGGCTGTGGACTCCTGGAATCCGAGGGCAAGGCGATCACTCTCAGTATGACCCATACTACCTACCGTTCAGACTGCGGCCAAGCGGGCATTCCTCTCTGGTGTGGAAGGGGAGATGCTCCATCACCATCACCGACACCAGTCGGATGTCTTCGTTATTTCGACAAAGGCTGCAGAGCATGGATGCCGACTCTGACGTCCATACCCCATGCCAATTGAGTGAGATAGTGGACACATGTGGAAGCATGGATGTATACTCTGACGTCCATAGCCATGCCAATTGAGTGAGATTGTGGACACATGTGGAAGCATGGATGCCGACTCTGACGTCCATAGCCCATGCCAATTGAGTGAGATCGTGGACACATGTGGAAGCATGAATCCCGACTCTAACGTCCATACCCCATGCCAATTGAGTGAGACAGTGGACACATGTGGAAGTATGGATGCCGACTCTGACATCCATACCCCATGCCAATTGAGTGATATAGTGGACACATGTGGAAGCATAGATGCCGACTCTGACGTCCATACCCCATGCCAATTGAGTGATATAGTGGATGCATGGATGTTTGGAATTTCTGTCTCACCCAGCCCAGAATCTCCGGAGTGTCATACTAAGATTTTTAGGGGCTGTGTTCCCCAGACAGTGTCAGATTGTCACTTTTAATTTGGGTATCGGGGATACCAGGGGCCCTATGTTTGCTGGCAACGATGTCCAGCTTCCAGACACCAGCTGCAGTGGGGATCCTGGGTTCTTCTATACCAACAGACACACGCTGTCTGAGCCGACCACACACAAACCATGAAACACAGTTGTGTCGACGAACACCGGAAGTGTGGGTTATGGTGTGTGTCCTTTGCTCGGCAGCCTGCATCCCACCAACCTCTCTGAACACCCCCAGCTCTACCGTGGGTGCCCTTCATCCTGTGGGGGAGAAGATTTCCCTCATCTTCACCAAGTCTATGTATGTCCGGCCTGTATGGAGGCGAGATTTGGTGAGTGCCCATATTTGCAACTCAAGCACTCGGGTCACCTCTGACCGGCCACCCCTATCGATAGATGCATGTAGCAATCGGACAGCAATTTCATCTGCATGTTTAGTAGACCCAGGGGGGCTTTCCCCCGTAATGAAGGCTGCACGAGTTCCGGGCACCGATGACATCTCCCAAGTTAGAACGGAGGATGTCCCACATGTAGGGACAATCAGATGATTCTAGTTCTTGCAGGTGATCCTCACACAAGAGCAACACCACAACTCAATATTGTGGCAATCCCAGAATGATACTGGAGGGAAGAACGATAATAATAATAATAATAATAATTCATTTATTTTGTATAGCGCTTTTCCAGAAGCCCAAAGGCGCTTTGACAGAGTGGAAAACATAATGCATAACAATACATGAAAACAACAATTGCAAAAAGACAAGAATCAAGAAAACAAACAGCAGCGATATACGGCATATATATAAGACAAGAATCAAAAAGACAAGACAAGAATCAATAGGGAAATATTTAAAGCAAAAGGAGGGAGAAGGAGAAGAGATAGTCAGGGGTTAAATGCTGTGGGTTGAATGTTGAATGCAGCGTTGAACAGGTGGGTCTTTAGTGATGTTTTGAATGTGGTGAGTGAGGAGGAGTCTCTGATGGTGTGAGGTAGTGAGTTCCAGAGGGTGGGAGCAGCGATGGAGAAGGCCCTGTCCCCCCAGGATCTGAATTTGGTCCGGATGGAGGGGGTCAGGAGGTTGGTACCAGCAGAGCGGAGGTTGCGGGTGGGAGTGTGTCTGGAGAGGAGGTCAGCCAGGTAGGATGGGGCCAGGTTATGGAGGGCTTTGTATGTCAAGAGGAGGATTTTGTACTGGATTCTCTGGGGGATGGGGAGCCAGTGAAGCTTGTAAAGGACGGGGGTGATGTGGTCACGGGTCCGGGAATGAGTGAGTAGACGGGCAGCGGAGTTCTGAATGTATTGGAGTTTATTGGTGATTTTTTAGGGTGAACCATAGAGGAGGCTATTGCAGTAGTCCAGACGGGAGGTGATGAAGGCGTGGATGAGGGTTTCTGCAGCCGTGGGGGAGAGGGATGAGCGGAGACGGGCAATGTTTTTCAGGTGAAAGAAGGCTGACTTTGTGATCTGTTTAGTGTATTTGTCGAAGGAGAGGGTTTGGTCAAAGATGACGCCAAGATTCCGGATGTGAGGGGAGGTGGATACTGGGATACCGTCGATGTTGAGGGCAAAGTTATGGGTGGATTTTGTGAGCGTTTTTGGGCCAATGATATTGAAGAGAATGTGGGAGTTGGTTCCATAGGTGCCAAAAGAGGAGAGAGTCTTGATTTTTGCAGTTTCACCAGGAGAAGGTTGCCGACCGATCTTGTGTCCTGCAGGAATATTTGAGGGACAGAGCACAGCAGAGCAGAAACTAAATCGATTATCGATTTTGAGGGACAGTGAATCGATTATCCAATTGTATATGTTTTATTGGCACTGATTCTCCTCACTCTTCTGCCTATTTTACATTGTTACCCCACACACGCAAAGTGAAAAGTAGGGTTAAGGAATTGGTTCACTTCTGTCTGTCCGTCCATCCATCCATCCACAAACATCAGTTTACGATTGAGGATCAACTTAAATTAAATTGAATGCTAGATTTTGAACATGAATCGGAAAACGAACCTCCAGTTTAGCAGTAATGTTGCTTTAAATTAGCCCTGATCGCTCATGTGGAGGGGAGAGTTTTTTTTTTTTACTCCGTCTGCCTTTTTGGCAGCGAATCAAAATTGAAAATCATTCTAAACAGGAAACATCCTGTTTTTAAGGATTTCATAAAGGACACAAACAACAGGCACAAAAAACTAAGGTAACATGTGAAACTAGATGGTATTCATAGAATACTTACCCTGCGCAGTCAACTTGTTGTGAGCCAACTCTTCTGTTTTTGAACGTTAATTTTTCTTTGATCCAATATGGTTGCCAGACCACGTGAGCGATGACATCATAAATTTATATTCCCGAATGTAATTGTTGCGTTGATCACGCTCAATAAATTTCAAACTGATCAGACTAAGCGTTGCCCTGTCAAATTTGACATCATAAGTAAGGCACCAATGACGTCATCATCAACAACACTTATTCCCCCATGCCGAGTTCATTACAATGGGCCATGTTTCAATGTTTTCCATGGAGCGGTTTTGGAGATATAGAGGTGCAACGTGTTTCGGTTTTTCCATGATGGCGTCTCTACCATGTGACCTATGACGTCATAATTATCATTACAATATTCTATAAGAGGAGACGTTCCCATGGTGAAAATTTCGTGTCCAACAGACCAAGAGTTACAGAATTTTTTTTTTTACACTGATTGAATCAAGTGTTGTACTTGTCAAATTATGACGTCATAATGAAGGCACCGGTGACATCCTCATCAACATATCTTATTCCCCATGGGGAGTACTTCACAATGAGCCTTGTTTAATTTTTTTCCAATGAGGTGTTTTGGAGACATATAGGTGTAACGTTTTTCGAAGATGGCGTCCGTACCATGTGACCTATGACGTCATAATTATTTTTTTTTAAATCTACAGGTGGAGGCGCTCCTATTGTAAAATTTCTGGTCAATCAGACCAACGATTGCCGAGAAAATGAATTTTAAAAATGCAGACACGCCCGTACGGACGTACCCGAATGCCTAACCCTGCTTTTCACCTCGCGAACGCAAGGTAATAAAGTGGTGTAGTAATAAAGGTGGTGTAATAATAAAGGACTGCGTCATGGCGGTAAACTTTGGAAGTTTTTTCTACAACCTTTAAAATTTTTATTTTATGGAAATTAAATTATATACTTGAACACTGTAGAACACACATCACTTTTGTGGCACTTTCTAAATCATTCCATTGAGCAGGACTTGGAAAAGTATCCATGCCCTGAGGGCAGAGTAATTATGAGAAAGACCATGAGAATCAGTGTGAAACGATTTGTGTATTGCAACTCTTGTCAAGTGATGTGTGGAATACATGGAACTCTGGTAGAATGATTTACATGTTTTATTGAACTCTAGAAGGAATTTGTGTATTGCCTTTGACTATTTTTACAAACTATATTGAATGATGAACATTGTTAAGCAATAACCAATCACATTTGTTTTATTTGACACTTTTTGGCTCATTTTGTACCACCATTGCTAAAGTAATCACAGATTTAATATATTTTTAAACTCTGAAATTAGCCTGCTTTTTCTTGGACTGTATATCTGGTTTAGGTGCATGTGTACAGAAATTGTTAAATGGTGACAAAGTGCTATCATGCAGTTTCTAACTCAGGACACCCCCAAAATAGAAAAACAACCCAAAAACAATCTTGTAAAACAGACATTGCGATATTCGGTAAAAAGAATCAGCAGACTTCCACCTGACTCGTGTGTTTCAAGAAGCATCCACGACTCAGCAGGTCGAATTCTTGTCAAAGTTGAATAAGAGAGGTCCCACCGAGATTTTTGAATAAGAGAGGTCCCACCGAGATTTGAACTCGGATCACTGGATTCAAAGTCCAGAGTGCTAACCATTACACCATGGAACCATTCACTACAGGTGGTGTTTATGAGACAGCCCGTTACGCATCGGGTGACGGGATTTTGTGATTTATTGTGTGTGTGCATTTTCATGTGTGTGTGTATTTGTGTGTGCGTGTGTGCGTGTGTTGGTGCATGCATGGGTGTTTGTGTGTGTGTGTGTGTGTGTGTGTGTGTGTGTGTGTGTGTGTGTGTGTGTGTGTGCGTGCGTGTGTGAGGCATACGTTTTTTGTGTCTATTAATTATGTACGTCTATTAATTAGTTACGTATTACATACTCTTGAAATGTACCTTTTCAATCTTTAGATTGCTGAGACCCCTTCAACCTTTGCAGACCCTTCACCACCCCTAACATCCTTCAGACCCAAAACACCCCCAAAGATTTAGAGGCTCCAAAAGACCCAGAGGACACAAAACACCCTGAAGACCCAAAAGTTTCCAAGGACAAAAAAGACCCAAAAGACTCGGATGACCCAAAAGCTCCCGAGGACCGAAAAGTCCAAGAGGACCCAAAATACCCAAAAGTACCCGAAGACCCAAAAGTCCCGGAGGACCAAAAAGACCCAAAAGTCCCCAAGGACCCAAAAGACCCAGATGACCAAAAAGTCCCCAAAGACCAAAACGATCATGAAAACCCAAAAAACCCAGAAGACCCAAAAGTCCCCAAGAACCCAAAATACCCAAAAATTTCCCGATGACCCAAAAGACACCTATGCCCCAAAAGACCCCCGAGTCCGGGTAGCCAGATATGGCGGTGAAGACCAATGAAAATTTGATTCAATTGACAAACAGGCCCCCTAGTTGCAAAAGTAATCATATATTTAATATTTTTAAACCACGAAATTAGCCTGCTTTTTCTAGTATTGTATATCTGGTTTCGGTCCAAGTACACAAAAATTGCTTAAAGGTGATACAGTGGCATCAGGCAGTTTCTAACTCAGGAACCCTCCCCCCCTCCCCTCCCCTCCATTGAATGAAAAATAACAAAAACAACCTTGTAATGCAGACTTTGCAAGTTTAGGTAAAAAGTCAAACAACAGTCACAAACAGCTGAGGTAAAGTGTTAATTAAGGTGGTGTGAAAAACATTGTGTCAACAGCGGTAAACTTCAGGAATTTATTCAGCAAGTAAGTAATTCAGAGTTTTCAAAAGCAGTTTGTCCATTAACACTAAGAATATAAACTCCCTTTTTTACCAATCAATTATAAAACTGAGTGGAGTAATGTTGATTTTGTGGTTGAAAATGTATAGTTTATGATGTTATACCCAATATATAGTTTGTGGTGTAAATGGTGCACAACTCCTTCACAATACACAATACCAATAGTTAGGTCCAGAACCTCGATTCCGTGACCATTTTCTGGTTAGTAAGGTTTGACGATTGATTTGACTTCTATGGACCTTATATAAAAAAATTAGCACCCATGTCCCTCCCAAAAATCCCGGCATTTTCCCCTAAAGGCCCTAATCCAAGATGGCCGCCGGCGCCATCTTTAAAAATAAAGTTTTGAACAAAAGCACATATAATTATTTAGAAATGCACTTTTTGGGGTAAGTCGACCACGAGGATCCCGAATTTGACATTAGTTTGACGTTACAACATCCTTTTGACCTAGGAATCCAATATGGCCGTCATCTGGTAGAGCAAAAACGCAACTTTTGAAAAGGAGCACATGAATAAACATATTATTTTGCCTGCATCTATAATAGTCACGAAATTGAGGCTCTGACTAGAGAATTTTTTTCCGCTGCATTTAGGAGAGTGTGCGTGCGTGTGTGTGTGTGTGTGGGGTGGGGGGGGGAGGGGTGGGGGGGGGTGTTAATGGGTGTGTTTAATTTCATGTATTTCTATGTTTTAGGTTTCAGCTTCAGCTGTTCGTGATTTGAATTGAGAAGAAAGCTTATGCCAATGACCACCGTTCCGTGTGTGCTCCAGTGTGGCGGGCTTTGCAACAAAGTCACTGATGCCATAACCTCCACCAAGAGTTGGGAAAATCTCAAGAAGAAGACCCTGTTATGGAGCGGTCTTGACAAGTTCGGAGACGTCCACGCAACAGTCGATTGGGATAATAGTCCCAGCGGACAATGTGTCCATAATTCATGTAGGTTGACCTTATGGAATGTCAAGAAACTAGAACAGGCCAAGACAAGGCAGATAAAACGAGAGGTCGAGGAATGCCAAGCTCAGTCTTCGTCTACGTCTGAGGCTTTGCCACCAGCTGCCGCTCCACCTGCCAAGTGGCTGCGATCGAGCGTTCAAGGGCTGATACATGAAAAAACAAAATGTGTCTGGTGCTGTAAACCAGAGTCGCCCAAGCACCCAGAAACAAAGCTGTCCCTGATTTTGTACGATCATGCATGGGCTGCTTTCAAGAGCCACACGGTGGTCTTGGAAGATCAGAGCATGTGAGATAGAATCAACTGTTTGATCGATTGAGGATTGATTGATTTTTTTCTCTCAGCGGTCCGTCGATTGTGCTCCAATTACTTTTATTCTCTGTTTTTCCCAGTCTTTGACCCATACTTCCTTGTTTAAAATTTCAGCTAAAAAAACAAAAAAAAAAAACATTTCCTTCTCTGTTCTTATTCGTTGTTCTTATTCGTTCATTCGTTCTTCGACCACGTGTTTCACCCCCATTTCCCTAGATAGTTGTCACTGTTAAACTTTAAAATGTTTAAACTTTCCCCTGAAGTACTGTATTCTGTCGTATATTATAACACCTTTTTCTTCTTCTTCTTTAAAAGGTTGCTCACCAAATAAATTCATTCCAAAAAAAAACTCCATCTCTTACAGTTCCTCTTTCATACATTCCCTAAACTCTCCTGCACTCCACCCCCACCCCCCCCCCCCCATACTTCCTTCCCCCTCCAGCGTCCTTAAATGTACTTTTGACTCGAAGGTCACAAGAAACTCATTTTGCAATAAATGTTCGTTTCCCATTAATCATACACTTTCCAAAATCCTATTTCACCCCTCCCCTCCAAATCTTCCCCATCACCCCTCCCCTCCAAATCTTCCCCATCACCCATCCCTTTCAAATCATCCCCCTTGCCCCTCCCCTCCAAATCCTACCCATCACCCATCCCTTTCAAATCTCCCCCCTTGCCCCTTCCCTCCTAAACTCCCCCCACACCCTTCCCCTCCTAGACTCCCCCTCACCCTCCCCTCCTAGACTCCCCCCTCACCCCTCCCCTCATAAACTCCCCCTCGCCCCTCCCCTTCAAATCTCCCCACCCTCATTTATTCTCCATTTCCCCCCTCTCACCCCTCATCCTCAAAGCGTCCTACCCGCTTCTTCCCTCTTCCAACTCTCACCTCCATCTCCCCCAACCTTCTTCCTCACTCTGCCCCCGCCCCTCAAACTACACCTCACTGTCCTCACCCAATCACCATCAAACCTTTTGTCCGCCCCATCCTTCCCTTTCTCCGAGCTATTCTGAAATCTCTGACACACCTTCAACAGCTCTCCCTACCTCTTCCTCCTCTTCCACATCTTACCCTACCCCTCCCCCCCCCCAAACCCTGTTCTGTATCCGATGCTCCCCCTTCCTCTTCATTAACGGTATGGACCTCAAACATCCGGGGCCTTCGTTCAAACTGAACTGATCTCTCCATACAGGTTGCTTCTGACAAACCAGACGTGATCTGCTTAACAGAAACTTTCCTCCTTCATGATGTCTCTGATTCCTTAGTATCTCTCCCGGGTTATTCCCTCCTCCGGTATGATAGACCTGATCCTCGTCCTGGAGGTGGTGTTGCTATCTTTATCAAAAACTCTTTCTCACTCGCCCTGCACTGCCCTCTCTCCACCTCACCCCCAGGAATACCTCTGGCTACGGCTTCCCCTTTGCTCCCACCTCTTGTTCATATGTGTGTTGTACCATCCACCAAACAGTGATGACTCCATCTACATCTCGCTGTCTGATAATATGGACCAACTTCTATCTACTCATCCAAACTCTCTCTTCCTCATATGTGGTGATTTCAATTGTCACCATGCCAGTTGGCTGGGTATGGGTACCTCTCTCACCAGCCATGGCTCCTCAGCAAAGGACTTCTGCGACTCACTGGGACTGACAAAATCTGTCAATTTCCCGAACCGGATCTCAGTCAACGGAGCATCTTCTCTTCTGCACTTGGTTATGACTAACTTCCCTGAAAATGTCTGCTGCTCTTCTTCTGCTCGAATCGGCTCATCTGATCATGTGCTTGTTAAAGTGGACATCTCTCTGACCATTCTCAGGGAGCCTCCTCTGCGTCGACGAGTCTGGCATTTCACTCAGGCCAACTGGCACAGTCTTCAAGCAGCCATCAATCATCTGGACTGGTCTCCCATCTCTACCGCCTCTGACATCAACTCTTTCTGTGAATTCTTCCAAAGCAAACTGCTCTCTCTCTCTCTCATGCACAGATTGATCCCATCTCGTCTTCAGGTGTCATACCCTTCCTCCCGTCCATGCTACAGTGGTACACGGAATCTTGTGGTGAGGCTGTTGCCCAGAAACAACTTGCCTTCTTCTCCTGGAAAGCAAATCCAACGGAAGGAAATCTCATTTCCTTTCACAAAGCCCGAAACAAGTGTGTCTCCACCCTCAGGAGAGGCAGGAAACAATATCTCTCTGTTCTCAAGACCGAACTCTCTTATCTGTCTCCCTCTTCCAAATCCTGGTGGCGTCTGGTCAAATCTGTTTCTGGTGTTTATTCCCCCTCCATCCCCTCCCTTACCTCAAACGGCTACACAGCTGACTCCGCACATGAAAAAGCTGAATGCCTCAACTCTGTGTTTGCCTCTAAATCTTGTGTCCCGAACCCATCCCTCTCTGTACCCACCGTACCCAGTCGTACCCAGCTGCCCCTGGACTCTGTGTCCTTTCCTCCTGACAAGGTGGAAAAGTTTCTGTCAACCCTCGACTTTGATTCTGCAACTGGACCTGACGGCATCAGCCCACGGGTCCTAAAATCGTGTTCTTCCGCTCTTTCACTCCCTCTCTCTGTTCTCTTCCCCCTCTCTTTTGCTCAAGGTCATCTGCCATCTGCTTGGAAATCAGCCAATATCACCGCTTTACACAAAAAATGTGCAAAAACAGATCCTAGCAATTACAGACCAATCAGCCTTCTCCCAATTATCAGCAAAGTCATGGAATCCATCATTGCTTCGGATATGAAATCTTTCCTCTTCTCCAATGGCTTGATCTCTGATCATCAATTTGGTTTCAGACCAAGTCACTCCACTCTGGACATGCTGCTTCTTCTGTCTCAACAATGGATTGGAGGTCCTCAATGCCAAACAGGAAATTAGAGCTGTCTCCCTTGACATATCACGTGCCTTCGATACGGTCTGGCACCCCGCTCTGCTCACCAAACTCTCCTCGATTGGGATCCATGGAAATCGCCACGCATGGCTGGCGGACTTCCTCTCTAGTTGTAGTCAAGGTGTGGCCCTGAATGGGTTTCTCTCATCTCCTCCTCCTGTTCAGGCTGGAGTTCCCCAAGGCAGTGTTCTGGGCCCTGTGCATTTTCTGGTCTTCATCAATGATCTCTCCGACTCTCTTGAAAATCCTCTCTATCTCTTTGCTGATGACTCCACTCTCTGCCGCTTCATTCCTCATCCCTCAGATCGGCAGTCTGCAGCCTCCTCACTCTCTGCAGACCTGGACAAAATCACAGACTGGGCAAATAAGTGGAACATGTCTTTCAATCCTGACAAATCTCACACTCTTACGATGTCTCTCCGAAAAGACCGACTGGACAATACTCCCATCCACTTTCTGAATAATCCTCTCCAAGAAGTTCTGTCACTCAAGCTTTGGGTCTCACTATCTGCCATTATCTTTCCTGGGAAAACCACATTTCAAATCTGGCCTCCAAAGCCAGTCGCCGACTGGGCATCCTTCGTCGTGCGAAGTCCTTCCTTGGCACACCTTAGCTCCTCACCACATATAAGGCTTTCATCTGCAGCTCAATGGAATACTGTTCCCCCCTCTGGGCTGGTGCTCCTGCCTCACACCTAGCTCGTCTTCACGCTGTTGAAACCAAAGCGTTCAGAATCATTGGAATCTCCCGCGATGAAGCTTCCTCTGAGGGCCTTTCACTTACTCACCGCAGGCAGGTTTGTGGTCTTTCTGTCTTCTACCGACTCCTCTCCGACCTTGCTCCTCCAGCTCTCTCTGGGCTCTGTCCCCCAAATATTCCTACACGTCACACAAGATCTGCCTGCAACCCTCTTATGGTTAAATTGCCAAAATCAAGACTCTCTGCTCACATTCACTCCTTCATTCCTCTTTTCTCCCACCTCTGGAAGAAACTCCCTCACTCTCTCCAATCCCACTCCTCCCTCCAGGTCTTCAAAACAGCTGTTCACCACCATCTCTTATCTTCCCCCAACCAAAACCTTGATCTTTTCTACCCCCGCTAATTTCACCCCAAATCCACTTTTTTTAAATACCAACTTCTTTCCTGGAAGTCCTTGGTGTCCTTGTGTTTATACTTCTCCCACTCCTCCCCCTTCCCACGCCGCCTCCCCCCAAGCCCTCTCCCTCCCACACATTCCCGATGTCCCTGCTCTCAAATGTTGAGTTTATGTGCTTCCCCTTCTCTCCCCATATTGTCTACCGCTCCCCTTTTTATATACTTTCTTTGTCTGTTTGATTTGTTTGTGTGTTAAATGTTAGCTCTTTCACGAGCCTCGATTCTGTTTCCAAAAAAAAAAAAAAAAAATGGTGCAGCTGATCAGCCCTACGTGATTGAGATTCGATATCACAACAAATGCTGGTTGAAATATGTGCGTTGTTACCAGAAAATGAGTGAAGATGACAAACTCCCACGCATGCACAATGTCAATCTCCGTGAAGATCAGACTATCTTCGTTGACCACATCAGAACAGTTATCTTTGAGGAACATGAGCTAAGGTCACTGCAGAGCCTCCTCAAAGACTACAGTTCTATCATTTCTCGGTATGGCTTCCCAACATCAGCGTCAAGTCTTCCTTTATCAAAGATATCTTAACCCGGGAGTTTGAGGGCAAGAATGGCTTCCACACCCGCCCTCAGAGGAACCAGAGCGACTTGGTCTATGATACGTCCGGGAGTGGTTCATATGTGGAAGCAGCGCTCTCCTCCATCAGTGTCAGCAGTGAGCAACTGGTGCGCAATGTGGCCGAGCGGTTCAGGGATGACGTCCAGTCAATCAAACACATCCCCTGGCCGCCGAGAGTCGAAGAGCTAGAAGAGGAGGAAGAGGTATCGCCTCTCATGGTGCAGCTGCTATCTGCTTTGCGGGGGAAAAATGGGGTAGATCTGTCTCCCAGCACACTCTCTCTCTCGCCTCTCTCATCACACAGTACACCACAAAGCGACCAACAGCTACTGCCATCAATGCCACCGTCACCCTTCACGGGATGACTCGCAGCAAGGAGCTTGTTGATTCTTACTACAAACTGGGCATGGGGATCAGCTACCCGAACGTGCTTCTCCTGCGTGACTTCTGGACCATGCATGACCTCGAGCGGTGCTCGATCTGTCATGACGAGATTGCTGAGGGAGAACCAAGCATCAGTATCATTGACAATGATGACTTTCTCAACGACACTTTGACAGGAGGGGGTACTGCACATCGCTGTAACTGGATGTTTCTGCAAAGTCTAGAAAGCCTTGTACCGAAGCCTAAAGCAAACGTCCAGGACGAGCAAGTATGCTTAAATGACGCGAAGACTATGACGCAGTCATTGACTGAGAAGGCGTCTGAGTTGCAGAGAGTTACGCCGTATAGGACCATCAAACGCGGTGAGCCACCTATTCGCCCTAAGCCCAGTATGTTCTCATCAAGTTCAGAACATCAACGCAAGCGGAGCATTATTCATGCCCTTGCTCGAGCGGACGTGAATGGTGACCACCCTGATGCTGCTAAGCAGACTATCCCTTCCTACAACGGGTTTCATGCTGGCTTAAATACGGAGCATGGCAAGAGCAAGGCATATTTTTACACGTCTTACAATCAGCCGCCAAACAAGTCAGTTGTGAATGCCATCATGGACAGGCTGTCCACCATCATCGCCGCTAAGCGCATGCCCTTCGCTTTCTTCGTGGGAGATCATCCAGTGTACGTCCTCTTCACCCTGCTCAAGGCCGAGAACGTAAACAAATACCATGACATTGTGCCCTTTCTAGGTCCCTTTCATACACAGTGTGTGATGATGAGTGCTATCTACAAGCACTACAAGGGGAGTGAGCTGGGAGATGTACTCGTGGCGGGAGGAGTTATTGCCGAGGGCTCTGTCAATCGTGCACTGAAAGGCAAGCATTACAAGAGGGGGCTGCGTTGCTTGAGGCTCATGCATGAGGCACTCATGAGTCAGCTGATGCAGGAGAGGATCACGCCCCACCTGGCTGATGATACAAGGGAGAATCTTGAGATTCTGAGAGATACAAGTATCTCCCAAGAAGCTCGCGCTGCTGCCCATGCAGCACTGGAGGAGGATGTTGGCCTCGAGAGCCTCGTCACCAATTTATTCACCCATGTGGAGACCAGTGACATGGCAGACTACTGGAGGGGCCTCCCTGCCGATGACGGATGTGCTCATGCAGAATGTGCACGCAGTCCATATCTGTAACTGGGATGAGTACCTCAGCTCTCTACGCACCATGCTGCCGTGGATGGTAGCGTATGACAACAATAGGTACGGGAGGTGGCTATCTGACTTCTGGGCGATGCTAACAGCTCTCCCTGATGATCAGGTCACCTTCCTTCGAACTGACTTCACTCAGTCCATCACCGGCAACCGCTACTCCAACATGGCTTGGGATATGTGGATCGAATGTACCATGAACAAGGGGAGTAAAATGAAGTCTGGGTGGCTCTCCATCCTCCAGAATGAGAAGCAGCTACTGGTGCACTCCAGAAATGTGAACAATGTGGCCCAGATCAGGGCAGCTCATAACACCCTGGCCAACCGAAGAGAAACCAAAAGGAAGCACATGGAATGCGGCCCAAAACGAATGTGAGAAGATGAGCAGTGCGTGCAGGACCTGGTCGCATGTATGCATGAGTTCAACTCCTTTCCATTCGACCCATCGTCACCTACCTTCCGCACCCTACAATCAGCCATGCCTGCCACTGATGAGCTCGTTGCTGAACTCAACTTGGCCGGTGCTGCAGGGGAGGAAAAGTTGACCAGCTTCTTGCAAGAGCGGGTGTTCAGTTCAGCGGTTCTGATGATTCAGACTACAGTGAGGCAGAATGCTCTGATTCAGACTGACCACCTATCAATCTCATTGATTCACCAGTTTACACAAAAGCCGACGTGGTAACTTATTAATGTGTTTCAATTGTGTTGTGGTCAGTTTTCTACAAACCATGGCCAAAAAGTGTAAAATGATTTCTGTTGATATGTCATCAGTGGTTTCATTTGAAAACTGTTCATGTTACAGCCATTAAAAGAATTGTTTTTGAAGTGCGAGTTTAGTTACTTTCATTCATTCGTCAATTACTTTAATGCAAGAGATCCCTATGAATGTAGTTTGCATTACGTTACGTTTTCGCTCTACCGGATGGCGGCCATCTTTGATTCCTGGGTCAAAATGATGTTGTTATGTCAAACCAATGTCAGATTCGGAATCCTCATGGTCGACTTTTGCCATCTTGGCAAAACTTGGATGGCGCCGACGGCCATCTTGGATTTGGGCCTATAGGAAAAAATGCCGGGATTTTTGGCAGGGACATTTTTTTTGGTGCTAATTTTTTTTATATAAGGTCCATAGAAGTCAAATCAATCGTCAAACCTTACTAGCCAGAAAATGGTCACGGAATCGAGGTTCTGGACCTAACTACAAACATGTTACATTTTTTTCAGTTTGCCTGAATAAATAGCATATTTTCGTTTTGCATATAAAAAAAATTCAGTAATCAAACAGTTAAATAAGGTGGTGTATAAGACACCGCACAATGGTGGTAATCTTCCAGAATTTATTTTAAAAGACCTTTAAAATCATTATTTCATTTCAATTGAATTATAGACTTGAACACTGCGCAGGGTAAAATGTTTTTAGAACTCTCGCGTTTTATGAAATGTCATGTTACCTCGACTGGAATTGAATGTCATTAAAGCTGAATGTGGCGTTGTCTATGTATCTACCTGATCATTGGAATTATAATTAAGATGCCTTCACCTTTATTTTCTTCCCAAACACTTTTATGAACTGATTCCTTGAAGTAGAATTAGCTCGGTGAGAAAACCTGCAAGAAAAATGTGGGCAAGATAAAAAAAGAAAAATCCACTTCCCTCCTCCGACCCCTGAGTTTCTTGGCTGACCTCCTCCTTTGTCCTTTTGTGAGGTTTACACCGACGGGTTGAGGGTCAAGCCCCCCACCTCTCCGACTTTTTCAGAAGATGATGGTACCGTTTAGGGTTGGCTCATTATGGCCGATGATTAACTTCTGTTTTGCATTAATTGCATGCATCGCAGACTCAGGATAACTTTTCTATACTGTCGGACCTCGACATTCGCAGTCCCAACATCCGCTGACACCGTGTAATCGCGGTTGATAAAATATGACCTGCTTCTATATTCACAGTCCCGTGATTCGTGTATTCGCGTTTTTTTGTGTATTCATGGTTTTTCATATGCTCGCGTTTTTTTTGTGGGCATATTCACGGTTTTCATGAGCTGCTTCGACATTCATGGCCCTGTGCTTTGCATATTCTTGATTTTTTGAGGGTGTATTTGTGGTTTTTCTGACCTGCTTTCACAATCGCAGCCCTGTCCTTCCCGTATTCGCATGTTATCGCGGGTGTATTCACGTTTTTCCGGGATTTTTGATTTCTCCTTATGAATCACAAATGGCCAGGAACCTATCCTCCTTTTTTCCATTGAAACAATGCCCCGACATTCGCGGATTTGTCATTTGTGGATTCGACATTCGCGGAATTTTTAAGGAAAGTCTCCTCCTTAAATGTTGGGGTTTTACAATACTGCAGTGTCCACCGTGACTCTTCATGATGATGGTTGACAAAATAGAGTTTCACAGTTTTTGATTTTCCATCAACAGAAGGCTGGAAGTTACTCTTTTACAATTTTTTTTTCCCAACTATTATTTTACAGAACAACTCTTTTACAACAACTATTATTTCCTTTTCTCCAGAATATTCCAAGAGACAACAACCCTCTGACAACTGCGTTTCAAACATTCCACAAAAGCTCAGAGAAAATCTTAAAAGAAAGTTAAGCCTTGTGTTGGCTTAACCCATAAAGTGCTGGATTTACTGGTTAGTAGCAAAGATATGCTTTTTATTCATTGGCTTTTCTCCACCATACCAATTACAAGCAAGCTTTCATAAGTTACCCAAGGTATCATACATTGTAAGAAAGGTTATGATTGGTTGTTTGGGTTGACGCCAGTTTAAATTCATTTGCATGCAAATAGTGGCGAGAATACGCCCATATAATAACCATATTTGGTAGGGCCATGTGGCCGATCAACCGGTGTGCGTGGCCCAACGCTTTGTAGGTTAACCGTTCAGGTGGATGGCTTAAGATCTTTGGGTCAACCCACCGAATGACGTCATAGTCTTTGGAACGTTCAGTGAGCTTCATTTTACAAGATCATGCAATTGGCTTGAACTTTTTAGTATCTTCCAGAAAGTTCTGGAAGTTTTTGCAATACCGGTACGGATTTCTGATCATTAACTATATGGCAGCAGGTATGTGAAAGCGTCCATAAAACAACCATATCGACCTATTGAGTGCCAATTATTCCTGGCCTTCTGTTGGTTAACATCAACACGAATGATACAAAATAAAACAACAAACACAAAGGCAAGCTAGCTAGGCCCATACTACCTGTGCAGCACACTTAATATTAAACAACCTTAAACAGATATTTATATAGGGAAGACCGGGGTAATATGGACCCCTTAAGCAATTTTGTCATTTCCAAAGAAACTATTGCATAATTAGATGTTGTATTATTATGAAGTGGTCCATGCAGTTACATATAGTTAATACATCAACATATATCCACCTATCTCTCGCAAAATAATGGATACAGGCTGATGAATATTTTTGTCAAATTGTCCATATTGCACCACATGATGGGCAATATGGACACGGGTGTCCATATTACGCCAACACGGGTGTCCATATTACCTTTATAGATGGCAATTGTGTGCTTGCTCGGCACATTTAAAATTACTTTTGATGGCTTGTACTTCATTGTGGCTTAACATATACAGTCGTTGCAAAAATATTAGCACCATTGCACTTTTTTCAAATAATTAACAATTTCTTCCAGAAAATTGTTGAAAGAAAAATATATTTTGGTATCCACATATGTATTTCTTTGGTTTGCAGTGGAACAAATTTTTTTTAAAGCTGAAAAACTACTAAATCTTAGCTTATGCCACACAGAAATCCTAAAATTGCCCGGACAATATTATTGGCACCTTTCAGAAGTTGTTAGAAATAATTAGATTTCAAGCAGGCGATTCTCCTTTGCTTTGGAAATGAACTCAGCTATGGTGAATTGCAGGTGCCTGCAATATAAAAAATCCCTCATTCAACCAGTTTGAATGGAGAAAAGGAGCCATTCTGCTGTTTTGTGTCACTGTGCGTACCGCAATGAGCATGGATTAAAAGAAAGAAAACCAGAGAATTGCCTGAGGAGGTCAGACACAAGATTGTAGTCAAGCTTAGACAATCTCAAAGCAACAAGTCTATCTCCAGAGTCCTTGATGTTCCTGTGTCCACCGTGTGCAATGTTAACAGGAAGTTTAAGGCCATGGCACTGTGGCCAACCTCCCTGGACGTGGCCGCAAGAGAAAACTTTATCGAAGATTGCAGTGAAGGATTGTTCGAATGGTGGAGAAAGCACCTCGGTCAACTGCCAAACAAATTCAAGCTAACCTTCAGACACAACGTAAAACAGTTTCAACTCGCACCATCCATCGTCAACTCAATGGAAGGGGGTTCTATGGAGGAGACCCAGGAGGACCCCACTTCTGAGAGAGAGACATAAGAAAACCCGACTGGAGTTTTCCAAAGCACACCTGATCAAGCCAAAATCTTTCTGGGAGAATGTCCTGTGGACAGATGAGACCAAATTAGAGCTTTTTGGTAAAGCACATCATCTCTATGTTTACATAAAACAAAATGAAGCCTTCAAAGCAAAGAACACCTTCCCTACAGGCAAACATGGAGGAGGTTCATTGATGTTTTGGGGTTGCTCTGCTTCCTCTAGCACTGGGTGCCTTGAATGTGTGCATGGCATCATGAAATCAGGCAGGAGATTACCAGGGCATTTTGGAGAGAAATGTTCAACCCAGTGTCAGAAAGATGGGACTCCATCAAAGGTCATGGGTCTTGCAGCAGGAGAACGACCCCAAAACACACTTCAAAAAGCACCCAGCAATGGTTCAAGACAAAACGCTGGACTGTTCTGAAATGTCCAGCAATGAGTCCAGATCTAAATCCCATTGCACACATGTGGGGAGATCTGAAAACGGCAGTTGGGAGAAGGCACCCTTCAAATCTGGGAGAACTGGAGAAGTTTTCACAAGAAGAGTGGGCCAAACTGCCAGTAGAGAGGTGTAGGAAGCTCATTCATGGCTATAGGAAGCACTTGACTGCAGTTATTTTGTCCAAAGGCTACCAAATACCAAATATGTGTTACCTACCAAATGTGCTACCAAATATTAAGTCTTGGGTGTCAATAATTTTGTTAATGCCATTTCTTTTTATTTTCTGATTTAAAAGGATATTATTAAGTTCTGAATCAAAAACAAAGGTTCTGTAATATTAACAGTGAAAGAAAGAATTGTGGAGACTAAATACTGTTACGTTTGTGGAGGGTAAGGATGCCTTATTTCAGGTAGAGTGTATGGATTGGTGCGCTCCGACTGTCGTGAAGAAGAAGAAACCTCGCATCATAATTAGGGAAATTGTGTAGACCGCGTGTCGGGTAAGCTTGTATCTTCGTCCCCATCAGAAGGGTGGGGCTTGTTAATTAGCGATGGATTATGGGTAATTAATCCCCTGTTTGTGTTGGTGTTGGGCTAGCGGCTCGGGTGCCGGCTTAGGATCCAAGGATCCTGGGTTTGAATCCCGGTCGATTGCTGAATTAACACCAGGGGGGTTGACTCAGCCTGTCATCCTTCCGAGGTCGGCTAATTGAGTACCAGTTCACTGGTAATTCCCTGTTTGTCGTTAAAGGCGGCAAAAAGGGTTGGCGTCAGGAAGGGCATCCGGCCGTAAAACATTGCTTCAAAAAGGGGACCGAAAAACAACAACAACCACGGTTCCCGAAAAAGGCCAACCCCCGCTTGCGGGGAAAAATGGCCTCTAAAGGTGGTTAATTTTTTTTTAAATCCCCTGTTTGTAATTTCCTCTGTAATTTATTCCTTTGTTCCTCATGACACCGTACTAGACACCTAGCTAGAAATCGCCCATTAAACACACTAATTAAAAACCAACCGGAAATCAGGCATCAAACAATACTGCTGGCGCCGCAGCTGCTACATCACCACAGGCACAGGCAGGCCGAGAGCCATGCCCTGAAGAGCAGTGATTGGTCTGGGGTTTGATTGGCACAAGCACTGGTAAGATGGAAGTCCCTGATAGGGTCCGACACGGAGACGTATTGAGATGACGTCAGAGCCTGGACGATAAAAGAACGCTCTGGCCAACATTTTCTCTTGCGCCTTCTCGCTTTGGACTTTGTTGGTGAACAGTCGCATTTTGGTCTCTCTCAGCATCGACGTTTTATCCCTCATGGCATCGATGTCCTTTTGGTCCTTCTCATTGTGGATCTCATCATGAACGGCTGTGAGGAGGACATCTTGCTAGTGGTCATGAGGAGAAAGAGCTGTGACCGAGGATTGCGGTTCCCAAGCAAGAATGACGAGTGAACGGGCGCTGCCTGCTCGCTGCGCTCTCGGCGAGGCCAGGAGTCAGCAGATGCGAAGTGAGGCCTAGTTCACGCCAACGAATGTGTGTTTCCCGCCAAGGCCTCAGACGATCTTTGGCGATTCCTGACGAGATACACCGGCCGATTGGAGATAAGTGCCACAAATCACACCTTTTTATTTTCCAGTTATTTTATCCTTTGTCTGTATTCGGGTCTGTATGGCCACGCTCCAATTAGGAATATAGTTTATCGTGCAATATTTTGTGACCGGCATTTTCTTTAATAAATCCGGTATTTTTGTTGTACATTTTACTTCTGTGTAATATGAATTAATTTATCCAGGTGCGAAGAAGTCGGGTGGAAGCAGTCCAGGTAACTTCGTCATCCCCCTTTCCCTCACGTGTAACGAATACCGTCATATTGAATTGAATGCCTCAGAGTTAAAAGCTCGTTTGGTCATCTGTGTCACCCTCCGGTGTTCACCACACAGGGTAGTCACATGACAATACTTTTGTCAATCTCTACTTATTTTTAGAGAAAATTGTGAGTTATTTGAGAAAAGTGCAAGGGTGTCAATATTTTTGGCCACGACTGTATCTCTAAATCAGTACTGTAATCAATATAAACTCAAACACCAAGAAATATAATTTAATTTGGTAACTTTATGTTCAGTTTTGCCCTTCAGTGCTGCATTCAACTCACAATAGACTACTATAACTCTAAAATGACAAACTGGAGTTCTACAATTATGAACTTTTACAACTACACATTAAAAAAATAAAAACTTTTTAATTTGTACACATTATCAAGAAAAATGATGTTGCAACTCACAAATTCAAACACCAGAGTTCTAATTTAACGTGTTTATTAATAAGGTATGTCATCAATATGTTGGTGCAATACCTCGAGCTCGGCTCATCCCAGTAAGCAATCACACTCGTCTTTCTTGTTAACTACAACAGGCACATCCAGACTTAGCCCACAAAATAACTAAATGAGTGGTCAGTATGAATTGCTTACAGCATTTGGGTTGAACCCAGCTCTTCATTTCACCAATATTTTGATGATATGCCTTAGGGACCTTCATGTAGGCCGACATAATTTTGCAGGTTCCAGTGCTGCAATTTACTCGCTGTTTTAACTGCAAAAAGTGACAACAGCAACAAAACGAATGCAATTATTTTCAGTTTGAACATATTTTCTAGAAACATCCTGATGTTTTCAATTCACCAAATTCAAACACCAAGTTGGCAACATGTGATGGCTACATTTCAAACTAAATTAACAATTGCAGAAATAGATCCTGGAATATAACTCTGTATCTAGTGTGTGAATTTTTGTTATAATTTTATATCCCAACGGATCAAAATTATTAAATTACCCACGTAATCAAGCTGCTTTGGGCTTATTTGCTCAAGTTTTAAAGTTACGTGACCAAAGCAGGCGGGAAATATGGCATTGGAAATACTGAACCAAACAGTTGTGGGAGCTGTGCTCGCACGATAAAGCCAGACAAAATGGACGACACAGGAACGAAGTTTCACCGAGCTATTTATTTAGCTCAAAACCAAAGAACTCAAAAGCACACTGAATCCGCCCCTCGAACGGGCGGCAATTTATATCGCAAACTGAACACACAAACGCCACGCCTCTCAGGCGGGGCGTGGTATGCAAAATAGGTAAGTCACGCCTCTCGACGGGGCGTGGTATGCAAGGCAAGTGTTCGCCCGAGAAGGGCAAGTATGGACACGCCCGGGTGAGTCCGGACACGTGACCGCTCGCCGGTTGCGTCATCGGCCGGTGCACGGTAATTGTGTCATGCTTCCGGTAACCGCTACATGCGCCCCCCCAGAATTAACCTGCACCGGGAGAGTCAGTTTGAGGGGGGTCCTGATGACCCGGCCGAAACGACCCCTGGTGATTCGTGTGGGGGTGGTAGGTGGCGTGGCGGTGGATGGTCGGGCGGGGGGCTTGGTTGACGGGGGACCCGTCGCACAGGAGCCACAGGGCTGCCACGAGCTTCGTCGTGGAGGAAGGGCCAACCGTGGAGGTTGGTCGAGGTCCAAATGGGCTGGCTTGAGGCGGTCCACGGAGATGCGGTCTGGCTTGCCGCCGATGTCGACGATGAATGACTTGTCGTCCCTCTTCAGGACCCGGAAAGGTCCATCGTACGGCGGCCGGAGCGGTCCCCGGTGTGCGTCGTGCCGGATAAAAATGTACTCCGCAGTGCGAAGTGCTTTGGGGACATGGGGTTGGGGGCAGCCGTGGTGGGACGTGGGCATGGGGGCAAATCTCCTGGCGGCCTCCTGGAGGTCCGAGCGTTGGCGAGCCACGGACCAGGGGCCGGTGGCATCAGGGATGAATTCGCCCGGCACGCGCAGTGGCTGGCCATAGACCAGCTCGGCAGTGGAAGCCTGGAGGTCCTCTTTAGGGGCCGTTCGGAGGCCCAATAGGACCCACGGGAGCCTGTCGGCCCAAACGTCGTCCTGGAGGCTGGCTCTGAGAGCGGCCTTCACCGAGCGGTGAAACCGCTCGCACAAGCCGTTGGCTTGGGGGTGGTCGGCCGTGGTGCGGTGAAGCTTGACCCCCAAGGCCTGGGCGACCGCGCCCCAAAGCTCGGAGGTGAATTGCGGGCCTCTGTCGGAGGAGATGAACGAGGGCTCGCCAAAAACGGGCAATCCAAGTGCCAATGAAGGCCTGCGCCACGTCGGCGGATGTTGTTGATGCCAGCGGGACGGCCTCCAGCCACCTGGTGGTCCTGTCGACCATCGCGAGGAGGTGGGTAAAGCCCCGCGAGGAGGGAAGGGGTCCCACCAGGTCCACATTGACGTGGTCGAAGCGCCACGCGGGCACGTCGAATGGTGCCAACGGGGCCTGGGTGTGTCGGTGGACCTTCGTGCGCTGGTAGGCGACACAGGCATTGGCCCAGTCACGGACGTCCTTACGGAGCCCGTGCCAGACGAACTTTGCTGCCACGAGCTTCTGTGATGCTTTCCGGCCCGGGTGGGAAAGGCCGTGGAGGGCGTCAAAAATGTGCCGCTGCCATCCGGTGGGCACGATGGGGCGAGGTTTGCCCAGGGAAACGTCGCACAGGAGAACTGTGCCTGGGTCCTCGAAGGGGACGTCGGCCAACCGCAGGCCCGTGTCCGCTGTCCGGAGGGCTTGCACCGCGTGGTCGGCGGTCTGGTCGGCCGCCATGCGGGTGAAGTCCACACCCAGGTGGACGGCGTTCGCCCCGGACAGGGAGAGGCAATCGGCCACAGCGTTGTCCTTGCCCGCGACGTGCCGGATGTCCGTCGTAAATTCGGACACGGCGGAGAGGTGGCACTGCTGGCGGGCCGACCACGGCTCCGTAACCTTGGCCAAAGCGAAAACCAGGGGTTTGTGGTCCACAAACGCCGTGAACGGGCGGCCCTCCAAAAGATGGCGGAAATGGCGAACAGCCAGGTCAAGGCCGAGGAGCTCGCGGTCGAAAGTGCTATACTTGCGCTCGTTAGGGCGAAGCTGCCGGCTGAAGAAGGCCAGTAAGCCCCGTTCACCCACTGTTCATGCACGGTGCCCACCGCGTAGTCGGAAGCGTCCGTGGTGAGTGCGATGGGTGCGTCGAGCGCCAGGTTCACCAGCATGGTCACGTTGGTGAGGGCCAGCTTAGCGCCCGTGAACGCCGCGTCCATCTCTGTGGGCCAGGCGACGTCGTGCTTGGCCGGCTTGCCCCGGAGGGCTTCGTACAGGGGGCGCATGAGTTGGGCGGCACGAGGCACGAACCGGTGGTAGAAATTTACCATCCCCAAAAATTCCTGTAGGGCCTTGATGGAGCGAGGGCGCGGGAAACTTGTGACTGCCTCCACCTTGGTAGGCAGTGGGACGGCCCCGCGCTTCGTGATGCGGTGCCCCAGGAAGTCGACGGCCGTTACGCCAAACTGGCATTTCGCCGGGTTGATGATGAGGCCGTGCTGGCCGAGGCGCTCGAAAAGCGTGCGCAGGTGGACGAGGTGCTCCGCCTGGGAAGTGCTGGCGATGAGAACATCATCCAGGTAGACGACCAGAAAGGTGAGATTGCGCAGCACACTGTCCATCAGCCGCTGGAAGGCCTGGGCCGCGTTCTTAAGGCCGAACGGCATTCGGAGGAACTCGAAGAGGCCAAAAGGTGTAATTACAGCCGTCTTCGGAACGTCGGCCGGCCGGACAGGTACCTGGTGGTAGCCCCGAATAAGGTCGACCTTGGAGAAGATCACCCGCCCCGCCAAACAGGCGGAAAAGTCCTGTACCGAGGCGGGTATCACGCTCAGCTGAGCGCCGGTGTCACACAAAAAACGCCGCCCAGACTCCGTTTTCATGATAAACAGAAGGCTGCCTGAATGGCCGACGCTCATGGCAGGCAGCAAGCGCCGGCCTGGTCGTTTCCTGACCTGCTGAAAGTGCACGGTGGGCGACACGTTCTGGCCTTCTGCCCGAACCTGGCGTGGTAATAGCACATGATCCGCTCTGGTGGAGGCTCTGGCGGTCGCGCCGGGTTCGGTCGACGGGGCGTCGCGGCGGCCGCTGCAGTCAGTGGCGCGGACTCGGCCGGTGGAGGCGCCGGTCGTGGCGCGGGCGTTGCCTCGGTCGGCCCAGGGTCCCAGGCGGCCGCTCCGACATGTCGCCTGGCCGAGAAAAATTTATCGGCCTCCTTGGCCAGGGCACGAGGGTCCGTGATGGGCAAATTAGCCAAAGCTAACCGTACCTGTCCGGGTAGCCGCTGGAGGAACAGCTCGCGGGAGAGGAAGTCCGGGCTGTGGTCACCGAGAAGAGCAAGCATGTGGTCCATGTTTTCGGATGGACGGGCCTCGCCCATCTCCGGGAGGTGTAGTAGTTGTCACGTGCGTTCGGTCTCCGTGAGTCCAAACGCACCGAGGAGTAGGCCTGTGAGCGCGCCGTATTTGTCGGCATTCGGCGGGTGCTGGAGGAAGCTCAGGACCCGGGCAGCTGAGGAGGCGATGAGTGCAGAGACCACATGGTGGTAGCGCGTAGTGTCCTCCGTAATTTTCCACAGGGCGAATTGAGAAGCTGCTTGAGCAAACCAAACGGCCATGTGCGACTCCCAGAAGCCCGGGAGCTTCAAAGCTGCAGCTGACTCCATCGCCGTGTTCTTAGAAAGGGGTCACTAATTGTGGGAGCTGTGCTCGCACGCTAAGCCAGACAAAATGGACGACACAGGAACGAAGTTTCACCGAGCTATTTATTTAGCTCAAAACCAAAGAACTCAAAAGCACACTGAATCCGCCCCTCGAACGGGCGGCAGCTTATATCGCAAACTGAACACACAAAAGCCACGCCTCTCAGGCGGGGCGTGGTATGCAAAATAGGTAAGTCACGCCTCTCGACGGGGCGTGGTATGCAAGGCAAGTGTTCGCCCGAGAAAGGCAAGTCTGGACACGCCCGGGCGAGTCCGGACACGTGACCGCTCGCCGGTTGCGTCATCGGCCGGTGCACGGTGTCATGCTTCCGGTAACCACTACACAGTTACATTTAATATGTCCCCATACAGTAATCACATACATATGTGTTGCTAAGTCCTTCATTGCTGGTACACAGTTCATGTGCCCATTCACCACATATTTGATTACTGTGCAGGCCCAATTGACTCTGTTATAATAAGTTGCGTGTACATGTTGAACAGTTTCGAACACTTTTTTTTTGTATTTTTATGGATGATAATTTGCAAAGCTGAAGCTTTATTTGGAAGCCTTATAAGGTATTACTAAGGTAAACAAGCGTTACGCCTAGGTCCCCCGTCGGGGAAGTGATGTGAGTTGGCAAAGTGGAACACGCAGAAAACATGCGATGATATGATATTTCGCTCACAAGGGTCAGACAAACATGGAGGCGCCATCTTGGATTTTGACGTAGCGACCCAATTTTCAATAGCGTTCTTCCTTATGCCTAGATACACCCACACACCAGAAGGTACTTCGCTTATTTTTCAAGATATTTCGCGCACAAGGTTCAGACATATATATGGTGGCGGCCATCCTGGATTTTGACGTGGCGACCCATTTTACAATAGCGGTCTTCCTTATGCCGAGATACACCCACACACCAAATTAGAAGTTGGTACTCCGCTTATCTTTCAAGATATTCTTCTCAAAATATTCAGACATACATGGCGGCGGCCATCTTGGATTTTGACGTGGCGCCCCAATTTTAAATAGCCTTCTTCGGTGTGCCTAGATACACCCACACACCAGATTAGAAGTTGGTACTTCGCTTATTTTTCGAGATATTTCGCTCACAATGTTCAGACATATATATGGTGGCGGCCATCTTGGATTTTGACGTGGCAACCCAATTTTCAATAGCGTTCTTCCTTATGGTGAGATACACCCACACACCAAATTAGAAGTTGGTACTTCGCTTATTTTTCAAGATATTCATCTCACAAGGTTCGGACATACATGGCGGCGGCCATCTTGGATTTTGACATGGCGACCCAATTTTCAACAGCGTTCTTCCTTGTGCCTTGATACACCCAAACACCAGATTAGAAGTTGGTACTTCGCTTATTTTTCAAGATATTTCGCTCACAAGGGTCAGACATATATATGGTGGCGGCCATCTTGGATTTTGACGTGGAGACCCAATTTTCAATAGCCTTCTTCCTGATGCCGAGATACACCCAAACACCAGATTAGAAGTTGGTACTTCGCTTATTTTTCAAGATATTCATCTCACAAGGTTCAGACATACATGGCCGTGGCTATCTTGGATTTTGACGTGGCGACCCAATTTTCAAAAGCTTTTCTTCCTTATGCGTAGATACAACCACACACCAGATTAGAAGTTGGTACTTCGCTTATTTTTCAAGATATTTCGCTCACAAGGTTCAGACATATATATGGTGGCGGCCATCTTGGATTTTGACGTGGCGACCCAATTTTCAAAGCTTTCTTCCTTATGCCGAGGTACACCCACACACCAAATTAGAAGTTGGTACTTTGCTTATTTTTCAAGATATTCATCTCACAAGTTTCAGACATACATGGCGGCGGCCATCTTGGCTTTTGACGTGGCGACCCGATTTTAAATAGCGTTCTTCCTTGTGCTTATATACACCCACACACCAGATTAGACGTTGGTACTTCGCTTATTTTTCGAGATATTTCGCTCACAAGTTTCAGACATATATATGGTGGTGGCCATCTTGGATTTTGACGTGGCGACCCAATTTTCAATAGCGTTCGTCCTTATGCCGAGATACACCCACACACCAAATTAGAAGTTGGTACTTCGCTTATTTTTCAAGATATTCATCTCACAAGGTTCAGACATACATGGCGGCGGCCATCTTGGATTTTGACGTGGCGACCCAATTTTCAATAGCATTCTTCCTTATGCCTAGATACACCCACGTACCAGATTAGAAGTTGGTACTTCGCTTATTTTTCAATATATGCAGGTTACAAGGTTCAGACATACATGGCATCAGACATACATGGCGGCGGCCATCTTGGATTTTGACGTGGGTTGCACCCACACACCAAATTCGAATGCGGCCCTTCGCTTATGCATGCACGCACGCACGCCTGCACGCACGCACGCCGCACGCCAGCACGCACGCACGGACGGACGGACGGACGGACGGACACACGGACGGAGGGGAAAGCCATAGTCCCCCTTTCGCTCCGCTGAGCGACGGGGGACAAAAAATTTTTTTTAATTAAATAATATTTCAAGTTAACACACGTTGATTTAAAGCAATAAATATTTGGCCCTTCCAGGGTGGAAACAGTTATGGAAGCGTTACATGAGTGACTGAAAATGTATTTCATTATCGTGATCAGACAGTTTTACAATCCATCCTTGCATGTGCAAAGCTTGATGCAAGTATTTACCCCGATTCGATAACGAATACGCGGCAGGAGTAATATGGACACCGCATGGGGTAATATAACCCCATGGCCATATTGTCCCACATTACTAATGGCCATATTGCCACATATGACATGCGAGTGTTGTACAATGTTGCATTAAAACTACACTTGAGCAAGGGACCTAGTATTAGGCCCAACATAAGCATTCGGATCAACACGACATTTTGCGGGAGTAATGTCTGCTCGGCCTAATCTCAACAAAAGCTATATGTGTCCAAGCATCATGCTCGCATAATAAGAAAAATCAATGAAATCTTTCGATGGAAATATTTACCTTTCTTCCACGACTCACACCACCGTGAAACTTCTGACCACTCATGACCTATGTTCTTTCAACTGAGGCAAGTGGGCGCATGCGGCGTTTCCTGGTTCAGTGTTACGTGGGGTGTCCATAATACCCGGGGTGTCCATATGACCCCGTTCTACCCTACTATAGCTGTGCATTTATACAGAACATTACAATTTATTGATTCCGTGTTCACTGTCTGCTCCACCTTCACCTTTTGGTCCCTCTTTTTTCCAATCTCTACGAGACTAATATGGCTGCCAGCCAATCCACACCTGCTTTTCCCTCCATTCTTCCGTGGCACCTTTCTGTGTCTATACTCTATAGCTATGACATTTCAGCACAGTCTTGCTCAATATTATCTGTCTGATCCTATTTAATTGTTCTTGTCCTTTCCACTGGCGTGATGTTTTCCCCGAGCCCCTCTATTACTCATTGTGTACAAAGCACCTGTACACAAAAAAGCAGTTCTAAATCCTCCTTCAGCTTGTTTTAAACACCCCCAAATACACCCAATCTTAATTTAGGGCCATCTGGTACCAAAGTATACACTAAAATTGTAGTAATTCTGATCCTTCCACCTCTGTTCCCCGCATTCGAACTCAATAGCATCAGCAAATCCCAATAAACAATGGTACTGTTATGCAGTTGTTTATTTCAACACAAACATGGACCATTAGATGATGCATAATCAATTCACATTTACTGTCACGTGTACGTTTCATAGCCAGCTGTGGACCAACAAACACAAGAGTGACATCACTGAAGTATTTCACAGCCAATTGTGGACAAACAAGGAGATAACGTATGGTTTTGTCAGGGTTAGGATGCCTCCACATAAGGCAAATTCACCAAGGTTTATTTGCTGCTCAATAACGCTTTGTACAGTATATAGGGTGATAATGCAAAGTGATGAACCTAAAATTGACTTTTTACTTTAAAAGTTTTTGTGTGTCCATGGACTTAAAACAGAGAAATTTGACTCGGGTTTCACGTTTATATTAATCCATTCAGGACTTTTCAGGCCATTTCTCATTTTTCTCACAATTATTTTACCTCTGCGATTTTTTCTGGGAATACTATACATGTTTGTCTCTGGTCTCAGTGACTCCTGAATGTGCTGCCTGGGTCTCATCTTTTTCCAAAGCCACGGTGATGGACATGGGTTGCATTGCAAAATGATCACAGCAGTTCTGGATCAATTTGATCTTCCGCCTCAACCAAAGGATCTTAATCGCCATCTGTACCTGGTGGGTTAAAATAAGGGGAAAGGTCCAAAAGATAAAACTTTAATCTCCTTTAAAGCCTTAATCTTAATAAAAGAGACCTCATCTCGTTTCCCTGCAAAAAATATTCTGTAGAATTTCTCCAGAACTCAATATTTCTACAATACACAATAGTACAAATTCTACAGAAGATTTTCCACTCTCAGGAGAATGACTACATAATCTATAGGTATTGCCACTCCAAACGTTGTATTTTACTCTTAATACCTTGGGTGACGCTTGGGATTGGCACATTAATCTAACTAGCAACGGTACCCGCCCTGCGGGTGGGGCTTCAATTGGGAAGCCCAAATGAAAAGACAAAATATCAGAAATTGAAGGCTTTTTATTTTATTTTAAACGATTCATATAAACATCTGTTGAATCATATCACACGCAAATCATAAAAATCTAAAGAGTACATGGCGCCCATTTTGAAAAAAGATTGAATTCTGCAAAACGGAAGCGGCCGCTACACGTCTTTCTCAGTCGCACGTTTATGTGTGAATGCGCGCCGAATCTGTAACATGGAAGTGGCCACTACACCCGTTTCTCAGTCGCTTTGCACACGCTGCAATGTTATTTCGGAGCCGCACGTTTATATAGGAAGAGTTCGTCAGGAGTCGATCTACTCTCTCCTGGTATGTAGAATGAAATGAATGATCGTTTTAAGGCCATTTTCCCCGCTAGAGCAGGCCTTGCGGGCCCCATGACAATCATGGTTCCCTGTTTGAGGCAATGTTTTTATGGCCGGATGCCCTTCCTGGTGCCAACCCTTAGTCGCCTCTTACGATGCGCAGGGATACGGTGTACCTATTCTAAACCGGGGTACACACCGTGATCAATTCAGATCAGTCAGTTCAGATTCAGATTCAGATCAGTCATTCTCCTGGTTTGTAGAATAAACAGTATTTGTAGAATTTCAACAAAAGCCACATCACTGTTCATATCGGTAAATATTATTCCATCGTGTTTGGAAAAACTGGAAAATTGGAAAACTTGGAAAAATTTGACAAAACAATATAGCCTATTTTACTCACAGGGGTCCCAGGAATACCCACCCAAAATATTGTTGCGATCGGTTGAGCCGTTTTTGCGGTACCTTCGAACGGACGGACGGACATTTAGTGAATTATAGTAAGATACTACTTCTTTAACTGGCCAAACTATTCCCACCTTATAGTGGGTCGTCTGAGGAATGTCATTGGCCTAAGTCTTTCAGGAACCGTCTGGCCAAGACTGACAATAATTGACTGAAAGTGCAGGATTTTGGAGTTTTGCCAAAGTGCTAGTAATGGATGATTTGTTTGTTACACCAGGAAGGCCTTGTCCAAAATACCCTTTAAGACATTATAGACCCCTAATACTCTTTAAACCCTTACGACCTCTAAGACTCCTAAGACTCAGTAGGCCCCGAAGACCTTTTAGATCCTTAAGACCCCCAAGACTCCTAAGATGCTAACCATTTCACAATAATCCTTGGGTGAGGCAGTATGTGCGGATCTCATTATATCTGTACCTTCAATCAACACAATATTGCACAATCTCCTGTAATCTTATCTCAGCCTGTCATACGTTTCTGTAGTTGTCTTTCCAAGTTGCAATCAAATTCGATGAACACTCCTTTAATAAACAATCATTTGATAAGCTAACAGACATCAATACGAAAACTCACAGAGATCATCTGTAATACTTCATTAATTTGAAAGAACAGAAAAAGCAATTGTGTGAAATGAAAAAAATATGAAAAATATTAAGGCTAGGGTACTTATTGATGCGACATGGGACGCCCTGTGTACAAAGCACAAGGTTACAGTTTCTAACGAGGCCAATACTTTAACCCAAACTAGACATCTGAAAGATGAGTAAATTATCTAAGATGGGCTACTTTGTAATTCCCATCACCTGAAGTAATTCTGCATTTCTGAAACTTTGTGAGTATTCACCTTCACATATCAGCTATTGATAGTCAACCCCTTACTGACGTTCTAATGTTGCAGTCTTCCTCCTGCCTACAAACCTCCAAATGAAATGACATACAAGTTAGTGAGAATTCAATATCAAATGCTCTGAGTGAATGCTTCTGTGTAATATTGACTATGTTACAAAAATCAAACAATTTTAGCTTAAAAAGCAGTGAATGAATGACGATAGATTACATCACCCTAAGGAACCAGTGTTCCTTATGTGGGACTTTTTACCTGCGACATGTCACAGGTCTACAAGAGCTTCATGATGCTGCTGTTGCTGTTACTGTTGTTGTTGTTGTTGTTGTTGTTTGGGGGTTGATTTTTGAAATGTGCACCCATTGGTCGGACAGCTGACGGAACCACACCCACATCTGTCGCTTGACTCCACCCATCATTACATTGAGACAAAATGATATGGCCGCCATCTTGGTTTTGTGGTGGGTGGGCCTAACACATTAGGCGTGTAGGTCTCTGCTGATTATACACTGCAAGGGTTTGTTGTGTCAGATTTCCATTGGCTTTGTTTGGGTCAAGTGTTATTGACGATGAGGGACCCTGAAAAATCGAATCACATGTCGAGTAATAGTAAGGTTTAATCAAGCCTGTCAGAATGCATGGTACGTCAGAACACACAGTAATCAAGCGTTACGTTACATTATGTTATCAAGCGCTTTGTTAAGCAAATTACTAAAAACATTGGCTTTGTTTAGGTTGAGTATTATTGATGACTAGTAAAAAGCCCATCAAATATGATGGGCTGAAACAGTTTATTCGACAGTGCGGCCTCGTGAGTGTGCCAAAGTCTGTAGCCTCGGTCGAGTGTTTGGTGTGCTCATATCTTCTTTATTCAATAGACATCCTACAGACATAAATAAACACTCATTTTACTCTGTGTGCGTTGCACATCACGTGCAGCAAATGTAATCTCCCTGGGCCTTGTATTTATTGTTATTTAAAAACACCGCTTCTGTACACCGCCCTTGCGGCTCATTTTCCAAGCCACCGTCTACAATTCCAATAGAAGAGACATAATTACTCTTTTATGGAAAATGTTTTTCGAGTTTGTTTTATCCTCAAAAATAGACCGGAGTGAACACAGATTCGTGTTAAAAAGATTGGCCTTTAAAACCTACCCTTATGAAGGGGGGACAGACATCTGCACAAACACATAAACTGACATTGTGTTTTATATGGTAGATGAGGGACCCTGAACAATCTTGAGCGCAATGTGGTCAAAAGGTTGTTTTGACCACATTGCGGTCATTCTTGTTTTTAATTAACAAAGAATAAACTGATTAAATACTTGAAAAATGCTGTAGTGCACACAAAGTTCACGAGATGTATGTGCCATCAGTTTGATTACGAGTTATGTATTACGATAAGAAACAACTGTGTAAGTTTTACAAAATGCCATTCTAACACTTAATTTGTTTCATCTCAGTTGCATTAATTATGACAATGGGCATATGGATTTTTTTGGTAAAATCCTCATGATGATGTCTGTGATGATAATATTACAAACCGTTTTTGGATTCCATTGTGACGTACCTCTCTATTTGAAAAGCAGAAGATTGTAGCCACTATTAATCCCTGTAGGGAGGGAGAGAAGTGGTAGGAGGAGTAGGGATTAATTAGGAACAATAAAAAAATATTGATTTGATCTTTACATTTGCAAAAAAGTACCACACTTATGCTATAGAAGGAAACTATACCAAAGTACAAAGTTATGATAATCTTCACTATCTTTTCCAGAAAAGGTTGCCTGATAAAAGGCCAAATTTAATTCTGAGGTCAGCCATTGACAGATTCCCAAGCTACATGGTGATTGATCATCTGTCATGACTTATCCTGGATTGAATACATCTCCATACTTTCATCTGAGGCTGCGTGCTTAATCGGAAACTTTGACCATGCCAAGTTCTTTCTTAGTACTGTTCGGTTGCCTAAAGCATAAAATTTTTAGCCGCGTCGCAGACGCTGCTCATATAGTGCCCTCTGCTGTTGTTGTTGTTCTTCTTGTTCTTCTTCTTCTTGTTCTTCTTGTTCTTGCAGAGAAGACAAAACCTCAAAGCTCCACCCATTCTGGGAACCATAGCTCCACCCATTCTGGGAACCATAGCTCCACCCATTGTGGGAGAGGCTTCATATAAACAAATATCCATCATTTTATTAACTCGCATAGCTTTGAGGCCTGTTTTGTAGGCCCGTGGTGTCTTCCTCTCTCACACAGTTTTATTTCAAATCAAATTCGATATATCATTTCATTTTTCACAGTCGCTAACATAGTTTTAGACTCGGTTGAAAAAAAACGGGAAGAAAATCCGATGAAAGTTGCCCTTTATAGAACGAAATGAATTCTCAAAGGCCTGTAACTTCAAGTCCATTGAGATATATTTTGTTTAAATCGCGGCATGGTCAGTCATACACCGCCCGAAATAACAGACGGGAAAATGCAGAGACATATTAAAAATTCGTCCATTTGATGACAATCGTCACGATTAAATATTTAATTTATACGTCGTCACAATAATGTGGAGAGAGGAGCATAGCTTCGTTCACGTGTCGCCACACACGGGAAATTGCCGAGATATATATATTTTTTAATCACGGCATGCTCAGTCATACACCGCCTGAAATAACAGATGGGAAAATGCCGAGATATATTAAAAATTCGTCGCCACACACGGGAAATTGCCGAGATATATTTTCACTTTGCACAAAAATAACATCAAGTAATCGAATCAATAGGAATGTCCTGTGCCTATAACATCGACGTTATAGGCACAGCTGCATCTAGGCATTGTGTAACATCGACGCGGCTTTTGTTTTAATTAAAACTTTTTGTACTTGTCCATTCAAAGAATGTCTGAAAAAGTTCAAAAATTCAGAGTTCATTGATGAGTGTGTCTCATCCTGCTATCCAGTTTACCATATAGTTTACCATATAGTTTACCTGGCTCCTTGTGCTATGGAATCAAATGTTGAATGAATCAATTGCCTCTCCACTCAGAAGGTGATGGCACAAGGCATATTACTAGGCAAGGCAAGGTATATTGCTCAAACATCACAGGGTGATTCGCTGCATATTTGTCATTGACCAACTTCTCACACGCCAAGTACTCAGTTGTATATACCCAATAATACAAACCAGCATAAAGTGCACAACATACAATGCCTTTTCTATTCCGCTCTTCTCAGCGTAAGCAAGGGTAAACGCCTCTCCGTCCTTCGGAGCGAATACACAAACAACAACATGCATTTTAAAGGCCATTTTCCCTCCTAGAGCGGGGGTTAGCCTTGCGGTCCCCATGACAATCTTCTCCATTTTGCCCTATTTTCTGCATCTCTCCTTGTTAACCCCCTTGCCCGCATTTCTTCTTCCACCATCTTTAGCCAAGTCTTTCTCGGTCTTCCCCGCCTTCTACTTCCTTCTACATTCATTTCCATCACTCTTCTCAACCAGTCACTTTCATCCTTTTTTTTTTTTTTTTTTTTTTGGATACAAGATCGAGGCTCGTGAAAGAGCTAAATGGGGACGGGGAAATGGGGAAATGGGGAAATCCCTAAATGGGGAAATCCTTCCTCAACACATGACCAAACCATCTCAGCCTGTTCCTCTTCACAGCATCAATCACAGGCTCTATTCCCATCATCTTTCGCAATTCATCATTTGTCTTCCTCTCTCTCAACGATACTCCACACATCCGTCGAACCATTCGCATTTCCACCCTTTCCAACCTTCGTTGCTGCTCTACGTTCATTACCCATGTCTCGCTCCCATAAATCATAACACTTCTCACACATGCAGCATACACCTTTCCCTTCAGCTTCAACGACACTCCCCTCATCATCAGCATGCCACTCAATTCCCGAAACTTCTTCCATGCACATCTCACTCGAGCAACCGTTGCCGAGTCTGATCCACCTTCTCCATTCAGCATGTCTCCGAGGTAGCAAAATGTTTTCACACCTTTCAGCTTCACGCCGTCTCCAAGATCCAACTCAACATTTCCTCCATCTGCAGCTCCCTCTGTGCACACCTTACATTTGAATGTAGCTGCCACACTGGTTAATGACCCTCTCAGACCACTACATTTTTGATGAACCCACTCAGCGCACATTGTACATTGAATGGAGTTCACTCTGACACCCTTCCTACACACAGCACAGGGCCACTTCCCAGTTCTTTCCACCTCACCACATGCTTTACCACTTGCCATCACCTTCGTCTTTCCAATATTCACCTTCAGACCTTTTGTCTCCATACATTCCTTCCACGTGTTCATCTTTTCCTTCAGTCCATCCATACTTTCTGCAATCAACACCAGATCAGCTGCATACAACAACTCCCACGGTAAACCCTCCTTTACGTTCTGAGCCAGCACCTCCATCACAGCTACAAATAGTAGTGGACTTAGTACCGACCCCTGATGCACTCCCACCTTCACCTCAAACTCACCACTGTTCCCGTCCTTCGTCCTTACAGCTGTGCGCGCTCTTTTGTACATTGCCATCACTACTCTGATCAACCATTCCTCCACTCCTAACTTCCTCAATGCCCATGTCAATACTTTGCGTGGAACCCGATCGAATGCTTTCTCCAGATCAACAAACCCAAGAAACAACTTCTTCCTCTTCTCCATGTACTTCTCCTGCAACTGCCTCACAATGAAAAGCGCGTCTGTCGTTACTCTTCCTGGCACAGGATTTGGATTGGAGCGAATGTCCAACCAAAACACGTTCAGGTTTTGTTATAACACCAGCTTTTAATCATCACACTTTATCGGATGACGTGGCCACAGCACACCAAGATGAACAAGACACCAGAACAGCCGGGCCGCTCATGCGCAATAGCGATGATGCATGCCTACGTCACTTACCAACAGCAGTAACAACATTAACATTACATAATGGCGCAGGTTCCGACAGTTAACCCATCTCCATACTTTTATTCAATTACCGTTCCTCCTACCCAACTGCCCTCAGTCCTGCCTTTCAAATCATCCATCCAGTCATTGTCAAACTCCAGTCTACCAGTGCTGCATTTTACTTTCCTCAATATAGTTTTTCCTTGTCTGTTCAAACACTCAACTTTGCTGCCTTTTATTCTATTATATACCCCTCACAACCTCTCAATATCATTTTTTGTTCACCACGAGTCTTGAACCATGCATATTGATAAAAAAAATACACCATTGTGCATATTACCTGGTAGTCCATGGCAAAATGCATTGTGTAGTCATATATCTTGCCCAGGAGTGGGCTTTTGGGTCTCAAGGGGATGAGTACAAATTGCACACCAAGAAGTGGCACAAGGATGAGTGCTGCACGAACCGCCCTCATGTACATGGGAATTTTATGGTGATGCGTATCCCTCATCTTTCTGACCAGTACATGCATGATCTTGAGCAGGAAAGTCACGTTCAGCTGCCAAAGAGGAGAAAAAAATATTAATACAGGTTGGAAATTTTCCATTTAGTTTCAGAAGTGGGATTTTAATGCCAATCCCAGCTCTTAAAAAGTTTAATCTTTTATAGATGTGGCAGAACATTAAAATCTGAAAAATCCCATGATAATCATTGGTAATGTTTTTAGATCATGGGAACTCCATTTTTCAATTATTCATTTTCATTCTCGTGTTTTAGTGTTTGCCCGACTCAAAAGAGTGTCTTACGAGTAGCAAAGTAAAATAATTATATACAATCAGACTATTGCGTAACATTCTAATTGTACTGTTTTTGGCATTTACTTAATAAAGTTGTTGGCATAACCCTTAAGTTTTTGGCATTAAGTGACGATCCCGATGACTACCGATATATATATATATATATATATATATATTTATATATATATATATATATATATATATATATATATATATATATATATATATATATATATATATATATATATATATATATATATATATTGTTACGGAAATGGAGTACGGCTCTCCCCTTAGCAAGAGGTGGTTAGCCCCTTGTCTTGTTAAGCTGACCGTCTCCGCTCCTGGTACTTGCAACGCTCTCCCGCGGGATGGAACGGATCAGGGTTATGGGTCCAGGGTTTATCCCGAATACCTTTATCCGTCCCTCCGCAGAACAGGGAGACAAGTACCACTCAAACCCCGGTTTTAGGTGGACTAATTGCCAAGCGGTTTTAGCAACCCGGAGTTCGAACCGTTAACAAGGAATAAACCCGATTCTGAGCGTTGGCCAAATCGTGCCACCGGTGTTCAATGGGTTAAAGACAGGGACGAACGGACGAGCATGAAGAAGAAGACGAAGGTAGGAAGAACAGATATTTATTAATTATTTACACAAACCAAAATCAAGGAGAAGGGCAGAAATAAAAGTAATATACAGGAAAATGGAAGGATCAGAAGGATACAGAGCAATTCCTAGCTTATCTACACAGGCTTACTTATTCCCAGGACAACACAAAGGACAGAGGACAGGCAGACTCACACGAATGGGGAACTTGAAGGCAGAAACGAATGGCTGGAAGGAGAGGAAGGTTCAGCTGGACGCAGGGCTGGAGCTTGATCCCGCACGGGACGTAGGGGCTGGAAGTGAGCGGCCGCCGACTCCACCGCAATCTGGTTCACGCACCGCGGTGTTTGCTTCGCAGCAGCGCGTCAAAGCTGTGCGCGCGCAGGTGCTGTTTGAACAGCGTCGTCTCCCTCTCGTACCTCTGCGGGTTGCGCGTCTCTCTCGGCACTCAGAACCTCCTGCCGAACTCCTCAACTCCTCACAGAACTCAACTCTTCAAAACCCCTCAAACCTTCAACTCTCTCAGCCCTCTTTGTGGGGGCTCTGCGCAACGGGTTATATAACGCCACACCCTGGAACGTTCGCGAAACTGCTCGATGGTTCTCGCTCCGCCCTCTCAAGCCAAACCCCTCATTCTTGGTTGGTCGGTCGGGGCTGGCTCACTCCTCCTCCTGATGGCGAGGGGCGGGCAACGCCCTTCTTCTTTGAGTTGTAGCACATGTGCAATGGCGGCGAATGCAGTTGGTAATGCAGTTGGCAATGCAGTTGGTAATGGAGGTTCTGGGGCCATTGAAAGGGGGATCTATCTTATTTGATTTGGTGCAGCGCAAGGTCATCTAGTGGAAAACAGAGCCTTATACTGATACACAGACTAAAGAAATAACTATAGAGAGGTTCTATGATTGGCTATGTGCTTGTACATGGACTAGCTAAGGTGCACTCATTTAAATTAACAGCCAATTAAGGGGGAAATGTACATGGTTTTTTTTTTAGGGATTTTAATACTAAATTTGATAAAGTGAAGGTTCTAAAAACCGCAACACAGCACCCTCATTCCTCACGGCACTGCTCGGGCCGACAAAACTTTAACTTAGTGTGACACGCAGGTGTAATTCCCTCTGCAATTAAGCTGACCCTGAGTGCGACAATTTTAAAACACAAATAAATATGTCCCGCTGTTGCGCTGCACCCTGCCTAACAGATTCACACCCACAGGATAACCGAATTGCAGAATGAATGCTCAAACTAAACATGAATGGTGGGGAGCATTATTTACAAGTGACACTATTTTGACTATTTACAAAACGCAACCCAGGACCTGTGACTTCTCTTTGAGGGAAACAAAAAAAAGAGAAAAACCTGTGGGAGGGAGGAGACAGCATGCACTGCATCGATGCACCAGCACCAATAAACACCAAAGCACCATAAAGCATCATCCGGTGCACAGTCATCACATTTGTTATTAATAAACGATGACGTCTTCTCAGCTGGGCCGATGTTCTTGGCTGCTGGGCCGATGTTCTTGATGTTCTTTGCTTGCGGCCTATTTGAAAATAAAAAGGGCACACAACGCGTCCGCTTTTCTCTTAATTATGGCCAGCAGGGGCCAACTATGGGTGGTTCACCTTTATGGCTTGGTGCCACCTCACCGAGGTCCGCAAGCAAGATCTTGGGCCATCGTGGCCGGTCCCAGCAGAGGGGCCATGCCACAAAACTTGTGGTTCATAAGTGGTGCTTGGCCACAGTACTGTGGTGGTGCTGTGGTGGTGTATGGTGTATATTGTGGTGTATATTGTGGTGTATATTGTGTATATTGTATATTGTCATTGTCATATAGTGGTGTATATTGTCATATGGTGGTGCTCGGCCACAACAACCTGGTCCATAAAGTGGTGCGTGGATGCAGGCAGCTAGTTGCGGGGATTTGGGCACACAGACGCGGACTCCCGCATGCTCCCCCTCAGTGCCCAGAGAGCACGATCCATGGGTCGGGGAAGGAAGACAAAGCCGCAGAGTTAGCGAGGGCAAGGGCGCAAGGGTACACATCAAAACAAGGCAATGCAGAATGAGGGGCGCATGGGAGCGAGCTGAGAAAGGTTCGTCCCTAAGTACGCCCCCTACATGTGACCTACACTGCCCCCCTTGCCCCTCCCTGTATTTACGAAAACCTACACATTACACTACACCTTACAAATCCGTCGCTATCTGTCTCGTCTTCCCCATATCTCCCCTATACCAAATTCGTCTTCACTCCCACTAATCCAAAATTTGCCAGCACCAATTCATCATCAATCCTCATAAGGAGGGAGAGATGGAACATCAAGCACAATGTCTCACCCATGTCATGATGCGTCTCACAATCCAAACATTTGCACAAAAAAACCCCAATAACACCCATGGCATGGTGTGGAGTTACATCACCTCAGGTGAGTGGATGCAGATGGTGCGAGGAGATTTCAATCCTAACTACTTCCTAAATGACTTTAACACACTTTACCCTACCCGGGGTCTTTCCCTGCCAAGCCATTGGCCATCTTACACTCTATGTGGATTTAAGAACCAAATTCCCATTGACCAAACTGTGGTGCTCATCAATATGGGGTCTCACTCCCCTGATTCAACTCCCTGTGCCTTTGCACAATTTCGGGGCTGAGTCGTGTGGCTCCCCTAACAGGTCTACTTACCTGTGCGCCTCCGCCACTGAGGTTGCCACCCAAGCTTACCTAGCTCCTCACCCTACCTATCTACCTGGGGAAGGCCCTCCCTGGCGCTTACCCCCTCAGTGCCCTCTCTGGCACTGGGCTACCTGGGTTCTTCCTCTGGATCCTCGGGCCCCATTGAACTCTAACTGGCTCCCAGAGCCTACCTGCTGCCTCACCTGGCCGACAGACTACCAGTGGCGGAGCGCCCAACCAACCATCCCTCTAACAGGCTACACGCCCAGCCATTTCCACGTCACTAATGCACCCATCAAAACACCATTCTTCCACATGCACCACAGATGCCAATATCCAACCACAATTTACCTATACCCTCTACCTAACTCTTAAACTACCCTCCCCGGGTATTCGTGATAGGGGTCCATCCTCCCCATACACTCCATTCGCACCAACCACTCCACTCCACATTTTCCACCATACTCACTCCACGCCATCCATTCCATACTCCATTTCACACTAGTTATATCATTCAATCATTTTCCATACAACACACAACCATTCTCCATACACCTGTTCACTTGCACACCTGTGCAATCACACACCTGGTGCTTCCTGCACCCTCCTTCCTCCCAGGCTTCTTCATTCAATACAATGCACTCACCCACACTCACAATACTCTGCTCAATACTCTTCCTTCACTCACACGGCACCATTCACGAGCATTGCCCCTCAATTCCTCATTTGCTCAACATGCTCACCCGCAAAAACTTCCATTCCAATTCCTCATCCAATAAACCACAAACACACTGCATCATCTGATCTACCTGGTTTCCGTCTAACTTGGTGCTCCCCGTCTTCCCTTTAAACTAAGCACATACCACGTCATTAACAACCATTCTAACCTCTCTACGTCCCCGACTACCTGTACAATGTCGCTACTTACATCTACTGTTACCTATTGTCATTTCTCTAGATCCCTATACATTTTATCCAAACCCTACCTCGGCGAGCTTGCACTGCCATAACCCCATAACTAGTGCTCATGTGCCCTGGGTGCGAGGGATGGCAGAGTTGCCATCCCACCACATCGGGCATCTCCCACTATCAATTTTGCCATCAAATTCCAATTCTGCCCATCACTTTGCCAATCATCTGCCAATCATTACTGCCAATCCTTTTCCTTATTCCCAATTTCGAATCCAAAACACTGTCATCTTCACGGTCCATTAAACGTGAGCCTCGGTGCGTCGTTACATCATTAAAACTTGGCTTCGCAAAGCCGAGCAATGAACGCGGGTGGTTCGTTTCCTGCAGTTGGATCCGTCCGGCACTCGGGTCAGGGGAGGGGGTTCGCTCGGGCCGAGATCCCAAGGTCCACCTCGGCACGGAGCCTTTCGGTCTCCCGCCCGATGACCCGATCTCGCCCGGCCAGAACGCCGCAACCACGAGGGGGCGCCGTCCCGACCCTTCTTACCTTCCCTCGCACCGGGCCGCCCGCTCCGCTCAGCGGAGTGCGGATGCGACCGTGCAGAGCGAGGCCCGGCGCGGATCGCGCACGGCGGTTCTTTTGAAACCCCCATGATTACGACCCCCGCCGGTTCCCGCAGTACCCAAAGCCCGGCACGGACCGAGGGCCCGCGTCGGCTAACCGTCGATCTAACCGCTGCTCCGTTTAACGTCGATGCTTCACTCGCATGCTCACACCATGCGTTCCGTTCCTTATTCACACATCCAGGTGTCTCCACACACTTCGTTATTGTACTTCCTCTTACACACCACCCAAGTACACTCATTCCACTCACAGACTTCGCCACACACCTGACCACCACACACCTTGGCACACACTCGTCGTTCGCACACCTCATCAACACACCTCTCTGTGCCCACTCCTCAGTGACAACCATGGGTGTGCACTCTTCTGCACACCCCATCATGCGCTTCAATGTGCCCTCTCGCACCCGCGCCACTACTAACTCAGGTGTACATTCCCACACGCGCTCAACCATTCCAGGTGTGCATTCTTCCATTCCAGGTGTGCATTCCTTCTTACCTGCCACAACCAACTCGTACTCCGTGTCACTCTCACCTCCACACTCTGTCGTGCCTTCACTCTCACTCTCGACAGCATACTCACTCCTCGGCGCACACTCTTCCCTCACACACACCTCCATTCCACACCTTTCTCGCACAACTTCTTGCGCACATTCTCCCAGTACGTACTCCGTACCACTCATGGGGGTGCATTCTTGCACACACCCGATCACCTCCGCACACACTGGCTCACAAATACCTGCCGCACTCCCCATAGTCGGACCTCCTTGCACACCTCCTCCTTCCACACACTCTGCACCTGTCGCACACCTTACCAGCGGCCTCTCACGAACGCCCGGGTCTAAACCAACACCCAAACTCACTGAATCTCCCCTCACACCATATACATTTCCGATTTTATCGCCACTCACCTCGGCACCTCATCTTCGCTCCTCCTCCGCCACCTGCAAACTCTTTATTTGGTCAGTAAGCACATCATCACGATTTGAGCACAGACCTTGTACATAATCCATCACTTCCTCCTTTATCTCCCTCTTAGTTTCCCTCCGTCTCTTTTTAATTTCACTCACCCCCTCTTCCACATCCTCTAATTTTTGCTTTACCCCCTTTATTTCCTGGTGCGCCTCCTCGATTTCTTCCTCTAGGGCCACCTTGATCGTCTCTATGTGCGTTCTTACTTCCCGTTCTTTTGTCTCCATTGCCTCTGTCACCTCGTCCAACCTCTTTGTCAACCCCTCGTGTACCATCTGACATTCCCTCTTCGTCGTTATAAGTTCTTTTTTTATCTCTTTTTGTGTCGCTTTCAACCCTCCTATTACCACCATGTTCTTTTCCACCTGCTCAACCAATTCCTTTTGTCCCACCGTCAGCTGCTCTACCCCCCATGTCAGGTCTTCTATGCCCCCCTGTAACCTAGCCGTACTATTCCTCACCTCTTTCTCCATGCGCTCCTCACCCCGCTTTACCTCCTCGCGTACCCCCGTGACCTCTTCGCCCACACCTCGCCTTATCATCTCCTCCCCCATCTCTCCCATCACTTTGGTAGGTGCCACCATCATCTGTTCCAAATCATTCCTCTGGGCATCCAATTTACCTTCCAACCCGATTTTCACCTCCTCTATCTGATTCCCCATCTGTTTAATTTCCCAGGCGGATTGCTCCCCTATTTCCCTCAATTTGCCTTCCATGGTGTTTTCTACCCCCCCTAACCCATTCTTCACCCCTTCCATTTGGTTCTCCTGGGTGGCCATTCTATTTTCCAACTCCGTTAACCCATCCTTCATCTATCTATAATGCCAGTAATCTCTGTGTGTCTGTCTGTGACCGCTGTTTCTCGACAACCACGGGTCCGATATACTTGAAACTTGCCAGGTATATTGCTGGGGACCCGAGGACGTGCCTTTTCAAGGTTTCATATTAATCGGACAAGTAGTTAGCGAGCTATGTCCAAAAAACGATTCAACCAATCAGAGAGCAGCGAGCTATCACGTGTGCCGAACGTGGCGAACAGACTCTGCCTCGGACGGCACATTTGAGAGCGTATTCATTTATTTCACGTTGGCAAACTATGTTGGCGTTAAACTATGTTTTACAACTAATTAAAACTAATTTGCGATTCATTCGCTTTCCTGCGCGTTTGTGCACGCTATGGCGATTTCTTTACCAAACTCCGCAAGCCGTTCGCTTTGGACCAAACCATTTCATGTAAATAGAGGGGGGGGGGGGGGATTGTCACCGTACTCGCAAGCCGTTCGCTTTGGACCAAACCATTTCATGTAAATAGAGGGGGGGGATTGTCACCATACTCGCAAGCCGTTCGCTTTGGACCAAACCATTTCATGTAAATAGAGGGGGGGGATTGTCACCGTACTCGCAAGCCGTTCGCTTTGGCTTTGCGAATGGACCAAACCATTTCATGTAAATAGAGGGGGGGGGATATAATTTTAGATATATATATAGTACGGGCATGCCCTAGTTTCCCCAATTTGATTACCCACGTCCTCCAGTTGGTCCCCCAATTTACCTTCTAGCCCTTCCAACCTGTTGTCTAACCCCTCAAATTTATTGTCTAACCCCTCAAATTTATTGTCTAACCCCTAAAATTTGGCTTCTAGCCCCCCGGTTTGATTTCCCATGTCATTCCTCAATTCCCCAATTTGATTTTCCATATTACTTAACCCGTCTCTCAATCCCCCGATTTGGTTTATAATCAATTGGCCTGGATTACATTGCAACATATGAAAGAAGGGCGATCACCTACTTTTGTTCGAATGCTTCGGACATTCATCACATCAGCAATTGCAGGACAACGACATTTTACCTGCAACTTCCACGGGATGCGGTGACGTGTGTTATTACTTCACCAACTTCCGGGGAGCCAGCATGGAGCTACAAGCGAACGGCTGTGCCTTTTCTTCACAACAGCTGTGCATGGTTCTGCTGGGTGCTCCTGGTATGGACCATGGACAACTTGAGTACCATGGTCCCAACATCATCATTGCGGATGCATCCGGCATCCCTGTTCCACATCTTGCTGGCCAACCAACATCACATCAACACTTGCTCCATACTCATGATGAGTGAGGAGGCAAGTCAACGACAATTGGATGAAGGCCTTGTTCAAATCTACTTTGGCTCACAGCAAGAGTGGCAAGAATGTTACATGCAAAAGCAGGGTCAGTTTGTGAATCCGCCCAGCTATCACAACAGCAGAAAATCCTATGCAAAATAGTGTAGGTGCCATGAAGACATCAGAAGAAAATGTTTCATACTTGAATTTTAAACACGAGTGATCAGCCCCTTCTTTTCAATAAAAAGTCAACATTTGTGTCAAAGCAAACGTATTGCCAAATGTTGCAGATGTTTTATTATTTTAATGGTGAACTGATATTATTGTGTTTTGGTAAAAGTGAAGTGTTGTATGCTTTATGCAAATGAAGTGAATTGCATTATTAATATGGAAAGAGAAATGTTTTGTGATCATATTCTTCCAGAATGACGGTGTATGCCTTAATGAATGGGAAAATTGGATTACCAAATTTGTGGGTCGAATATTAAATAGATTGATGTTTAGATTAATGATTAATATTAAAAAAAGAAAAAAATGAAGAATTGTGGAGGAATATATTATTTATATATTCTCCCCTCTTGTTCAAAATGTGTTTTCCTCTTGAGAAAAGGCTTGGAACATTCTTGGTTCAGAAGGGTCAGGGAGGAGTGACCTATGGAACAGATAAGGGTGTTTTCATCATTTCAACTGTGTCGTAACTGTCTAAGATGGCTCTCAGAATTCTCCAAGACAGAAACCAGAATGTCTCATTGTCTGAGCCGGGGAGAGTCTGTTCGGAGACTTAAATTCCATACCATATATGGAAGTGGAGATTGAAAATAAAAGGAAGATGGGACTTGGAGAAGGGAGTTGCGCTGGCCAAGAGCGAAGGACGGAGGAAGATCTGCTCAGAACCAGGATTGGAGTGCCACGACCGGCAGGGAAAAGATGTTTCGTCCAAGTAGTATAGTGATTATCTTGAGTCAGTATATTCCCCCTTCCCCCTAAGTGTTCAATAAACCTAATAAACCGAACAACAAAGAACAAGTTGGAGTCTTCCTTTTTACAGTTAAGGACTAGAACACTTCAATACTCCCCCATTCTGTTTTCCATCCCCTAAATTTGACTTCCCAGCCCCCTGGTCTTTTCCCTCTCCTCATCCGCCTTGACCATGAAGGCGTGCATTTGCAGCATGAGTAGGTCCCAGTTCATCGGTGGTGCGGGCGCGGCTGCAGCAGCCATGCGCGAGGCGCCATTTTGTGCACCTGAAACCTCGTGCGCGAGGCCGCCATCCTGTGCGCCTGAAACCTCTGCTACCCAATGCGTATTGCGCTCCTCCTCCATTATTCTCAATTCCTCCCCGGGGTCCTGGGTCGATTCTACCCCCTCTAACACCCCTACTGGCATCCGGTCACCTTGATCCTCCATGGCACGACTTAATTTGGATTTTAAACAGAATTTCGGCCGCTCCAAATTTCGAGTGCTTTAAGCACACTTCGGGTCCGAATCTCACTCCCCGACACCAATTGTTACGGAAACGGAGTACGGCTCTCCCCTTAGCAAGAGGTGGTTAGCCCCTTGTCTTGTTAAGCTGACCATCTCCGCTCCTGGTACTTGTAATGCTCTCCCGCAGGATGGAACGGATCAGGGTTATGGGTCCAGGGATTATCCAGAATACCTTTATCCGTCCCTCCGCAGAACAGGGAGACAAGTACCGCTCGAACCCCGGTTTTAGGTGGACTAATTGCCGAGCGGTTTTAGCAACCCGGAGTTCGAACCGTTAACAAGGAATAAACCCGATTCTGAGCATTGGCCAAATCGTGCCACCGTTGTTCAATGGGTAAAAGACAGGGACGATCGGACGAGCATGAAGAAGAAAAAAAGAAGAAAAAAAAAGACGAAGGTAGGAAGAACAGATATTTATTAATTATTTACACAAACCAAAATCAAGGAGAAGAGAAGAAATAAAAGTAATATACAGGAAAATGGAAGGATCAGAAGGACACAGAGCAATTCCTAGCTTATCTACATAGGCTTACTTATTCCCAGGACAACACAAAGGACAGACGACAGGCAGACTCACACGAATGGGGAACTTGAAGGCAGGAACGAATGGCTGGAAGGAGAGGAAGGTTCAGCTGGACGCAGGGCTGGAGCTTGATCCTGCACGGGACGTCGGGGCTGGAAGTGAGCGGCCGTCGATTCCACCGCAATCTGGTTCACGCACCGTGGCGTTTGCTTCGCAGCAGCGCGTCAAAGCTGTGCACGCGCAGGGGCTGTTTGAACAGCGTCGTCTCCCTCTCGTACCTCTGCGGGTTGCGCGTCTCTCTCGACCCTCAGAACCTCCTGCCGAACTCCTCAACTCCTCACAGAACTCAACTCTTCAAAACCCCTCAAACCTTCAACTCTCTCAACCCTCTTCGTGGGGGCTCTGCACAACGGGTTATATAGCGCCACACCCTGGAACGTTCGCGAAACTGCTCGATGGTTCTCTCTCCGCCCTCTCAAGCCAAACCCCTCATTCTTGGTTGGTCGGTCGGGGCTGGCTCACTCCTCCTCCTGATGGTGAGGGGCGGGCAACGCCCTTCTTCTTTGAGTTGTAGCACATGTGCAATGGCGGCGAATGCAGTTGGTAATGCAGTTGGCAATGCAGTTGGTAATGGAGGTTCTGGGGCCATTGAAAGGGGGATCTATCTTATTTGATTTGGTGCAGCGCAAGGTCAACTAGTGGAAAACAGAGCCTTATACTGATACACAGACTAAATAAATAACTATAGAGAGGTTCTATGATTGGCTACGTGCTTGTACATGGACTAGCTGAGGTGCACTCATTTCAATTAACAGCCAATTAAGGGGGAAATGTACACGGGGGGTTATTAGGGATTTTAATACTAAATTTGATAAAGTGAAGGTTCTAAAAACCGCAACAATATATATATATATATATATATATATATATATATATATATATATATATATATATATATATATATATATATATATATATATATATATATATATATATATATATATATATATATATATATACACACACACACAGTAAATGTACATATATACAGTAAATGTATATACAGTATATGTATATACAGTATATGTATATACAGTATGTATATATATATATATATATATATACTGTATATATATATATATATATATATATATATATATATATATATATATATATATATATATATATATATATATATATATATATATATATATATATATATATATATATATATATATATATATATCAAGTAATGAACGGCGGTTGGGAATTATATCCACGACATCCATTTTTCCGTTCTCCAACCTATAGCTTTGTCTTTAAAAAACCTCAACGTTTCGGCCAGCAACCCAGCGTGCGCTGAGCCTCCACTAGCCTTCATCAAGAGAAGTTCCCTTGTTCACCTCCTCCCAGATATACCTGGGGGGAGGGGTGGGCCTATTCTATCAACCAATCACAAAGCTGTGTTGCGAGACCTCGTGACCATAGACCCATGCTCGGCTTATGTTGCAAGTGTTTTGTGTGTGTTACCAAAAATCCACAAAGAAGACGTTCCATTACGGGTCATCGTGTCGTGTATCAATGGACCATCATGCATTGTCAAAGTTCGTGGCCGATATACTAAAGTACCTCGTGGGAAAAACCGACCGAGGATTGCGCAACAGCTCCGTGTTTGTGAATAAAATAACACACACCACGATCCATCGACACGAATCCATGGTGTCCTTTGACGTCATTTCGCTATTCACAAACGTGCCCACAACCCTGGCGGTTGATGTGGCGAGACAGAGGCTAATGGAGGATGATTGCTGGAAACAGGCCGCCGACAAGTTGAATGTTGATGACGTATGTGACCTCCTCAGCACTTGTCTGTCTTCCACCTATTTCGTCTTTGACAGCACATTTTACAAACAGGTGTTCGGCACTGCGATGGGCTCCCCGGTGTCTGCGGTGGTTGCCAATATGGTGATGGAAGAGCTGGAAACACGCACCATCCCATCCCTCCCAACACAGCCACGTGTCTGGTACCGCTATGTTGATGACACTTTTGTCATCTGCCCCAGCACGGCTGTTAATGCAATCCAGGAGGGCATCAGTGGAATGTTTCCTTCCATCAAATTCACCTGTGAGGAAGAACAGGATGGGGCGCTTCCATTTTTGGACTTCTTGGTGAGGAGGAACCTCAATGGAAGCTTAAGTACCGCAGTGTATAGGAAACCCACTCAGACCGAGCGTTACCTCGATTTCACGTCTTGCCATCCACTGCACCATAAAAGAGCTGTGGTGAATACACTCGTAAAAAGGGCAAGGAATATACCGTCCACCTTGAAGGGCAAAAGGAGAGAGATCAAGCATCTCAAATGGGTATTGAAAGGCAATGGCTACCCAGACCACCTCTGCCCAAAAAATGAAATGGTACTGGCAGCTCCAAGAACCCAGGACGTGCCACAGGAACCACCTAAGGGCTTCTGCGTGCTACCATTTGTGCCACGAGTATCTCAAAGGATTGGCAGGATTTTGAGACCGGTCGGGGTGAGGGTCAACTACCAACCTATATACACCTTGAGACGTGCACTGACCAAGGTCAAAGACAAAAGACTAAAGAATGATTGCACAGGTGTGGTATACACCATTCCATGTGACTGTGGTGGAGAATACATAGGCGAGACTGGAAGAGCCTTAGGCCAGCGCATTAATGAACACCACAAGGCCTTTGAGTGTAATTACCCCCCAGAAAGATCTGCTATCGCCAAGCATGGAATAAGGGCGGGCCATATTCCTCTATGGGACAATGTGAACGTGCTGGCGGCATCCCCGAACCGGGCCAGGAGGCGAATACTGGAGGCCTGGCACACTGGCCAAACGAGGACACCATTGACAGAGGAGACTGTGGCGTTACCACAGGCATACGGACCTCTCATGCATAAATACACCAGAGAAACACCGATGCTGGGAGGAGGACAAAGACAAAGTGGGACATAGCTGACACAGGCAACACGGACAACAAAACACAATACACCGCTCAAACACACACAAAACACTCGCAACATAAGCCGAGCATGGGTCTATGGTCACGAGGTCTCACAACACAGCTTTGTGATTGGTTGATAGAATAGGCCCACCCCTCCCCCCAGGTATATCTGGGAGGAGGTGAACAAGGGAACTTCTCTTGATGAAGGCTAGTGGAGGCTCAGCGCACGCTGGGTTGCTGGCCGAAACGTTGAGTTTTTTTTTAAAGACAAAGCTATAGGTTGGAGAACGGAAAAATGGATGTCGTGGATATATATATATATAATTATATAACAGAGAAAGTTTTTGTTTGTTTGTTTGTTTGTGTGTTTGTGTGTTTGTTTGTTTGTTTGTTTGTCTGCGCAAGCTAATCTCCTGAATGGTGAAAGATAGGAGGAAACCTCTAATACAAAAAATGTCGGGACGGGCCCCGGGAAGGTTTTAGGCTCGACGGCGAGACCGGTCGAGGCCCACCTTGGCTGGGCTGGGCCCATTTCGCAATTAAAAGCTGAGCTGAATAATTATAGTCGTCCATCTTCTACGGCCGCGAGTAAAAGCTGAATTATAGTAGTAAATGCATTCAAAAAGAACTAAAAATGTAGGGACGGGCCCCGGGAAGGTTATAGGCTAGGTGGCGAGGCCGGTCGAGGCCGCTCCGGCTGGGCTGGGCCCATTTTGCAATTAAAAGCTGAGCTGAATTATAGTAGTGAATCTTCTACGGCCATGAGTAAAAGCTGAATTATAGTAGTAAATGCATTCAAAAAGAACGAAAAATGTCGGAACGGGCCCCGGGAAGGTTATAGGCTAGGTGGCGAGGTCGGTCGAGGCCGCTTCGGCCGGGCTGGGCCCATTTTGCAATTAAAAGTTGAGCTGAATTATGGTAGTCAATCTTTTACGGCCACGAGTAAAAGCTGAATTATAGTAGTAAATTCATTCAAGAAGAACCCGGGCCACGCCGGGTGCTTTCGGCTAGTATATATATATATATATAGTCGTAAGATAATGAAGGGGTACCATATTTTTAAGCGGTTATGTCCTTCCTTCCATCCGTCCCTCCATTAAAATGATGAAGAAGAAGAACCGTTATAACCCACTGTGTTTCATTCCAAAGGGTTCTAAAGTGTAATTCTGGAGGATTCTAAAAGGTAATTCTAAAGGGTGTTAAAATGTAATTCTAAAAAGGTTAATTCTAAAGGGTTCTAAAGGGTAATTCTAGAGCGGTATAAAGGGTAATTCTAGTGGGTTATAAAGGATATTTCTAGAGGGGTTTAAAGGATAATTCTGAATGGTTCTAATGGGTAATTCTAAAGGATTCTAAACGATAAGTCTAAGGGGTTCTCAAGGGTAATTATAAGGGGTAATTCTAAAAAGTAATTCTAAAGGGTTCTAAAGGATAATTCTAAATGGTTCTAATGGGTAATTCTAAGGGGTTCTAAAGGGTAATTCTAAAAGGTTATAAAAGATGATTCTAAGTGGTAATTGTGTGCATGTAGCATGTAGTTGTGAAAGGCCTGGAGAAATGAATTTACCAGAAGAGCGACACATATGGGGCCATGGACAATGTACAGCAGCGTTGTGGGAATCATCCAGCATCTGTACACAGGCAAAAAGCAATGCTGTACCTATTGGAAACATCTGCAAGGCCCTATATTTGTTATGTACACAAATAGTAGAATCTGCTTTCAAGCTTCCTGGTCCTATTTTGTGTTCCTGCATAGTTGTGCACATCACAGAACTTTGGACCCGCACAGCATATAACCTGCTAGTAGATACAAAGCAATGGAGATGTTTAACCTCAATAAATAAATAATAAACATATAGCCCACCCTTAATTTTTTTTAAACCTCTCAAATATAGAAAAAACTACAATTCAGAGAGATAAGTGCAGTTTATTACCTTCGCAAAAGCGGAAGGTTATGTTTTGATCGCTGTGTATTTATTTGTATGTCTGTGTGTGTGTGTGTGTGTGTGTGTATGTTATTCGCATAACTCAAAAGGTATTCAACCGAATTGCATGAAATTTGGTGGGATGATTGGTTATTATACGGGACACATTTGATTAGATTTTGGGAGCAATCGGGTCAAAGGTCAAGGTCAAGGTCACGAAAAGGTCAAAATCGTATTTTTACCATAACGCGGTCAATTTTTATCCAATTGGCATGCAACTAATGCCAAAATGTTCAGAATTCAATGCCCGATCTTGTTTGTCATAACTCGGTCAATTCTTATCCGATTTGCATGAAATCAGCACCAAACTGTTCACTGTTCTGTTCCCTACACTCCCATGCCAAGTACAGAACAGTAGCTGCGGCGAAGGTATGCGCTCTACCGAGTGCCCGTTCTAGTTTTAGGAATGCCATTCCATTCACATATATGAAAAGCTGCAGATACCTTCCGATGGCGACACAAGCCTGCAGAGCTCATTCATTAAGAACTGATCTAAAATAATCATTTAATATTAATGATATCTTCTCAGGGTTTAAAAAGATTTCCTGAATAAAAATTAAATAACAGAAAGCGTTCCCATTTTATTTGGGAATGTTGTATGACATTTTGTCTGAATGTCCTCACCTGTCATCAAGGTAAAGTTTCCGTGTTATTGAGTAAATGAGAACTGGGACTGCAGGGAAGGCTGAAATGACATCAAGGGCTGGTTATTATTATTATATATATTTAAATAAATACAAGTCTGAGACGTCTCATAAATACCATGAAAGTTTGCACTAACATAACTTGAGATGGTAAACCTTCTCGTTCTCTTCTTTGAGCAGACATATTACAGCAATGATATCAAATGCAACAACAATGACAAAAAAAAACCAGAGCAAAATATGAGGGAAAGCTTTAAAGTTATTCTGCCCCACCCTTAATGTTAGGAGGCCTTCTTGGCAGAAGAACATTAGTTGCAGTGGATTTGATTTTCTAAACACTAAAAGGTCCAGGTCAACCTTTATCAACCCTCTTGCACAGGGCCGGTCCCAGATCAAATGACATCCCAGGTAAAGGGCATCTTCGGCACCCCCTCTCCGTTTGTTTAACTTTTGGATGCATGCAGTGGTGAGGAGGTAGCGAGGTCAGGCAGTGGTGAGGAGTAGCGAGCGAGGCAGTGGTGAGGGGGGTAGCGAGGGCAGGCAGTGGTGAGGGGGTAGCGAGGTCAGGCAGTGGTGAGGGGGTAGCGAGGTCAGGCAGTGGTGAGGAGGTAGTGAGGGCAGGCAGTGGTGAGGGGGTAGCGAGGGCAGGCAGTGGTGAGGGAGTAGCGAGGGCAGGCAGTGGTGAGGGGGGTAGCGAGGGCAGGCAGTGGTGAGGGGGTAGCGAGGTCAGGCAGTGGTGAGGGGGTAGCGAGGTCAGGCAGTGGTGAGGAGGTAGTGAGGTCAGGCAGTGGTGAGGGAGTAGCAAGGGCAGGCAGTGGTGAGGGGGTAGCGAGGGCAGGCAGTGGTGAGGGCGTATCAAGGGAAGGCAGTGGTGAGGGGTAGCAAGGGAAGGCAGTGGTGAGGAGTAGCGAGGGCAGGCAGTGGTGAGGGAGTAGCAAGGGAAGGCAGTGGTGAGGGGTAGCAAGGGCAGGCAGTGGTGAGGAGTAGCGAGGGCAGGCAGTGGTGAGGGAGTAGCAAGGGAAGGCAGTGGTGAGGGGTAGCGAGGGCAGGCAGTGGTGAGAAGTAGCGACGGCAGGCAGTGGTGAGGGGGTAGAGAGGGCAGGCAGTGGTGAGGCGGTAGCGAGGGCAGGCAGTGGTGAGGGGGTAGCGAGGGCAGGCAGTGGTGAGGGGTAGCGAGGGCAGGCAGTGGTGAGGGGGTAGTGAGGTCAGACATTGGTGAGGGGTAGTGAGGGCAGGCAGTGGTTGAGGCGACAGCGAAGGTAGAGATGTTTAAGATAATGAAGGGTACAGACAAACTAAGTGCAGAAAAGGTCTTTATCAGAATAGACAGTGATAGGACCGGGGGCCATAGCCTGAGAGTAAAGAATAGAAGAGTTAAGATGGTGGTAAGTCAGGGGTCTTTCACTCAGAGGGTAGATAAAGCATGGAATGCTCTCACTGGAAAGGTAGTAGTAGTAGAAACAGTAGAAAGGTTTAAATTGGAATTAGATAGGTACTTAGGAGCATTGGAGACAGGGTGGTGCAGAGATATTGGGAGCACTTGTAGGTAGCTTGAGTATCGATGGGTGATTGTGTACATTGCGTATAATATCCATAAGAAGGTTTTCATCTACGGTGTTTCAATTCTTTGATAGCAAAAAAATCCAACAACAACTAGTTGCAAATGTCTACCTTCCCTTCACAAATGAGCTATTCCAGCTGTGTACTGTCCAGACTTTACTACATACAGTCCACCAACCCTTTTATACCCTCACCTTATGCCTCACTCAGTGACGTCGCCTATCCCCGCCAATCCAGATGTCTACCTTCCCTTCGTAAATGACATATTCAACTCGCGTTTGTAGGTAGCAATGAAACAAAATTATCCAAGCGGGGCAGAAAAACGAAAAAAGTAAAAGCAGAGAAGAAATAACATGAAAGTTTACAAAAAGTTACTAATTTCTTCAAAAGTAAAACCGAGAACGAAGCAGCAGCGCTGGCAGCAGTGCAGCAGTGCAGCAGTCAGTTGAAACGACCGGCAGCAGCAGCGGTAACTTTAGGGCTGACAGGTAAAAACATTTCTACCTTACTTACATTTCTACCTTCCTTACATTTCTACCTTACTTAAACATTTCTACCTTACAGCGCTGGCAGCAGTGCAGCAGTGCAGCAGTGCAGCAGTCAGTTGAAACGACCGGCAGCAGCAGCGGTAACCTTAGGGCTAACAGGTAAAAACATTTCTACCTTACTAACCTCATTCTTTCCAAGTTATAGCCCGAATATGTTTGTCAATCCCAATACAATGCACTCACACTGAGATGCCCAATAGTTCTAGTCATTACATTCCTGCTATAATATTGTTGTGGTTTTAGAACCCTCACTTGTAAATAATTCTTGTAAATATTCTATTTGTTAGAAGGTCAAAGGTCACACCCATAGTTAGGCCATATGCAACACGTAGGTCACCATAGGACTTTAGTTATCTCCTTAGTATGTGTTTAAATAAGGCCATGTTCCCAATAGTCGAATCTGCATTGCATTAATCAAATAAGGTAGGCCCCATTCATCACATTCGAACCTCTCTCTCTCTCTCTCTCTCCAAGCTACTCCATCATGCCCACTTACAGTCGGGGCTTGTCCCTCCCAATTCTATAATGCGCCTTCGCTTGCCAGCAGCGTTCGCTGCATTGAGCCGTCATCGCTGCTTTAAGCGCTCGCCCCGACCTCCATTACGCACGCGGTCAAGCTGGAGAAGAAGGGGGCGGAGCGCCAAGAACAAGGCATGGCCCTGTCAACGTTCCGTCAAGGGTGGAGCCGGTGAGCCCTCACTGACCAATCGGGGCTGAGGTGAGCTCACTGATAGGCGTGGCTCGATGAAGCGCGCATTGATTTCTAAACGCGTTATATAAGCGGCAGCGCGAGGACTGCTTTAACAACTGCGCCGGGGATTGCATTGTAAGAACTGTGCGAGGGAGCTCCATGGTAAACGACTGCGCAGGGGACCGTTGCTGTTGAGAGAACACCAAAAAGAGAGGAGGGAGAGAAGCTGAGTAAGGAGTTCACGAGCAGATTGAGTGGAAGAGCCACGCCAACAGAGAGGGCACGGACAGAGCTGCATTGGAACGAGCCGTGCTGGGGAACTCCTAATTCATATGAATTCATAGGAACTGCGCATACGGACTTGCGAAGGACTCCCCCCCCCCCCACCCCCCCCGCCATATGTAAGGTCTGGTCACGCGCCAACGATACGCGCTAGCTGCCTGCCATTCTTCGCCGCGGACCCGGAGCCTGGAACCATCTGCTTGGACCTTTTCCTCCCCTACCAGCTACCATCCCGTGTGAGTCTGTTTGTTTGTCCGGGGTTTGTTAAGTTAAGACTATGTAGTTAAGCCTGCCTTGTGTCCTGCTTCTTCTTCTTCTCCCCGTACATTCTTCCCTTTCGTTTCCTCTTCGGGTTTGGTTGTACATAATTAATAAATTCACTTGTTCTTTCTTTACTCTGGTTTCCTCTCCATCCGATCGCATCCGTCCCTTCTTTCAATTGAGTACCTGTGGCACGATTTGAAAACCGCTCAGGATCGGGTTTAGTTTTATTGTTAATGGCTCGGGCCGCGGATTACTAACCGCTCGGCAATTTCCATCTTGTCCGTGGTTCGAGCGGGAGTTATTTCCCTGCTCGCGGTCGGGATTGGTAATTAGGTATTTGGGACGCCAAATTGACCAATCACCCTACCCAAGACCAACCGGGAGGAGCGTAATAATTTCCAGGATTGGGGGATGGCCAGCTTAAAGGACAAGGGGATTAACCCCCCCTTGATAAGGGGAGCGCCGACCCCCGAATCCGCAACAATATTAATTTTCTTTTTTTATAGCAACAGCTCTACGTTCTCTATATTGTTTTGGTGAATAATGGAGAATACAGTAGTCAAATCACAAACTGCTGTGCATTTTTGAAGGGACGTGCATTGTGAAAAATTGGGAATTTTATTCTTCTTCAGTGTAGGTTGAGTGTGAGTAAAGGGGATGTGGGGGATTGTCGGACCTGTGGTGACCTTTTTACTGCCCCCAACATGTCCTCCTCTTCTACTGCGTTCATCTGTTCTGGTGCTACTCGTAGTTTATTTTCCGCCGTCTCTTTCTCTGGTGTTACCTCCATTTCCACTTTAATCACCGCTGCCACCTAAGGTTGACAGAGGTTATGTTTTCACCCCTATCTGTTTGTCTGTTTGTTTGTCTGTGAGCAGGATATCTCAAAAAGGTTGTGGACGGATTCGGACTAAATTTGGTGGACAGGTTGGGTGTGTGAAAAGGACGAAATGATTGCATTTTGGTGAAGATCCTGATCTGGATACTAGAATTTTTGTCTTGATTCTTCACCTTTGAATGATAAGGTCAAACACGATATATTGCACGGTATCTCAAAGAGTTGTGGACGGATTCAGACGACACTTTGTGGAGAGCCTACATGTGTGACAAGGACTAACCGATTCAATTTTGGTGAAGATCCGGATCTGGATCCGAGAATCTTCCAACTTTTAAGTGATTCTTCACCATTGAGGGATGGACCCAAAAACTATATCTAGCATTATATTTCAAAAAGTTGTGGACAGATTATGACAAAACTGGTTGGTTGAATTGGGTCGGTGACAAAAACAAGCCAATTCGATTTTGGTTAAAGTCTGGCTGCAGATCCGGCCTATCAGTGGGAAACAAAATGCAAAACCATTCAGCCTGGCGGAGATCTGCTCTCTACCATGAGTTATTCTAGTTTCATCTCTCTTTTATTAGTTTCCACTACCTGCACTACCATTAATTACACTTTCCTCTGTCCCCCATTTAATTTATCTGTGCCCCCTTTACTCATAATTCTTTCCTTTCCCATTATTCCTGGGCAGCCCTAACATTATCCCCTATCATGACCCAAATCCCCTCTCATATTCTGGCTTGGTCAGCCGTCATTTCCCATGGTGTGTCCCTCACATCTGTTAAATTTGTCGCTGGCTGGGCTCAATTCTACCTGACAGCTCAGCCTTTAATTCATCTTGGTTAGCCTCAATTTTATTAGCTGGCATCCCAAAAGTTTGAGATCTGGCAAAAGCGTGCCTCAACTTGTGCTTGTACCATCCCGCAAGGCCATTTTCTTTATAAAGGACATAAAAGACAGATTTACACGGGATGAAACTATAGAAAGCGGTTTTAGACACAAGCATTGTGAGGGGAGACAACATGCGTTCTGTATGATTACCGATGCATATTCGTATGACAATTCATTTTATCTTACACTTCCACTAAAACATGAACTAAGGGAAATAACTATTCTAATATATGCATTGTCAGCCCCTAGAAGTAATTTCTGCAACCATATTCTTCAATCGTTCTGACCGAGAATTGTACAAGTGTAGGAAAAGAATTGGTCAGATTTTATAACGTATGTGATGTATTGTGATCCTTACCCCATCCAAGCACGTAGAACCATAGGAGGTGTCGTTTATTGTTGAACACATCGACGACAACCAATGAATGCAAGTAGACACCCTCACACAACATCCAGAAGTAGTTACAAGAAGTCATGTACTGGTGCAGAATGTGCAGGATCTTAAAAACAACCTACAATGAAAAGCAACAATGCATTTGCTCCACAAAGCTATTCGTGAAATTAAAGTTTGGCAAATGTTTATTGTTATGATTTGCTTTCATGTAAAGGATGTAAATACAAATTATGCATTGCTCTAAATGCCACTATCTATTTATCATTCACATGAAATGATTTCATTACACTCAGCATCAACCTCTACAATTATCCAACTTCTGGATTCAGTTACGACTCATGCTGAAAACTGTCTGAAAGCTCCTGAGTTGGTTTGCAATGTCCACACATTGTGAGTCGTGCAAGCGAAAAGACAGGTTCTCTGGTCTTGGTCTTGTTTTTCACATCATCACAGGTAAGTCACAGACTCAGCACACCAGCTTGTTGATTAAATTACAATGAAGCTATTTTATTCATAGCAAAGCTGGATAGCGCAAGTTGTGGATATCTTGGGGGCATTGTTACCTCCGCCACTGAAGATGGATGGAGGTTATATTTTCACCCCTGTCTGTTCGTCTGTTTGTTTGTTCATCTGTGAACAGGATATCTTAAAAAGTTGTCGACAGATTCGGTCGAAATTTGGTGGAGAAGTTGTGGATGTGACAAGGACGAAATGATTAGATTTTAGTGAAGATCTTGATCCGGATCTGGATCTGAGAATTTTTGAGTGATTCTTCACCATTGAGACATGGGGCAAAAAACGATATATAACACGATATCTCAAAAAGTTATGGACAGACTCGGACGAAACTTGTTGGACAGGTTGGGTGTATGACAAGGACGAATTGATTCAGTTTTGGTGAAGATTCGAAAATGGATCCAAATCAGAGAATTGTTTAAAGTGATTCTTCACCATTGAGTGATTGGACTAAAACCGATATATAATATGATATCTTAAAATGTTATGGACGGATTCGGACTAAACTTGGTGAACAAGTTTGGTGTTTTACAAGGACAAATTGTTTTGAATTCGGGGAAGATCCAAAGATCCGATACGATAATTCTTATATTTTTATGGTGTAGCCCATAGGGCAATGCCATCTGGAACAGCGTTTGTCTGTCCGTCGGGTGTATGTATGTATGTATGTCCCTCACAAATGTCCACCAATCAGAGCTGAGGATCTGGTCACATGACAAGGGAACAGCGTTTAGTAAACATTACAGTTGCATGTTTTACTAAAAGAACGTTTCTGTGGAACGTTTTGGGTCCCAGCGGATATCGTAAGGTAGGGATGACGTTTCAGAAATTCCTCAATACAATTATGATTTTGAAATGCGATCGACATGGATCTTGCTCCCTTATCCGGAAGTGAACAGATGATAACAGTTCGCTGGTTTGATAATATCTCAATACAATCGTGATTTAACATTATATTTTGCTATATTAATACCATAGTATTAATTTGTGATTGGAATGATGCTGTTTGGAATGAAAATATAGAGATATTGAGTTTAAAGCAGAATGAGGAAATGACGTAAGGGTGTCTATCGGTGACATTCGCGGATTCCCCATTTGCAGTTTCGCCATTGACTGGATATAGCAACATTCAGACTGGGTACGTTTTCTGTCCAAGTCCTTCACGACCCTGATGTCAATGCCTGACGTTCAATTTTTAAAAATGTAATATTTGCATTATTTACTAACTGGTATCCCCACGCAGGTCATACTTATCCTCTTCAACTAAAGTATCAAACAAGTCGGGCTACACCACTGTTAGACTTTCGGTCTTGTTTAAGTGATTCTTCAGCATCGAATGATAGGGCCAAAAACGATACGTAGTATGACATTTCAAAAAGTTGTGGACAGATTATGACAAAACTTGGTGGCTGAGTTGGGTAAGTAACAAGAACAAGCGATTAGATTTTGGTTCAAGTCCGGATCCAGATATGACCCAACAGTGGGATACAAAAGGTAAACTGTTCAGCCTGGCGCAGGTAAGCTCTCTACCTAGTGCCGTTCTAGTTTCCATATGTTCCTGTTTGCCAAAAGCACATTGTCATGGTATGAATTGTAGTTTGAAATGTTTACCTTAACAGGAATGGAATAGATTCTCACCGAATGTCTTTCCACAAATTCGTGGTGGTTGGTCACTGTGGTAAGGAAAAAGATGATGAGGATCGAGTTGAAAATGTAGGAACAGAAAAGGTTTTTGTGCAAAGTCACCCTTTGGCAGCTGAGGATGCTGTGGGTTTAGAGACAAATGAGATCTCCATCAGTCGGACCCCTCAACACTCGTCATTCAAGGCGGAAGACATCACCATTGCGGAAAGGCATTGTTTTCCAAAGTAACAAAACACCCTTAAAATATTTGCACAAATACATTTTTCGTTTTCACTAATACATTAGCACATAAATTCTGGACTGATATGTGTGCACATAAAAGGCTGTACCGTTGCCACAGACAGGTATGTACACACATCCAGCCATATCTAAATTTGGTCTGATCAAAGGAATGGTATTTGATGGCCTAAACTCACACTTCCTGAAAATGTGTGTTGCCAATATAAATTCACCAAGTAAGGTCAGCACCCATGATGAACATCCATGAGAGATCACGTGGTCACTATACAGCTCAAATTACAGGCATTCTACACATTTTGATTGTCAGGGCTTACGCAAGATAACAAAACCATGTTTTAACTTGACCCTCCTTTGAAGGCTTCTATTCGCTTATGATATACTTTCTATACATCGCAAAATTCCTGGTTACCAACTCACGCACTGTCCTGTGATATGCACTATGTTGTCAATTCTTGACGAGTCAGAGTCTGTCCACAATGATTCTGCTTTGGGAGGATGCAGTCGATCCTCACCCTCACCTCACCTGGAGGATCCTCACGTTATCGGGCAATGGTCTTTCAAAAGCTGACAAGGTAAGTGTTTGGCTACTATTACAATTTCTGACATACATATTACAATTTCTGACAGTGAACTAGATCATGGGGGGGCGGGGGGGGGGGAAGGGGAGGGGGAGGGGGAAAGACGAAAGCAGCTCCTGTATCATGTCCAAAATAAACCGATAGGGATCTCATCACCAGTTTCGCTTGTAGCGAAAATATCTGGCAAATGTCCATTTGTGACTTGCTAGGCCAGGTGCAGCACATTGTGATGGTAATAATGGTTTTGAACAACAAAAATGGAGTTCAAGTGATGACTTGAATTACCCAGGTGCATTATCATGTTGGACATGAGGGGCTCATAGGACAATAACATGTTTGTAGCATTTGCTCCAAGATAATTCTTCCTCAAAGACCCAGTTGTGCCTTGAATTTGATATAGTGTATTTGACGTGTTTTCCCCCATCCACCTTTACCCACACCACACATGGCTTAACTGCAGACTCTGTTCACAGCTAGATAAATGCCTGATGTAATCATTCACCTCCAAGGCTCGTGGACCCAACCAACCCACCCCTCTTTGTCTCCACTGATCTCACTGCATACCACACCTGTCACACCACCCATACTCCCAGCATTGTGAGTTTTTGACGGAGGATGGTGGAGAAAATTCTGAGTATGTGTCTGGCCTAAATGGCAACAATGCCTGTATTTTCAAACTCTACTCTACTGCTTCTGTTTTACCTTTGTGTGCTCTCTTCCTCTTGTCCTTCATCTTCTGAAGTAACCCAACTCCCATCTGCGTATAAGATGGACCACATCAATCCCATTCATATGAAGTATGAAAAACGGATTCTCTCAACTATAGGGGAGTAAGTTCACTTCCATTTTATAAGCAATGGCATGGAATCCATCATTATTGCCGATGTTAAGTTTTTCCTGTTTTCAAATGTGAGCCTGTTCTCTGACCATCATTTTGGAATTTGTCCTGTTCATTTAACTCTGGACATTCTGCTGCTCCTCTCTCAAAAATGGTTGGAGGACCTAAATCTCAAACAAGAAGTCATGAGCTCCTTAAAAATATATCAGCCATTTATCCTGTTTTTCCTGCTAGGCGTTCTGCCTGTGGCTCACAAGGCCGTCCTCATTCCTGGATTTCTGATTTCCTCCATTCATGCAGTCAATGCATTACAATCAATGCAACCTTCTGTTTTTGTCCTCAATCTTTTGTACCCCAAGCTCCAAGCTCGAGTACCCCAAGGTAGTGTGCTGGCCACAGTCTGGTTCCTTATCTACATAAATGACCTCTGCAATGCTCTAGAAAACTTTCTCTTTCTTTTTGAAGGCAATTCCACTGTGTCATACAGTGTGTAGTGAAAATGTATTAAAGTTGAACCCAGGAGTGATGCCCACTTAAACCGCTGAGGGGCGTCTATAAGACCTCGGACGTCCGTTACGCTGAGCCACTCCTGTGACATTTTACTATGACATGTAGTCTTGTATGGTACGTAACCGCACATATTCTAGGCTTGCTTGCATTGACTAATATTATCGATCATTCCGATATGATGCCAAGATCCTGATATCTATTGCATGATTGTATTTTACAGGATGATACCAAAGATCTGATTGAGATTAAACCTACCTATGGGACAAAGTTGTGGACTTGGTTTATTTTCACAACACTTCATCTCAATCAAGATCTACGGAAATGGCGGGACACAAGATGATCCATGTACCGACATTCAGCGCTGACCCACAAGCTGCGGATTCGGGCTCGGTGTTAACTCACTGGCTCAGGTCACTGGAGAACTAGTTCAAAGCCCAGGATACCGTTCCCACTGCTGAAACGAAACTGGACGTGCTGCAGACCAAAGTGGACCACCACGTCTACAGGAGCATTGAACGATGTACGACGTATGATGCCGCTGTGGCAGAGCTAAAGCGAATTTACATTAAGAAACGGAGCGTGGTGTACACCAGGTATCTGCTCTCATCGCGGCGTCAACAGCCCACCGAGTCGATAGACCGCTTCGCCCAGGAGCTACGAAAACTACTTGCGGACAGTACCCAAGAGGCCCGCACTCACGAGCAAGTCCAGGATGATCTTGTCCGAGATGCTTTTGTCTCTGGGATCGGCTCTCCTGCCCTCAGGCTAAGACTTTTGGAGACAGCTGACCTGACATTCACGGAGGCTCTACGGGTGGCACACGTCTACACAGAGGCCCGGGAACAATCTACCGCCTATGACCACACACGGGTCGTTGCGGGGACTTCTCAACTCGCGCGACCGGAGAGGGCTACCGCCGAGGATACGGGAGCAGACTCGACCACGCTAGCTGAGCCCTTGGCCGCTCCCGATGTGGACTCGGATTCCGGCTTGGCTGCCGCTACGGCGGCCAGGCCAAGGCCTGTACGAAATGCTACGTGTTACTTCTGTGGCAATCGACAGCATCCCAGGTTGGCGTGTCCGGTTCGGGAAGCAATATGTCATTTGTGTACGACTAAAGGGCATTTTGCAAAAGTCTGCCGAAAGACCGCGCGGGGCGTACGAACTCGCGCGACCTTGAATGGGCTTATCGCCGAGCCAACGGACCGAGCACAGAGCGGGGTGCCTCACCCGACTTTGATGAGCGGTCCTCCTCCTCGTGGTCCCCTGGCTGCACGCTCGACCTTGGTGAGATACATCGGGCCGCCAAAACAAATGGCGCGAACACGACCGACCGCAGAGCGAACGTCCTTGACTGAAATCCAAAGGCTACACATGCAATCGACAAGCTCCTGCTTTGACACGGCGAACAAAGCACGTGACACAAGCGCCATCTGACGGCAGCTCATACGAACTACACGCTCTTGCGTCAGCACGTGAAACTACAGTTGGCTGCAATCCTTCTCGCGTGACACGAGCGCCCCCTGACGGCAGCTCGTATGGACTACAAGCTCCTGGCGCTCCTGCTTTGGCACGACCAACTATGCCTTTGACACGAGTGCCCTCTGGAGGCTGCTCAAACGGCCGGAAAACTGCAGCCGGCATGGGATCCACACGCGAGGCGCGATCTTCTCGCTCGGATGGCACAATACCTGCCGGATCTTCCGGCCTTGCTCAGGCCATTATTCCACTCATGGTTGAAGGCGTTTTTGCGTGGGCTTTAGTCGACACGGGGTCTACGGATAGTTTTATCGATCATCGACTAGTGCGTAAACATGGATGGCCGGTCCTCGGGACAACGCGACGGATCTTTATGGCCTCCCAGGGGCTTAGGCTCAGCACAAAAGGGGAATGTCGATTAAAGCTTGTGATAAAGGGACGCATGTTTCCAGATGTACATCTTATGGTCTTACCTGCTTTATGTGCTGACATTCTGTTAGGACACGATTTTCTTAAACGACACGGACGTTTGGAAATGGCATTCGGTGGGACTGACACGCTTGCTGTGTGTGCACTCGCGAAAATGGAAATTGAGCCCCTTCCGCTGTTCCCCAACCTGACCACTGACTGCACTCCCGTAGCGGTGAAATCTTGGCGCTACTCACGAGCAGACGCGCAATTCATTGCGGAAGAAACGGCCCAGCTCTTAAAGGAAGGTATCATAGAACCCAGCCGGCCGCCGTGGCGGGCCCAGGTCCTAGTGGTGCGAAGTGAAGCGCATCGCCGATGCATGGTAATCGATTATTCACAGATGATTAATCGCTTTACACAGCTGGACGCCTACCCCCTACCGGGGATGGATGTGCTGGTACGACAGGTGGCCCAGTACTCAGTCTACAGCACTCTCGATCTGCGTAGTGCGTATCATCAGATCCCCATCTCTAGGGCTGATCGCATCTATACCGCCTTTGAATTGGGTCAAAGGTTATACCAGTTCACCCGACTACCTTTTGGGGTGACGAACGGGGTCGCCTGTTTTCAGAGGGCAATGGACGACCTCGTTACTAAGGAGAACTTGACCGATGTCTTTGTATATCTGGACAATCTTACGGTTTGTGGGTATGACCAGGGGCATCATGATACTAATCTGAAGCACTTCCTCGAGGTCGCGCAGAGGTATCGCCTAACCATGAATGAGGCTAAGTGTCGTTACTCTCTACGCACGATAGATCTTCTGGGGTACACTGTGATCCATGGCTCTGTCGCTCCAGATAAGGAGCCTCTGCGACCTTTGCTCGATATGGCTCCGCCTAGCGATCGAGCTTCGCTGAAGCATGCTCTCGGGCTGTTCGCCCACTATTCTAAGTGGGTGCAAAATTTCTCCACGAAGCTCCGCCCCCTTGTGGCCTGCGACATGTTCCCCATGAGCCCAGCCGCCTTGGCAGCCTTTGGGGGCCTTAAGGCCGACATCGCTGGCACCGCTGTGGCGACGATTGACGAGAGCGAATCTTTCGTCTTAGAAAGTGATGCCTCGGATCATGCGATAGCGGCGACACTCTCCCGGGGGGGGGGGGGGGGGGGCGCCCCGTGGCTTTCTTTTCGCGGACTCTCACTTCCGCTGAGCGGAGGCATTCGTCTGTCGAAAAGGAAGCGTACGCGATCGTCGATTCGATTCGGCGATGGCGACCGTACTTACTCAGGCGATGCTTCCAAATCATCACGGACCAACAAAGCATAGCGTTCATGTACGACACCTTACATGCTCAGCGCATTAAGAATGAGAAAATCACACGCTGGCGTATCGAACTCGCCGACTTCTGCTACACCATCAAATATCGCCCAGGGAAGGATAACCTGGTCGCCGATGCCTTATCGAGGCCGGCTACATGCGCGGGTATCATAACTCTGGAGGGTCTGCGCACTTTGCACGGCACTATGTGTCATCCTGGGGTGACGCGTTTCGCTCATTTTGTGCGTAGTGGTAATCTGCCGTACTCGATTGAGGACACCCGCTGGATCTGCCGTGACTGCGCTATATGTGCGGAACTCAAGCCGCGTTTTTACAACCCTCCCATGGGAACGCTGGTTAGGGCTACTAGACCGTGGGAGAGATTGGCAATGGATTTCAAAGGGCCGCTGCCGGTGTCGAGTAACTCTCGTTATCTGCTCACTATCGTTGATGAGTACTCGCGATTCCCTTTTGCTTACACGTGCGTGGATATGATGGCTGCCACGGTCATACGGTGCCTGTAGAATTTGTTTTCTATGTTTGGGTATCCGGCCTACGTGCATACCGATTGGGGTGCGGTGTTCCTGTCTCAGGAAGTGAGAGGTTACCTGCTCCAAAATAATGTCGCTTCGAGTTACACCACACCGTACAGACCCCAGGCGAATGGGTAGGTCGAACGCTTCAATGGGATTATATGGAGGGCCGTCATGCTAAGCCTCAGGACCCTCGGCCGTGGCCTCGATAAATGGGCTTGGTCGCTACCTGCGGCGCTGAACTCGATCAGGGCTCTACTATGTATGGCCACCAACCAGACTCCTCATGAAAGACTGTTCCACCACCCTAGAAGCTCGGGTAGTATCCGATCTTTACACAGTTGGCTCGCTGAGCCGGGGCCGGCCTATCTCAAACGAGCGGTTCGCACAAGCAAGTACGACCCCTTAGTGGATAAGGTGCAGGTACTCCAGGCTAATCCCGAGCATGCTCGTGTGATGACGGCAGATGGACGCGAGTCCACTGTCTCCGTACGCCATCTCGCCCCATGTGGGGTCATCGACCCTTATAGGGATATCGACGAACCGATCTACGAGTCTATGGACTCTCCCGAAGCTTCCTCTATGGAACATCTGCCGTCCCTTCCTTCGTCAAATACTCCCCCGCTTGAAGGCTCTGTGGTGCCCCCTCCGACACCGACCTCCAGCGGCTACTCCGAAGCAGGGGACTCCGGGCTTGGGGATGCCATACCCGGTAGTTTCCGGACACGTGCCGGCCGGGTAATTCGCCACCCTGACCGCTACGGATGGACCGACTGACATGGAATGACATCCCCGATCAATTAATGCTGACGCACGCTTGATTCCTGCCTCGCGGCAGTGTAGTTCTAACGGCGGGGAGAATGTAGTGAAAATGTATTGAAGTTGAACCCAGGAGTGATGCCCACTTAAACCGCTGAGGGGCGTCTATAAGACCTCAGACGTCCGCTACGCTGAGCCACTCCTGTGACATTTTACTATGACATGTAGTCTTGTATGGTACGTACCCGCACATATTCTAGGCTTGCTTGCATTGACTAATATTATCGATCATTCCGATATGATGCCAAGATCCTGATATAGACTATTGCATGATTGTATTTTACAGGATGATACCAAAGATCTGATTGAGATTAAACCTACCTATGGGACAAAGTTGTGTACTTGGTTTATTTTCACAACACAGTGTACTACTCAATGGTAGACAGATAGCAGCTTCATCACACTCTGTTGATCTGGGAAGTATTAGATGCTGGTCTGATAAATGGAACATGCCCTTCCATCCTGGAAAATCTAAGTCTGATCACTTTGGAAAAATCATCAAAAAAGCCACTTATTCAGTTCAGTCTTGTGAACTTCTAGGTTTTAGTACCAGCCAGGATTTTCCTAGGTCGATCAAATAGCAAAACCAGCCTCCAAAGCCAGACGCAGACTGGGAATCCTCTTAAGTCCACAGTGTTTCCTTGAAAAAAATCCGAACTACATACAGTCCATAATTCAATGGAGTAATGCTCGCTCTGCGATGGGCTGGAACCCCAATATCACATCTGTCTCTTCTGGATTGTGCGGCATCTCAATCTATCAACATTATTAGAATCTCCTGCAATGAGGCTGAAGCACAACGTTTGCTGTTCTCACATTACAGGCATGATGGTAGCCTCTATTTTTTAACCACCTCTCCTCTGATTTAACTCCCATTGCTCTCTTAGGCATCTGACCACCTCCTCACCCATTCCAACAACCCCGTGATGCCTTGTTCTTCCAGTAACCTGTGGTTATACTTCCAAAATCCATGCTGGGTGCACACATGAACTCTTCTCTTCCTCACTTCTCCCATTTGTGGAACTGCCTTCCATAGGCCAGTCTTTCCTGCTCTTCCATCCAAGCTTTCATGCAGGTGGTGTACCACCATCCCCATCCTTATTCACAAAACCCATTAACCCATTCTTACCCATCCCTCTTTCTTTCATATTGCTGTATATACTCCACTCTGCTCTGTCATCTTTTCCTATTAGTTTATTGTACACAGCTCCTTTCCTATGCCATCTCCAGGCGCTGCATAACGTCATTGCCGGGCACCGAAGGGGGCTCGGCAATGACGCACGCTGAAAGGGAGTACTCAGTTTTCACTCTGGTTGTTTGTTTTCTTTCTTGTTTTTTTCTTGTACACCGCTCCTTTCCTATGCCATCTCCAGGCGCTGCATAACGTCATTGCCGGGCACCGAAGGGGGCTCGGCAATGACGCACGCTGAAAGGGAGTACTCAGTTTTCACTCCGGTTGTTTTCTTGTTTGTTTTCTTGTTTATTTGTCCGGGGGATATCTCAGCCATCCTTTGAGCTAGGAAGGTGAACTTTGGGCACAATAGTGAGTAAGTACTTTGTCAAAAATTATATTTTTTGTTTTTTGATTAATCAATGAATTGATGAGTTATTTAATTATTAGCGATTTATTAAGTACTTATACATTTCCTTTCTCTTCTGGGCATTATCTCAGGCACCTTTTGAGTTAGGAAGCTGATATTTTGACATGCCAATGACCAAGTGATTTGGCTGTAAAGGCTATTTTTGATTTATTGATTAATCAATTAATCGATTAATTATTTAATTATTCGATTAATGACGATTTTTTTTAAGTTACAGATTCGGATGAAATGGTGGTGGTTTATGTGTTCTATTAGCCAATTGATTAATTTAATTTTTTTTATGATCATTATTTATTTATTTTCATTATGAATCATTTATTTATATATTTTCTCATCTGGGCAATATCTCAGGCACCTTTTGAGCTAGGAAGCTGATATTTGGACATGACAATGACCAAGTGATTTGGCTGTAAAGGGTATTTTGATTTATTGATTAATCAATTAATTGATTAATTATTTATTGATTAATAAATTCATTATTTAATTTTGTTATTAATGACATATTTAATTAAATTTCTAAAAGTTACATCTTCGGATGAAGACTAGTGGTTTAGTTATGCTATTAGCCAATTGATTAAGAAAATATTTTATGATAATCTTTCATTGATTTTAATTATGCAATGAATCAATCAATTATTGTGCAGCTCTGCCTCCAAATACAGTCTCTATGAGATGTATGGCAGCATTGCCAGGTGCCGGAGGTGCCCCGGCAATACCGCGCTGAAGGATATTTGATTATCTGGCATTGGGGCGGTGTACTTTGAATGTATCTGTACTTGTTTCCTTGTTTATTGGGTTCAAGAGTTGCCCTGCTGCACTACTGTCATTTCATACCCACCATCACCTTGCTCCTGCATGAACCTCAATGTTGTAGAGAGAAAAAATCAACTAAAAATAAACAAATACAAAACTTTTTAAATACTCAAAATGTTTCCACATCTTCAATATGAAAGTAACTGTTTAACTGTCACGATCATATTTGTTGTAATTATGGTATTGCAAAACTCCACCATGTCAGTGCAAATGGTTATGCAAAACTTTTCTGTTCATAACACCCCCCCACATGTGAAAAAATTGTTTCACCTTCACAGCCATCAATATTCATATTATCCACAAACATCCTTACCGTAAGTAACAGAATATGAAAACAGACGTGGAAAGTGAAACAATGGAGAGTACGTGTCCAACGAGAGCCAGGAAGTAAATGTTTTCAGTTTCCTGCAGATATCCAAAAACTCGATTAACCAAACATGTTGGGAAACTTCACACAAAACTATACATTCTGCAGTTACTGTGTCTATACACACTTCCACATCAGTTGATTGATGCCTTTATGTAAGGTAGCAAAACGCACATCCTGTTCATCTTTCTTGAAGGAGATGCACCGTGTGTAGTTTGACCATGAAGAGTTTATGGTTGGATGTTGGAACCACTTCCCAGTTGAGTCACAGACTTTGAAAGCAATCTCTAGTGGTAAGAAGCAAAAATAGCAGATTTCAGAAATTGAGAACAACTTTTAACAAATTATATATGTAGTAACTGTTGGTAAACCATAGTGGTTTGACAGTATAAATTAGAACGGCACTTGGTTCAGAGCAAACCTCTGTCAGGCTGAACAATTTACGTTTTGTATCCCACTGATAGACCGGATCTGGATCTGACATGAATGACAATCGAATCGGCTTGTTCTTGTCACTTACCCAACTCATCCACTAAGTTTTGTTGTAAGTCGTCCACAACTTTTTGAAATATGTTATTTATCGTTTCTAGCCCGATCACTCAATGGTGAGGAATCACTTAAAAAATTAAATAATCCTCGTATCTGGATCTGTATTCAGATCTCAACAAAATCGAATAGATTCGTCCTTGTCACACACCCAACCTCACCACCAAGTTTTATCCAAATCAGTGCACAAGTCTTTGAGATATTGTGCTATATATCGGTTTTAGCCCTATTTCCCAATGGTGAAGAATCACTTAAGAAAATTCTCTGATCCGGATCCAGATTCAAATGTTCACCAAAATTGAACTAATTCTTCCTGGTCACACACACAACGTGCCCACCAAGTTTTGGCCAAATCCGTCCATAACTTTTTGAGATATCCTGATATATATTGTTTTTGCCATATCCCTCAATACAACAAACAACAACAGGCATTTTAAGGCAATTTTCCCTGCTAGAGCGGGGGTTAGCCATGCGGGCTCCATGACAATCTTCTCCATTTTGCCCTATTTTCTGCATCTCCCCTTGCTAACCCTCTTGCCCACATTTCTTCTTCCACCACCTTCAGCCAAGTCTTTCTCAGTCTTCCCCGTCCTCTACTTCCTTCTACATTCATTTCCATCACTCTTCTCACCCAGTCACTTTCATCCTTCCTCAACACATGACCAAACCATCTCAACCTGTTCCTCTTCACAGCATCAATCACAGGCTCTATTCCCATCATCTTTCGCAATTCATCATTTGTCTTCCTCTCTCTCAACTATACTCCGCACATCCACCGAACCATTCGCATTTTCACCCTTTCCAACCTTCGTTGTTGCTCCACATTCATTACCCATGTCTCGCTCCCATAAATCATAACACTTCTCACACATGCAGCATACACCTTTCCCTTCAGCTTCAACGACACTCCCCTCATCAGCACGCCACTCAGTTCCCGAAACTTCTTCCATGCACATCTCACTCCAGCAACCGTTGCCGAGTCTGATCCACCTTCTCCATTCAGCATGTCTCCGAGGTAGCAAAATGTTTTCACACCTTCCAGCTTCACGCCGTCTCCAAGATCCAACTCAACATTTCCTCCAAATGCAGCTCCCTCTGTGCACACCTTACATTTGAATGTAGCTGCCACACTGGTTAATGACCCTCTCAGACCACTACATTTTTGATGAACCCACTCAGCGCACATTGTACACTGAATGGAGTTCACTCCGACATCCTTCCTACACACAGCACAGGGCCACTTCCCAGTTATTTCCACCTCACCACATGCTTTACCACTTGCCATCACTTTGTCTTTGTGATATTCACCTTCAGACCTTTTGCCTCCATACATTCCTTCCACTTCATCATCTCTCAATGATGAATAATTACTTTAAAAATTCTCAGATGCAGATGCAGATCCAGATCTTCACGAAAATCTAAATCATTTCGTCCTTGGCACTGTCGTGGAATTTAAATAAATTGAATGTTAAAAAATCCATTGTCCCCACCAATCAGAAGATTTTTACAGAATTTAATACCCAGAGGATTTCACTTGGTACAGTAGTGATATACATCAAAGAAAGCATCATAAAGACACACCAAATACACCAGCATACACAGTACCGACAGCCAAGCGAAATCCTAAATTCTGTAGTCAGGGTAAGTCCTTTATACTGGCTGGAAACAAAAGAAATGAAATTGGGAGGGACAAGTAGTGGGAGGAGCAAAGATGGGATTGGTCGAATATGGAGTGAGGAGGGGGGAGAGCAGTGTGATTGGTCGAGTGAAGTATGGAGTGGGAGGGATGCAAAGATCGAGGGATGCAGTGTGATTGGTCGAATGAAATAAAGAATGGGGAGATATCCCGTGGAGTGGGGGAGAGATTAGATCTGCATATCGAGTTTCTTAACGAGGCACATCTGTTATTCCATTGTCCACATCAGACTATGCGTACCCGAACTCTTTCATTATGCTTGAAGACTCTAGGGACATAGGAAGGACAAGCTTCATTTACCATCTCGATGTAAAGCATTTTCTCAAAACTTTATTTGTACTAAGTGGACATATCTTTACTAATTATTTGCTCATTACTTTAGAACTACTGTATGAGTTTTGCAAGCACATGTCTGTAATTCATTCATCTTTTAACATTATTGTTCACAGGATTTGTGCATTTTGCTAGTTGATCAGTAAGGGTTATCATATTATATTGCAAATTCACACATATAGTAACATGAGAACTTAATAAGTAGTTGTAGTGGTTACCTTATTCACATGTCACGGTTACCTTATTCACTTGTCGCGGTTAACTTATCCACATGTGACGGTTACCATTACGATGGGTTTGGTCTAACCCACGCACACGGGCTTTTGGTTGTGTCGTCGTGACGCACGCGCGGCTGTTGGAGCCACGCCCTCCGAAGAGGGTTCTTGGTTTTATATAAGCCGTTACGACTTCCGTTCACTAGCAGTTGCTGGAGATTTCTGTACAATAAACAACCTTTTGTACCCAACGAATGGCCTCTTCTTGTCGTCTTCAGCAACCGCTAAACTGGTGACCCCGTTGCCCCCGAACGTATTCGGGGGCCAAATGAACACGGCAGGATTGCGACCGCAATTTCTTCCACAAGACCTAAACTCGAACTGCCGGAGTTTTCGCAACGACGAGCGGCCATGTGGTTCGCGCATCGCGCTCGGTTCCTCCTCTACGACTAGAGGGGCGAACCAGCTCTGGGACCCTCCGAAGGAATGCCATTACAGGGCGTTGGCGGCACGGCTACTTCGTCGCCTTCGCGCACACAGGCCGAGTACTGCTGCTCGTCGCCTCTGCGCACACAGGCCAGGCACGGCTACTTCGTCGCCTTCACGCACACAGGCCGAGCACCGCTGCTCGTCGCCTCTGCGCACACAGGCCGAGTACTGCTGCTCGTCGCCTTCGCGCACACAGGCCGAGTACTGCTACTTCGTCGCCTCCGCGCACACAGGCCGAGTACTGCTGCTCGCCACTCCTACTACTGCTCCTATGGCGGATCCCGAGGCTGATGCTCCTGCAACTACAGCTACTACCGCTGCTCATCTCTTGCGCACGCACGGCTGCTTTGTTACCTTCGCGCGCACTGGCGCCTCGTTGTCTTCGCGTGCACTGCTGCTCGCCACTCCCGCAATTCTTACTGCTGCAACTACAATGGCTACCGCTGCTCAGCACCCGCGGCCTGGCTCTGTTCCACCCGCGGCCCGGCTCTGTTCCACCCGCGGCCCGGCTCTGTTCCACCCGCGGCCCGGCTCTGTTCCACCCACGGCCCGGCTCTGTTCCACCCGTGGCCCGGCTCTGTTCCACCCGCGAACTACGTACACGCCCGTGGCGTGCCTTCTGGGGGGGCGCATGTAGTGGTTACCTTATTCACATGTCGCGGTTACCTTATTCACTTGTCGCAGTTAACTTATCCGCATGTGACGGTTACCATTACGATGGGTTTGGTCTAACCCACGCACACGGGCTTTTGGTTGTGTCGTCGTGACGCACGCGCGGCTGTTGGAGCCACGCCCTCCGAAGAGGGTTCTTGGTTTTATATAAGCCGTTACGACTTCCGTTCGCTAGCAGTTGCTGGAGATTTCTGTACAATAAACAACCTTTTGTACCCAACGAAATGGCCTCTTCTTGTCGTCTTCGGCAACCGCTAAATAGTGATATAACTACAACCAATCAAGAATCATGTTCAAACTTCAAACTTGCATGCCATTAAATAAGAAAGACCTTATTTAATTTATTACTGCATCAATTACAGGTATTTATTTCCCAATTGTCATATAAGAGTTGTCTATATGATATATGGCTTAGTGAATCACTTAAATCAACTGCATAGCGATTTATATGAAAAAAACATACGCCATTGTACAAGAAAGTTATCTATTTTTCCCCAAGATTTTAAAACCAGCCAAAGATTAATTATTGTTGCATGCGGAGTTGCAAAGTTACCTCAGGGAGGCCATGAATCGTTATCCACTCGGTCGTTATGGTAACCACATTCCTTGTTTGAACCAAACTAACTTTTTGTTCATAAACCCTAATAAAGTACAAGCTTTCATTTAATTATAAATCATTCATTTGGATTTTTTTTTTTGTTGTTGTATAATGAATCGAGGCTCGTGAAAGAGCTAACATTTACTTCACAAACAAATCAACCAGACAAACAAAATATATAAAAAGAGGGAGCGGAAGACAAGAGAAGGGGAAGCACACATTTGATTCAGAGTGTTTAAATCATTGCTGTTGTGGTGGCAACATAAAACCCAATACACCAAATGCCAGAGATAACTTGCCTACCCAAAGACTACTGTTTAACTACTTCATGGAAGTAAAAAAAAAAAAGACTTCCACATCACATATCAAACGTATCCACCAAATTTCGTCCGAGTCAGTTAACAATCAGTTTTAGCTCTTTCACGAGCCTCGATCTTGTATACAAAAAAAAAAAAAAAACTTTTAAAGATATCCTGTTCACAAACAGACAGACAAAGAAACAGACAGACGGGGGTGAAAACAACCTCCATCTATCTAACTTGGAAGTGGAGTTAAAAATAGACTGAAACTTTGAAAGATGGAACACTCATCATGCATTTTGTTGAGTATTTGCCATTGGCTTGCTGAGCTAGTGAAGTTTTTTTTTTATGGTGAACTTTATAAGTCCACAGGTAAAAGGTGGGATTAAAAAAAAGTTGCATAAATAGATGAGCCCCGTGGAAGCGCTAGTACAAGTACACTGAACGGATCAGGATGCAACAGGACAAAAGAAACATTCGAGAAAGGGGAAAACACTAACAGCAGAGACGAAGGCCAAGACTGTGGGAGGCAGACAAACAATGGGTGTGGGGAGGAATGGGGGGCAGGAGAGGATGCATGGGGTTAACACGATGGATAAAGAAGGAAACTCTCAGGAAGGGAGCTCTCAGAAGGGAGAAGGAAACTCTCTTAGGACTATCCATTTTGGGTCTGAACAACTCCCACCACCACCACCACAACAAGCAACAACATCACCAACAACAACCACCACTACTGTTATGTAACATTAGGAAATGTATGTATGGTCAATCATTCTATGTCTCCAGATAAACATCTTCTCTTATTACCATTTTTCATTTTGTCGCTTGAAAATTCCATAAAATAAATTGCTTGATGATGCCACATTTTAGTCCTACCAAAGGACTAAAAAAATGACTGCTGTTAGCTAAGAAATAAACCCACCGGAGGTGTCAAAGTCATAAAAGTAGCCCGGGCAGTTTTGTTCAACTGTCGTGTTCGCTTGAGCATCATTCCAGCACAGAAATCCATCCCATGTTCGCTCACAGTGGGGTTCTAGATGGAGAGCATAAGACTAGTTAAGAATTGGCTGGACTGATAACAAAAAGTCACAACATTTGGCCAGATATGAAACATTCTTATTTTGAAGAGATTTTTAAAAGTACCACATTATTGTACCATTATTCCAAGGTCAACGTCACAAGGAAAAAATTGCAATTCTTAATTAAATTGATATTACAACAACAAACAAGGTGCAACGATGTAGACGTAGTACTGCGCACAAACAAACAAACAGACAGACAAACAGACAGACAGACAGACAGACAAACAGACAAACCAACCAACCAACATACTTGCCGGAATCTTTTCCGGCAAGTAACAAACAGACAGACAGACAAACGGACTTCAATGCAATACCTTCGCCTCTGGCGAGGGTAATAAGACTATATGATATATGACCCCACCCCTCTCTGTCCTTTCTCGTATCTCGAGACTTGGCAAATGAGTGCCATACATCATGTGCTCCCGTTGGTGGGAAGAGGGGCGGAGCTCGGTGTGGAGAGGGGCGGAGCTCGGTGTGGAGAGGGGTGGAGCTCCAAGCCCTCCCATATTGCGTTTATTTTCCCAAAGTTTATTTTCCCGTTTATTTTCCCTCCAAGCCCTCCCAAAGTGAATTATTTGTCGGAAATCGAACCAATTGCATTTAAGTATTTATATTCCATAAGCAGAATGGAAATTACTTTCACTGCTCATGAACACTCATTCCTTCCTCTTTTTTCCCACCTGTGGAATCAAATTTCACATTCTACAACTATCGGGGACGCCTCTTCACGGTGGTTGTACCCCCACGCAAGTCGGGGGGCAAATCTTCCCCATCCTTTCCTGCTGGCTGCTGCCCGGATTTATCAGGGCAGCACCGTCACGGTCAGTGCCGATAGGTCCCCATGGACCGACCCTTTCCCTCTTGTCTCTCTTCTCTCTCTCTCTTTCCTTGCCTCTTGTCTCTCTCTAACTCTGTCGTGGCCCTGAATTTGTGAAGGCGGTGGTATACCATCCTGGATGTGGGGGATCTCTGAGTTGCTCCTGCGAGATTGATCGGCTGACTCCGTGCCACAGGCTTGTTTCGAGAGAACTGTCTGGGGCTATACAACAACAACTTCCACATCCTCTTCAATCTCATTCTTCTCTACAGGTCTATTCAAGTCAGCTGTTCATTATCATCTCAGATTGTCCCCAATCCAAAGCATGGTCTTTTCTATCCTTGTTAATCCCCTCACCCAACCACACTGAAATCCCTCTTCCTTCCAAATTTCCAGTTTTCCTTCCTTGGAATATCCTTCTGTATCCATGTTGTCCACCCTACACATCCTCTCCTGCCCCCTTTCCTCACCACACCCATTGTTTGTCCAAGTCTCCCTCTATCACGGTCTTCTAATCTGCTGTTGGTGTTCCCCCCCTCTCTCTACTGTTCCTTTTGCATGCATCTCTACTGTTCTTTGTGTGTCCTGTTACGTCCTGATCCGTTCAGTGTACTAACTCTTCCATGAGCCTCGACTATATGTATAGAAATAAAAGGGTCTACAGTCGCCATAAGACTACATGGAGTGTAAGTAGTCATTGCAAGATCCTGTATCACCTCAAACAAGGAAATGAGGCCATTTGGCCCTTCATTGCCATGGTACACTCCCAGGTCAATTTTTGCTACAACTTTAAACATCAATCTTTTTTTTTGTTGTTTGTTTTTTGTTGTATACTGAATCGAGGCTCGTGAAAGAGCTGACATTCCAGAACCCCCCATGACATTTACTTCACAAACAAATCAACCAGACAAACAAAATATATAAAAAGAGGGAGCGGAAGACAAGAGAATGGGAAGCACACAAACACTTGAGAGCACACAACATTTGAGAGCAGGGAGATGTGTGGGAGGGAGAGGGCTCGGGGGAAGGAGGCGTGGGAAGGGGTGGGGGGGTGGGGGGTGGGAGAAGTATAAAACACAAGGACACCAAGGACTTCCAGGTCAGAAGTTGGTATTTCAAAAAGTGGAATTGGGGTGAAATTATCGGGGATAGAAAAGATCAAGGTTTTGGATGGGAAAAGATAAGAGATGGTGGTGAACAGCTGTTTTAAAGACCTGGAGGGTGGAGTGGGATTGAAGAGAGTGAGGGAGTTTGTTCCAGAGGCGGGAGAAAAGAGGAATGAAGGAGTGAAGGTGAGCAGACAGTCTTGATTTTGGCAGTTTAACCATGAGAGGGTTGCAGGCAGATCTTGTGCGACCTGTAGGAATATTTGCGGGACAGAGCCCAGAGAGGGAGCTAGGGGGGCAAGGCCAGAGAGGAGTCGGTAGAAGACGGAAAGACCACCAACCTGCCTGCGGTGAGTGAGTGAAAGGCCCTTGGAGTTAGCTTCATCGCGGGAGATTCCAATGATTCTGAATGCTTTGCTTTCAACAGCGTGAAGACGAGCTAGGTGTGAGGCAGGAGCGCCAGCCCAGAGGGGAGAGCAGTATTCCATTGAGCTGCGGATGAAAGCCTTGTACGTGGTGAGGAGCTCAGGTGTGCCAAGGAAGGACTTCGCACGACGGAGGATGCCCAGTCGGCGACTGGCTTTGGAGGCCAGATTTGAAATGTGGTTTTCCCAGGAAAGATCATGGCAGATAGTGAGACCCAAAAGTTTGAGTGACAGAACTTCTTGGAGAGGATTATTCAGAAAGTAGATGGGAGGGTTGTCCAGTCGGTCTTTTCGGAGAGACATTGAAAGAGTGTGAGATTTGTCAGGATTGAAAGACATGTTCCACTTGTTTGCCCAGTCTGTGATTTTGTCCAGGTCTGCAGAGAGTGAGGAGGCTGCAGACTGTCGATCTGAGGGATGAAGAATGGAGCAACAGAGAGTAGAGTCATCAGCAAAGAGATAGAGAGGATTTTCAAGAGAGTCGGGGAGATCATTGATGAAGACCAGAAAAAGCACAGGGCCCAGAACACTGCCTTGGGGAACTCCAGCCTGAACAGGAAGAGGAGATGAGAGAAACCCATTCAGCGCCACACGTTGACTACGACTAGAGAGGAAGTCTGCCAGCCATGCGTGGAGATTTCCATGGATACCAACAGAGGAGAGTTTGGTGAGCAGGGCGGGGTGCCAGACCGTATCGAAGGCACGTGATATGTCAAGGGAGACAGCTCGAATTTCCTGTTTGGCATTGAGCACCTCCATCCATTTCTGAGAAAGCAGAAGCAGCATGTCCAGAGTAGAGTGACCAGGTCTGAAACCAAATTGATGATCAGAGATCAAGCCATTGGAGAAGAGGAAAGATTTTCATATCTGAAGCAATGATGGATTCCATGACTTTACTGATAATTGAGAGAAGGCTGATTGGTCTGTAGTTGCTGGGATCTGTTTTTGCACCTTTTTTGTGCAAAGCGGTGATGTTGGCAGATTTCCAAGCAGATGGCAGATGACCTTGAGCAAAAGAGAGTGTGAAGAGAACAGAGAGAGGGAGTGAAAGAGCGGAAGAACAAGATTTTAGGACCCGTGGGCTGATGCCGTCAGGTCCAGTTGCAGAATCAGAGTCGAGGGTTGACAGAAACTTTTCCACCTTGTCAGGAGGAAAGGACACAGAGTCCAGGAGCAGCTGGGTACGACTGGGTACGGTGGGTACAGAGAGGGATGGGTTTGGGACACAAGATTTAGAGGCAAACACAGAGTTGAGGCATTCAGCTTTTTCACGCGTGGAGTCAGCTGTGTGGCCGTTTGAGGTGAGGGAGGGGATGGAGGGGGAACAAACACCAGAAACTCTTTCGCTCTTTCACGAGCCTCGAACTTGTATACAAAAAAAAAAGAAAAAAAAAAAAGAAAAAAAGAAAAAAAGAAAAAAAAAGAAACAGATTTGACCAGACACCACCAGGATTTGGAAGAGGGAGACAGATAAGAGAGTTCTGTCCTGAGAACGGAGAGATATTGTTTCCTGGCTCTCCTGAGGGTGGACACACACTTGTTTCGGGCTTTGTGAAAGGAAATGAGATTTCCTTCCGTTGGATTTGCTTTCCAGGAGACGAAAGCAAGTTGTTTCTGGGCAATAGCCTCACCACAAGATCCCGTGTACCACGGATGGGAGGAAGGGTATGACAACTGAAGACGAGATGGGATAAATCTGTGCATGAGAGAGAGCAGTTTACTTTGGAAGAATTCCCAGGATGAGTTGATGTCAGAGGCGGTAGAGATGGGAGACCAGTCCAGATGATTGATGGCTGCTTGAAGACCATGCCAGTTGGCCTGAGTGAAATGCCAGACTCGTCGACGCTGAGGAGGCTCTCTGAGAATGGTCAGAGAGATGTCCACTTTAACAAGCACATGATCAGATGAGCCGATTGGAGCAGAAGAAGAGCAGCAGACATTTTCAGGGAAGTTAGTCATAACCAAGTCCAGAAGAGAAGCTGCTCCATTGATTGAGTTCCGGGTCGGGAAATTGACAGATTGTGTCAGTCCCAGTGAGTCACAGAAGTCCTTTGCTGAAGAGCCATGGCTGGTGAGAGAGGTACCCACACCCAGCCAACTGGCATGGTGACAATTGAAATCACCACATACGAGGAAGAGAGAGTTGGGATGGGTAGATAGAAGTTGGTCCATGTTATCAGACAGCGAGATGTAGATGGAGTCATCACTGTTTGGTGGACGGTACAACACACATATGAACAAAAGGTGGGAGCGAAGGGGAAGCCGTAGCCAAAGGTATTCCTGGGGGTGAGATGGAGAGAGGGCAGTGCAGGGCGAGTGAGGAAGAGAGTTTTTTATAAAGATAGCAACCCCCCCTCCAGGACGAGGCTCAGGTCTATCATACCGGAGGAGGGAGTAACCTGGGAGAGATACCAAGGAATCAGAGACATCATGAAGGAGGAAAGTTTCTGTTAAGCAGATCACGTCTGGTTTGTCAGAAGCAACCTGTATGGAGAGATCAGTCAAGTTTGAGCGAAGGCCCCGGATGTTTGAGGTCCATACTGTTAAAGAAGAGGAAGGGGGAGCATCGGATACAGAACAGGGGGGGGGGGGGGGAGCGGTACGGTATGATGTGGAAGAGGAGGAAGAGGTAGGGAGAGCTGTTGAAGGTGCGTCAGAGATTTCAGAACAGCTTGGAGAAAGGAAAGTATGGGGCGGACAAAAGGTTTGATGGTGATTGGGTGAGGCGCAGTGAGGTGTTGTTTGAGGAGGGGGAAGAGTGAGGCAGAAGGTTGAGGGAGCTGAAGGTGAGAGTTGGAAGGGGGAAGAAGCGGGGAGGACGCTTTGAGGAGGAGGGGTGAGAGGGGAGTCTTGGAGGGGAGGAGTGAGGGAGGGTCTCAGTGGGGAGGGGTGTGGGGGGAGTTTAGGAGGGAAGGGGCAAGGGGGGAGATCTGAAAGGGATTGGGTGATGGAGAAGATTTGGAGGGGAGGGGCAAGGGGGAAGATTTGAAAGGGATGGGTGATGGGGAAGATTTGGAGATTTGGAGGGGAGGTTTGGAGGGGAGGGGTGAGATTGGATTTTGAAAAATGTACGTTTAATGGGAAACGAACATTTCTTGCAAAATGTGTTTCTTGCGACCTTCGAGTCAAAAATACGTTTGAGGACGCTGAAGGATGGGTGGAGTTCTGGAGAGTTTAGGGAATGAATGAAAGATGCACTATAAGAGATGGAATTTTTTTTGGAATGAATAGATTTGGTGAGCAAGTCGAAAGCATCCTTTTATAGCAGAAGAAGAAAAAGGTGTTATAGAATATGACAGAATACCATTCTTCAGGGGACAGATGGAACATTTTTTAACGACGTGAACAAAGAACGAACGAACAAATAAGAACGAAACGGATAAGAACAGAGGAGGGAATATATATATTATATAATATATATATATTATTTTTTTTGAGTTGGGATGAAAACAAAGACAGAGACCGAACGTGGAACGTGAAAAATAGAGACCGAAAGGAATTGCGAGCGCCGAAAGGAAACCGACGATTCTGTACACAGGTATGAAAAACCAACACCAAGAATACTATTAGAGACACACCAATAGTTACATACACACCGAAAGAAAGATAAAGTTTCGACCTGTGGTAAAGCCGGTATTACGACAAAAACACAATTGTGAAAAGTTACTTATTAACTTCGAAAGCGTGCGCGCATGCACAGCTTTGAAGAGACGTGACGTCACGTGACTTCCCGAGACGAGAAGAGACGTGAAGAGACTTTGAAGAGATTAAAAACGTTAGACAAGTGGTCGATGTTCGGGGAAGTTAGGGGGAGAAGAGAAAATCTAAGAAATAAGCAATACAGCGAAGGAAAGAACTTAAATTCACAGAACACCTATGGGGGTAGGGAAGCCGAGATAAACTAGGCCGCGCACGCGGTGGGACAGAAAACGATTAAATTATACAAAAGTTTGCAAGAATTGCAAATCAACACCAACTGGAAGTTGAGTCTATTGAGTCTAAGTTACCCATTCTTGATCGGGTGACCCAACCTGCTACGAAAAGGAGTGTGTGTGTGTGTGTGTGTGTGTGTGTGTGTGTGTGTGTGTGTGTGTGTGTGTGTGTGTGTGTGTGTGTGTGTGTGTGTGTGTGTGTGTGTGTGTGTGTCCATTACGGTGGAGCTTAAAAATTTCTTAAAAACTAAAGTTTTATTTTGAAAGTCCTACCCCCTTAATCTGTTCCATATTATATAGAAACACTGTATAAAAAGTTTGAGCACTAAATTATTATGTTTAGGGGTAGCTCAAGGGCCGCAAAGATTATGAAAATTATAAAAATTCAACGAATTACGAGTATATCAGACTATATCCTAATTTATTTTAAACAACACACTTGAACACAGTATTTATTTTTGAACACGTTAATAGTGAATTCTTTGTTCAGTTTCTGACAGAGATCATAGTATCAGTCTGACAATGTCCAGCAAACCCCAAATTTATTATTTTCATGGCATCCCGGACAGTGTATGTTTTCTGCTGTCAGGGTACATTCTGCGATGGTCCTCGACAACTTGCAGCAGGAATTGCAGCTGAGTTTCATCGCGGGTTATCAACCCACTGTACTCCTGAATGAGTGCCACTCCACGTTCAGCGTAGTCATTGACAACTTTTAGAGAGTTGACTGTTTCTGCAGCCTGCTTGTAGTCGTCTCTGTCATCCCACAAGTCCGGATCAACCGCGAGAAATCCATCTGGAAGTTCCATCATTCGCAGAAGTTTCATTGACCTTGCTGTGACGAAATCTTCCAAGTTCTTGTCCTTGAATGAATCAAGAGCAACAGTGATTCGCTTGGAATGATCCTGATCTTGGTCTTCTTCATTCTTCATGGCACTCACCATCAGTCTCTTGGTTGCCGAACTGACCCGACTGTCGAAGAAAGCCAAGTTAACAAGTTCCTGTGACAAGTACCACACGTGATTGGAAAACTTGCGTGATGTTGACTTTGAGATGGCTGGATGGATTGATGAGTATTCAAGCAGTGACTTCAGCAGCAGCAGGTCACTGTAAGGAGCACCTGATGCTTGAGGTGCAGAGATCCAGGCTGTCAGGTACACACGTACTGTGAATACACACACATCACGTAATCCTCTCTTTTCTGCAGGAGTCAGTTTGAATTGAGCCTTGAACATCCAGATCTTGAGACAGTATATTACTTTGGACATCCAGCGGGCGTGGTGCATTGCTCCGGGTGACATGAATCGCACTCCTCTGGCAGGAGCAGCACCGAGAAAGACAATCACAAGTTCCAAGAATTCTTTATAATCATCTCTCGGCTGACTCTGTTCAAGATGCTTGTTGGCATAATCGATAGTGCCTTGCTTTATGTCTTCCACTAGACTTGCCACGTCATCAGCTGCAATCCCTGGTTCATACTTGGCCGTGTCTATGAATCCCCAGTATTCCTGGAAGCGTTTGAAGAGTGGAACCTCGGGAGAAGATTTGGCTCCCAATCCCATACACACTTGGAACACTGCACCAATTATCAATTCCATAATGTGATGCCTGCAAGCTAGTGACAAGAGCTCCTTCTCAAGCTTCTGCTCTAGGAGGACACAGGCACCAGCGATCCGACCAGTGTTTGAGCTGGTCGTGTCAAAACACATAGCTTGGATGCTGTAGGCTATGCCCCAGTCTTCAATGGCTCCAAAGACAGCAGCAGCCTGAGCCTCGCCTGTTCCAGATGGAAGCTTGGCAACTGTGAGTAGCTGAGAAACTCCTTTCCCTGAAACCAATACTGGCAGGCGATCAACCTTCTCTTTTCCAATTAGATCAAGGATCAGTTTGCCATCCCAGTGAACAACAAGGGGAACGTTACCCTGAAACTCCGCCTTTATATTTGCAGATCTCTGGACTCGGTGTTGTACTCTTTGTCGGCGAATTGAGTCTCTGTTTAGAGCAAGTTCATCAATGTTTTGTCCCAAGCTTTTGGCAGTTTCTGCTATAACAAAAACGGCTTTGCGGTCTGACACTTTTGTGTGATCTAGAGCGGCTGCGAGTTCTTCAGTAACGACAGTTTTTCGCCCCCTCTTTCTTTTTCGTGTCTGAAATGTGATGCCTCCAGCAGCTCCCTCACTTGCATTGTCCCCAGTTTCCATCTTTTCACTATCTTCTGCTGAGCTGTTTTCAGATTCAGAACCAGATGAAATCAGTTCAGCTGTAGAAGCTGCTAACTGTTTCATTTGCTCCATTCGCTGACGCCTGGCAAGCATTTCCTCCTCTATTTTGGACGCCGTTTTCTCCTTCGCAGCAAGCTTTACATCTACTCCAGCCAGCGACCCCCTTCTTCCCTTTTCTCGCTGGGCTAACAAGAAATCCTTGTCTTCTTGTAATACTGACGTATTGGTCAGAGCATCAGCGTGAGAGACATCAAAAAGGTCTTCAAGCCTGGAAACAAAAGCCGACTCTCTCGCGAGTTGAGTTGGTGACGTTCGCGCTTTGTTCTTTTTCAGAAGACGTCATTCTTCAAATGTCTGCTCAAGCTTGGTTTGGCAGTTTTGATGAGCTCTCATCGGGATTCTAGCTTTCTTCCAAAAGTTAGCTATTTCCGTGATGGTAACATCCGACGATTGTCTTACGGTCTCCTTCAGATCGAGATGGTGATGTAGGAAGAATCCAAGAGCCATACGCAATGATGGCAACTTGCTGCCACTTAATTCAGTCACAGAGTCGCCAAGGAGATACAACTTGGTTTGAGATCTTGTTGCTTTTTCCACAGATGACATTTTCAATCAGATATGAATCTGAAAGAAATAGAACATAGCATTAAGAAATTAAGAATCAAGAAAATTCAAACAGTTCTATTAATAACTGAGCAGTGAGCACAATGCCTCAAGCAATTACACAAACATACTGCTGCAACAGTGTTGCAGCTGTTGCTTAGTCAGCATAGTCAGTCCATTGAGTACAAACAGTACACAAGTCTGAACATGTCTGGAATATAAATTCATGAAAAATTTGCATTATCAATTTATCAGCAAAACAATGGGATTCGGATGATTGGTTGGATAATAGATATGAACCTGTGAACCTGAACCATGAAATAGATATGAACCTGACTGTTCATATTGGTCTTTCCCTCGCGGTCCCTCTGTGCTGTCTTTCCCTCGCGGTCCCTCTGTGCTGTCTTTCCCTCGCGGTCCCTCTGTGCTGTCTTTCCCTCGCGGTCCCTCTGTGCTGTCTTTCCCTCGCGGTCCCTCTGTGCTGTCTTTCTCTCGCGGTCCCTCTGTGCTGTCTTTCCCTCGCGGTCCCCCTGTGCTGTCTTTCCCTCGCGGTCCCACTGTACTGTCTTTCCCTCACGGTCCCTCTGTGCTGTCTTTCCCTCGTGGTCTCTCTGTACTGTCTTTCCCTCGCGGTCCCACTGTACTGTCTTTCCCTCGCGGTTGTCAGCTCTTTCACGAGCCTCGATTCAGTATAAAAAAAAAACAAAAAAAAAACAGTTGAACCACAATGATTATGCTTCTATAATTATCTGTGATAATATTATACCATGTTTATACACCCATTGTGTCTGTGATTCTCTGCAAAGCCTGTGATAACTTCGTTTTTATTTTCAAATAGTGTTCTGTGATACACCTATGTACAGTGTTTACTTTTAGATACAATGGTGATAATGATAAGCGTTCCCAGGTCAGCGCTACATCTCATTTTAGCATTTATTGTCTAGCAGACTCTAGCTCAACGAACATTTTACTCTTTTATTATAACAGATATTGTGTATGTACAATGTACATATTACTACTGTAATTTTTTATTTAATGGAGCACAGAGTTTTATAACTTAAAGGTTTTATCTGTGTTTCCAGTAATTAATTTTACCACAATGATTGCATGTTGTGTGTATGATGATAGGAGAGAGTGTCAATTTACTTAGTAGTTAAAATTAGGTTCTTAATTTATCAACAGAATTAATCTATTATCAGTAGTATGCGAAATAAAAGGGCGGCCGCAGCTTTGGGGTATCAGAAAATTTACCATCATTGAGCTACCCCTAAATATTGTTCAATTGTGCTCATAATTTGCCTGCATTTTTATTTCATATATAGGAACACATTGAGATGGTAAGACGATCATATTTCAAAAGTTCAAAAATAAGCTCCACCCTGTGTACATGCCTCTCTTTATTATTAAGGCTCCTGCTGTCATAGATTAATAAATATGGTATCATTGTAAAGCTAATAATCAATTTACTTGAAACATGAATTTGGCTGATCTGTTTAATTATAAAGATGCCTGTTTGAAAAGCCTCCATCTTCGGTATTGAGGAAGAAGACGTGGGAATGGGAGCTTATTGTAGTCGTTCCAACGGTAACATTAATTTTTCTGCGATAGCAGGAACCCATTAGAAGGATTCGGAAGGAGCACACAAAATTATAAATAGTAATGGGATTATAGGACTACTTCTCGAAGCAATATAAATATATATATATATATATATATATGTATGTATATAAACTGAACATAAAAATAAACTTATCACTTTCATTTTTTGAAATGTGCAGCTTTACAAACACGTTTTTTCAATTGTAATGGCTGATTATGTAACGGAACTTCACTTCAATCACCTGGTTGATCAACAATGGCATGCTTGAGTGGTTCTTTATAGGGATCTTTCCCATTAAATAATGACCCTCATAATGAAATCCTTCAGCTCTCGTGGTTAGACATTCATTTACTGCTGTCTATAGTCACTCTAGACTAGAGGCTTCTGACAGGGAAAACAACAAGAAAATTCAGAGGCCATGCCTGACATCTGAACAACGTTTAAGGGCAATTTGGATGCTTGAGGCTGATGTAAGCCAGCGAACAATTGCCCAACGTCTCGGTTGCCCACAGCCTGCAATTTCCAACCTGGCCAGGCGTTACGGTGAAACTGGAACTGTGAATGATGGTCCAAGAAGAGGAAGGCCATGGATAACCAGCCCAAACTAAGACCGCTAGATTGTCCTGCAACACCTTCGTGATCATTTCCGTTCTGCGGCGCAAACAGCTGCAGTGACAAAAGTTTGCCACAACAACCGCATCAGTGTCTCTACTGTGCGGAGGCGCTTGAGAAGTCGGGGCTTGGTGGCAAGATGTCCTTGCAGAGGTCCAGTGTTGAAGGCAGTGCATCAGCGGAGCAGACTAAGATGGTGTCTGCAGCATTGCCGCTGGACACAGCAACAGTGGAGTGCAGTCTTGTTCAGCGATGAGTCCAGATTTTGCCTCCATGCTGCTGATGAGCGTCAATGGTTATGGCGCAGAGGTGGAGAACGGTATGCATCATGCTGTATTTGCCAGATCAATCGTTGGGGAGGACCCAGTGTGATGGTATGGGCCGGCATTTCCACCCATTCCAGGACACCTCTGGTCGTCATCGAAGGCAATCTCACTAGTCAGCGTTATGTCAATGAAGTTTTGAGACTTCATCTGCTGCCATTTCTCTAGGCTCATCCTGACATCGGAGTTTTCCAGCAGGACACCGCTCGACTCCATGCTGCTCGCCTGACCACCAACACCCTCCAGGAACAGGGTGTTGAAGTGATGCCTTGGATGCTTTATTCCCTGACCTCAATCCCATTGAGCATTTATGGGATGAGCTTGGTCGACTGTCTTGCATCGAGGAGATCAACGGCTGTCAATCGGCAAATGCTCATTTAAGGCTTTCAGGAGGAGTGGGACAGACTTCCCCAGGACTGCATCAGATGCCTGGTACAGAGCATGCGTCGGAGGTGTACAGCGTGCATCACAGCTCAGGGAGGACACACACGATATTGAGGACTGCTGTCATTCTGTCCTTGACTGTTTGGAGTGTTCTGTCCATTCCTGTGTCATTTTGTTTTGACTGTATTCAGGTGCGTGCCTTTGTATTGCAGTGCTATGACTTTTGTTGCACCACCTCTTGTGATGTTCATGCTTTTTGTTTTTTGTGATTGAGGCAACCTCTTGTTGCTCCCGCCAGGGAGTAATGCATTCGATCGTGTCCGTCCGTGTGTGTGTGTGTGTGTGTGTGTGTGTGTGTGTGTGTGTGTGCGTGCGTATGTGTGTTCGAATGTTTGTGTGTTCGTGTATTTGTGAACAAGATATCTGGAAAAGTTCTGAACGGATTTGGATGAAAGTTGGTGGGATGATTGCCCTTGGGATAAGGAAGAATTGATTAGTTTTTGGTGAAGCTCAGGATATTATTCCGGATCCAGGAATTTTTTGAAGGATTTTTTTACCATTGGAAGATAGGGCTCCAACTTGACCCACGGCGGGAGTATGCGCTCTACTGAGTGGCGTTCTAGTTTATTGACATGTGTTTATTAAAAATAGCTGAACTTTATCTCTGTGTTGAAATATTTTTTCAGCTTCCTAGTTCAAAGGATGGCTGAGATATCACCCAGAAAAACAAGAAAACAAACAAGTACAGATACATTCAAAGTACACCGTCCCCATGCCAAATAATTAAATAGTCTCTAGCGCGGCAATACTGCCGTGCATCTCATAGAGACTGTATTTGGAGGGGGAGGTGTACAATAATTAATTGATTAATTGCATAATTACAATCAATAAAAGATTGTCATAAAATATTTTCTTAATCAATTGGCTAATAGCATAACTAAACCACTTGTGCTTAATCCGAAGATGTAACTTTTAGAAATTTAATTAAATAAGTCATTAATAAAAAATAAAAAAAATTAAGTAATTAATAAAAAAATAATTATTAATCGATTAATTGATTAATCAACAAATCAAAAATACCCTTTACAGCCAAATCACTTGGTCACTGTCATGTCCAAATATCAGCGTCCTAGCTCGAATGGTGCCTAAGATATTGCCCAGATGAGAAAGAAAAATAAATAAATGATTAAGAATGAAAATAAATAAATAATAATCATAAATAAATAAAAAATAGTTAATCAATTGGCTAATAGAATACATAAACCACCAACATTAGAATTTCCAACCAACATTAGAATTTCATTAGAATCTGTAACTTAAAAAAAATAAAAATAATTTAGTCATTAATGTAATAATTAAATAATTTATTGATTAATTGATTAATCAATAAATCAAAAATAGCCTTTACAGCCAAAATCACTTGGTCATTGGCATGTCCAAATATCAGCTTCCTAACTCAAAAGGTGCCTGAGATATTGCCCAGAAGAGAAAGGAAATGTATAAGTACTTAATAAATCGATAATAATTAAGATACTTATCAATTAATTGTTCATCAAAAAACAAAAAATACTGTTTTTGACAAAGTACTTGCTCACTATTGTGCCCCAATTTCAACTTCCGAGCTCAAATGATGGCTGAGATATTGCATGGACAAACAAGAAAACAAACAAACAAACAACAAGAGTGAAAACTGAGGACTCCCTTTCAGCGTGCATCATTGCCGAGCTCCCTTTGGTGCCCGGCGATGACGTCATGCAGAGCTTGGAGATGGAATAGGAAAGGAGCGGTGCACAACAAGAAACCGGAGTGAAAACGGAATACTCCCTTTCAGCACTCGTCATCGCCGGGCTCCCTTTGGTGCCTGGCGATGACGTCATGCAGAGCCTTTTGATGCAATAGGAAAGGAGAGCAATAGCTAGTAATTAAGTTCACTTGCCTGAACCATTGTATGGAGGGTCTCCAATGACCTTGTTGTAGCATTGGTATTGAGCCAAATATTGTTCATAGCTCATGGTCGTTCCAAGCAGGAACTACTAAACAAACATCATAACATGAGTTCTCAGCTCAGTCAAACAAATCTGTAATTGATGTCAGTTTTTATTGAATGCAGACAATGAGTTTACTCGCAAACATCCAATTTCAATCAACATTTGAGGGACAATATAACATTTTATTTCAGGCAAATGTCATTGAAGTCCTAGATTTAAGTGATTTCCATTAGATCTTACCTTATTAGATAGAGGAGCAAACAGGAAAATTGAATATGCACACATCTCTTTGGTGATCAGGTGCAGGACAACCACACCATGTATTCACAAACTTTGAACCCGCAGGGCAGTTGAAAATTCAACATGGTTACATACATGAAGCAGTACTGCAAATCACATGTCGGTTTAACTGAGAGCCAATTCAGAGAGGTGGTGGCTGAACCCTTACAATCCAGGGTGGCCCATAAGTCTGGAACCATCCCATAATGAATATATGAATGATCGTTTTGAGGCCATTTTTCCCCACTAAAGCAGAGGTTAGCCTTGCGGGCCCCATGACAATCATGGTTCCCTGTTTGAGGCAATGTTTTTATGGCCGGATGCCCTTCCTGACGCCAACCCTTGGTCATGCTCTTACGATGCGCAGGGATACGGTGTACCTATTCTTAGTTGGGGTACACACCCTGATCATTCATCCCAGTAAGCTGGTACTAAATTTGCCGACCTCGGAAGGGTGACAGGCTGAGTGAACCCCCCTGGCGTTAATTCAGCGATCGATCAGGTTCGAACCCAGAATCCTAGGATCCCAAGCCGGCACCCCAACCGCTAAGCCAACACCAGGCTATATCCCATAATCATGAATCATAATCATGAATCATGATCACAAAATCATGAATCGCTTATTTTGCCCTATGGTTGGTTGCAGACTTATGGGACACCCTATATATTTAGTATCAGGTTGTGTGCGCTAGTCATCGGGGGACACGGTAGTTAAGAAAGGTGGCCGAACACGAGCTTTGCAGGTGATGAGATTCGTATTTTTTATTTACATATGTATACAAATATTGCACACACACACACACACACACACACACACACACACACACACACACACACACACACTTATATACACACACAAACACACACACACACACACATGCACACACACACATACACACACAAGCACACACACAAGCACACACGCACAAACACACACACACACACACACACACATACACACACACACACAAACACACAAGCACACACACAAGCACACACGCACAAACACACACACACACACACACACACACACACACACACACACACACACACACACACTTATATACACACACAAACACGCACACGCGCACACACACACACACACACACACACACACACACACACACACACACACACTTATATACACACACAAACGCACACACACACACACACACAAACACACACACACACACACAAGCACATATATACACATACACACCCACACCCACACATGAAGGTGGATATTTGGACACCTGGGAGTGCTCTGTTCCACCTTCTGAAACCCGCATTTGGAAATGACAACCAAAGGGAAACCACGTACGCTTCACGGTTCTAATTACTCCTGTACAGGTGGCCACTCCATAACATGCCACTTCATCCATTCAGGGTACAGGAATTTCTGCGAATCGGCCATGAAAATTGAACTCACTCGAGTAAGAGAAATGAAATACGACATTGCACACTCGACCGGAAAGCCACACGATTGGCTTATACACGTATTGGGCCTCCTCATGCGATGGCGCAGCTCTGCTGTTACATTAATGGTTAAGTTGCTCGCTGAAGATCTCAAGGTCCTGAGTTCGAGCCCCTGTGACGCCGTTGAATAAACACCAGGTGGGTTGACTCAGCCTGTCACCCTTCCGAGGTTGGCAAAATGAGCACCAGCTTCCTGGGATGAATGAGCCATTTGAGTATCCTGCGTCGGAGTGGCGAACCGTCCAGGATTGTGAGCAATAGCCTAGAAACTGCTTCGGCAGCTCCTACGCGCCTCACAGTGTGAAAATTAGCCGCCATTTGGATCAAGGTGAGAACATTTTAAGTGACGTCACTGGCAAAATCGAAAAACGACACTCAGGGGGAAGAATGGTGTGTTATTTATTATAGGATGGTGTGGCCTTGTCTTATAAACTTTGAAAAGCTGTGAAGATATGAAACTAGACATTGCTTGCTTGTGGATCAATCACCATTATGCTATGGCCTATCTTAAAGGTTACACCATTATTGTATCGATAGGCCTAAGTCGTGCCAGGTAAATGTCGGTCACGTGTGGGTCATAATAATGGAGCGTGGCAAATACTATAGATTTGTGGCGCTCGTGAAAAGCTGAAAAAGGCAACATTGTATTCGCCAAATCGAAACAGCCATTCTGCTTATCTTGTTTCAAGGCTTTAAATGAGAAAACAATTCTTGCTGAAAACAAAATCGATGAATGAGATGAATAAAGTGATTCTGCTCGATCTAGAACATTATACTTATAACAACAGAATGCGCTTAGTTTTGCTCTGTTCTACCTGTATCTGTTCTACCAGGATGTCACAAAAACGAAGTAGAACAGACTCCAGTTTAGAGATAGTAAGGTTAATGGGTACAACGGTGATGTTTGTCATCCGTGTTCCTCCCATTCCTAGTAAATGCAGACAAATATTCAATAGTCCATGTATTTCGCCTCGAGATTGGACTTAAAGTAATATCGATACCTAGGAATAACCAGAGTAGCACTCGGTAGAGCATATACCTCTGCAAGGTGAACAGTTTACGTTTTGTAATCCATTGATAGGCCGGATCTGGATTCGGACCTGAACCAAAATCGAATCGGCTTGTTCTTGTCACATAACCAACTCGTCCACCAAGTTTAGCCCAAATCCACCCACAACTTTTTGAGATATTGTGCTATATATCGTTTTTCCCCCTATCTCTCAATGGTAAAGAATCACTTGAAAAATTCTCGGATCCAGATGCGGATCCGGATTGTCACCAAAATCTAATAATTTTGTCTATGTCGCACATCCAACGTTGCCAACAAATTTCGTCCAAATCCGTCCATAACGTTTTGGGATATCGTGTTCACAGACAGACACACAAACAGACAAACAGACAGATGAAAAATCGCTCATAGAGCGACACTTGGCAAAACAGAACAAAGTAGAATGGCACTCCTTTTTACCTCAAAAATAGATGGTGATTGGATTCAGTGACTTGATGTGCAAATCGTCTTCAAAGTTTAAGTTAATCTGATGAAAATTGACAATTTTAGAAATTTGGTCTATGTTGACATTTTGGCCTATGTTGACCTCAAAAATAGTTGGTGGTTGGTTTCACTAACCTCATATGAAAATCCTTTTCAAATTTCAAGTCAATCAGATGAAAATTGAGGATTTTGCAAATTTGAAAAAATTGGTTGACCTTTGGCCTATGTTCAGCTTATGACTTATGTTGATCAAAAAAATAGTTGGTGGTTGAATTCAGTTAGCTGATATGAAAATCCTATTCAAATTTCAAGTGAATCAGATGAAAATTGAGGATTTTAGAAATTCGAAAAAAGTGGTTAACCTTTGGCCTATGTTGACCTTTTGGCCGACATTGATCTCAAAAATAGTAGGTGGTTGAATGCAGTTGGCTGATATGAAAATCCTATTCAAATTTAAAGTGAAACGGATGAAAATTGAGGCTTTTAGAAATTTGAAAAAAGTGGTTAACCTTTGGCCTATGTTGACCTTTTGGCCGACATTGATCTCAAAAATAGTTGGTGGTTGAATTCAGTTAGCTGATATGAAAATCCTATTCAAATTTCAAGTGAATCAGATGAAAATTGAGGATTTTAGAAATTCGAAAAAAGTGGTTAACCTTTGGCCTATGTTGACCTTTTGGCCGACATTGATCTCAAAAATAGTAGGTGGTTGAATGCAGTTGGCTGATATGAAAATCCTATTCAAATTTAAAGTGAAACGGATGAAAATTGAGGCTTTTAGAAATTTGAAAAAAGCCATTGACCTTGGGCCTATGTTGACTTTTTGGCCTATGCTGATCTCAAAAATAGTTGTTGGTTGAATTCAGTTAACTGATGTGTATATCCTATTCAAATTTCAAGTGAATCGTATGAAAATCGAGGATTTTAGAAATTTGAAATTGTTGTTGACTTTGGCCTATGTTGCTCTTTTGGCCGATGGTGATCTCAAAAATAGTTGGTGGTTTAATTCAGTTTGCTGATATGTAAATCCCATTCAAATTTCAAGTCAGTCAGATGAAAATTGAGGATTTTAGAAATTTGAAAAAAGTGGTTGACCTTTGGCCTATGTTGACCTTTTGGCCGAAGCTAATCTCAAAAATAGTAGGTGGTTGAATGCAGTTGGCTGATATGAAAATCCTCTCCAAATTTCAAGTCAATTGGATGAAAATTGAGGATTTTAGAAATTCAATAAAAAGTGGTTAACCTTTGGCCTACGTTTATCTTTTGGCCAACGCTGATCTCAAAAATAGTTGGTGGTTGAATTCAGTTTGCCGATATGTAAATCGTATTCAAATTTCAAGTCAATCGGATGAAAATTGAGGATTTTAGGAATTTGAAATGGTTGTTGACCTTTGGCCTATGTTGACCTTTTGGCCTATGCTGATCTCAAAATAGTTGGTGGTTGAATTCAGTTAGCTGATATGTAAATCCTCTCCAAATTTCAAGTGAATCTGATGAAAATTGAGGATTTTAAAAATTTGAAAAAAGTGGTTGACCTTTGGCCTATGTTGACCTTTTGGCCGAAGCTAATCTCAAAAATAGTAGGTGGTTGAATTCAGTCAGCTGATATGTAAATCCTATTCAAATTTCAAGTCAATCGGATGAAAATTGAGGATTTTAGAAATTTGAAATGGTTGTTGACCTTTGGCCTATGTTGACCTTTTGGCCTATGCTGATCTCAAAATAGTTGGTGGTTGAATTCAGTTAGCTGATATGTAAATCCTCTCCAAATTTCAAGTCAATTGGATGAAAATTGAGGATTTTAGAAATTCAATAAAAAGTGGTTGACCTTTGGCCTTCGTTGACCTCTTGGCCAACGCTAATCTCAAAAATAGTTGGTGGTTGAATTCAGTTCTCCTATATGTATATGCTCTTCAAATTTCAAGTCAATCGGATGAAAATTGATGATTTTAGAAATTTGAAAACATGTGGTTGCCCTTTGGCCTTTATTGATCTTTTGACCTTTTGACCCCAAAAATATATAGAATTTTGACGGACCACGAATTCCACCATTTGGTAAAGTTTCGTGAAGATCCGTTTAAAATTGTGTCCTGTAGGCAAGTATAAGTGAGCGGACAGACAAGCACACACACACACACACACACACACACACACACACACACACACACACACACACACACACACACACACACACACACACACACACACACACACACACACACACACAAAGCGGAGTGATCAACATACTTGGGAATTATTTTATTTTTTTTGCCAAGTAACAAACACAAACACACACACACACACACACACACACACACACACACACACACACACACACACACACACACACACACACACACACACACACACACACACACACACACACACACATAAAGCGGAGTGATCAACATACTTGGAAATTTTTTTTAATTTTTGCCAAGTAACAAACACAAACAAACACACACACACACATACACACAAAAACACACAAACAAACCGGAGTGATCAACATACTTGTCCAAATTTTTTTTGCCAAGTAACACACACACACACACACACACACACACACACACACACACACACACACACACACACACACACACACACACACACACACAAACAAACCGGAGTGATCAACATACTTGTCCAAATTTTTTTTGCCAAGTAATAACACACGCAGCCGAGCAATATACTTGAAAAATATTTTTCTCTCTGGATTAGATCCAAGATGGCTGTCTGGTGGCCATTTTGTAACTTAAATGTATCCCCAACCATTTCTCGTACATGGATGGACCAATCTTGTTCAAACTTGGCACAAAGACAATATATGAGAGTATGCATATGCAGAAGAATTTGTTTTGTAATCCGACCAAAGATGGCCGACTGGCGGCCTTGAACTCCGGACAGCAAAATGAATAAAACCGCGGCGGGGGCTAACATTTTATGGCTTTTTTCTCCTTGTTCAGCAGGAGATTGAATTTGAACCCCTTTCTCTCGGAGTGGACGTTCCAAACATTATGCGCACATTGCGTTTCAATCTGTGTTGCTTTATTTATTCGTATGCAGCCTGGGGCTGTTTGGCTGCATCATTTTTATGGGGGCGTGGCTGTGCCTCTGATGCAGTGCCCCTGTTACCAATGAGCTGGTACTCATTTTGCCGACCTCGGAATGATGACAGACTGAGTCGACCCCTCGGTGTTAATTCAACGGCTCGACAGGGACTCAAACTCAATACTCTAGGATCTCAAGCTAGCCACCTTAACCGGTAAGCAAACACCTTGCGATAGGCTGTTATAGTACGTGTATTTGCTCGCGATAGGCTGTTATAGTACGCGATCTGTGCCTTGTTGATCCACCAAGCTAAGAGTGTTAATACACACACATAAACACGTCACATACACACAGACACACGTCACATATATATATATACACACACGTCACATATACAGACACACGTCACATATACAGACATACGTCACATATACAGACAGACACACACACACACACGCACACCACATACACGAACACACGTGACATACACACACACACACACACGTCACATATACACACACACAGGTCACATACACGCACACACGTCACATATACACACACGTCACATATACACACACGTCACATATACACACACGTCACATATACACACACACACGTCACATGTACACACACGTCACATATACACACACGCGTGCACACACGTCACATACACGAACACACGTGACATACTGTTACGCAACTGTGATTAACACCACAGTTACGGATGGCCGATTTGCGAGACTTTAACTCCCGAGGCGAACACTCAATGGCGGACTCAAGTTCAACACAAACGCGCGGAATGGCGGGACACAGCGAAGGCTCCGCAACCTTACCTATTAAAATCAAACACCCAGGAAAACTGCGTTCAGATATATATATAGAAAATAATATAAGGATTTATTATCGAATAGTAATACAGTGAAAAAGCCGCGCCGGTAAATCTAATAACTCTAAATCGGGACGTCCCCACACGACTGACAGCAAACACGATACGAGGGAGATTATGAATACAAAAATAACACGTCCCGTCGGTCAAATGTACGCGGATGCGGCTTATCTGTCTTTCGTCGTCTTGGTGGCGGCCGTCCAACACCGCTCCTTTTGGCCTGATCGCACACCACCAGGTCCTTCGCTCCAAGCTCCACGAGGCCCCGCTCCAAGCACCACGCGTCCGACGCGTGGCCAGCAGCTTCACACGAGGACGATCTCCACAAGGCCCGTGCACCAATGGTTCAACGGAGGGCTCGACTTGCAACGAACTGCTGCGAACTGCCGCGTGCTCTGTGTGCTTGGTGTGCTAACGAACTCTCCACCAACTGCCTTCGGGGAGCTTTTCCACCAACTGCCTTCGGGGAGCTTTTCCACCAACTGCCTTCGGGGAGCTTTTCCACCAACTGCCTTCGGGGAGCTTTTCCACCAACTGCCGCTTTTGATCGCTCATCGACGTGTGTCCAACTGTGTCAACTGCCTGCTCCAACGAACTCCCTGTGTACTCTCTGGACTGCCTGCGTCTGCCCGCGTCTGCCCGCGTCTGCTCGCGTCTGCCCGCGTCTGCTCGCGTCTGCCACGAAATGGCGTCCGACCGTCCCATATATTGGTCGCCGATCACTCACATTGGCGCACTCCTCAGCCAATCATAGCCTCCCAACTCGCCCAGGTCACGCCCTCTGCGGCATGCGACTCCTGACATCTCCCGTCCGCGACCCCCCCGCGGTCGTTTTGTAACACGGGCCAGCGAGGTTGGTAGGCCTTTGAGGTGCGAACGGCGGCGGCCAACCGTGGCGGTGTTTTTGGCCTGGTTTCCTGTCTATTTATTACGAAGTCAATGTCAGGGAAAGGGAATTATTTAATGTTGCGCTAAGGACCTAACTAATGTTTATGTGGTTTGCAGTGCCATAATGGACAAAGGTTTGACTACCAGGTGAGACTCACAGGGGCGTTACCTTTAATCCCTCACTATTTAACACTCGGACCTCCAGGTAGATCCACAATCATACATCTTACCCCGACAAACGCCTAAACATCGATAACTTATTACATGTAGAGTCCCTGTCACGACAGCCGAATACCTACCTATTCAGATCTACCTAGCTCTAGATATTGCTCTACCAAATTCATAACACAGCCCCCCCCCTGGAACCGTAGCTCCTGCAAGGTTCACCGCAGGCGCTACCATTCCAGCCTTAACACTTACTGTCACACACTTAATTAACCTATGAAATAAATCAGGAGGGCTGTGGGAAGTGAGTCGGACTACCTACCTACACTTCCTTAACATGCTGAACCCCTTAACCATCATGCAAGTATGTACATTTTCTTCATTGTTCCTGTGGAGGGAGGAAACAACCAACACACAACACTAACTTAACCACAAAACTTAACCATCTTTCCAAACTCAAAACTCTAACCTTTGTACATACCCCGGTCTACAGACCGCATCCCCCGGTGGATGCCACAAGACACAACCTTACCTGCGGGGCCATCCCCAATGCATCCCCCTAAATTTCCACGGGCCTGTCCAGATGTTACAGGTGAGTGACACGGCTCGGTGGATTTCGCCCACATTCATGCAACACAGACCCCTTAACCACTCATTCTCATTCCATAGGTCATCAAGGCATTTCAAAAATCAACAAAGCACTTATTTCAATACACCCCCTGCAGGACCATGGCATTGATGTCATTCACGTGTGTGTGCATTCCTCAACTAGGCAGCAGGGAGGTACCGCACAAAAAGATGGTGGGGGCGCATCAGGCTGTGGTGCCCGCAGTCCCAAAAACAAGTCAACCGACTTACAAGTTCATTGCCCCCCCCCCTTTACCTCTTGGCCCCGTGACAGCCCAACAGCCCCTTTCCGCCGTTACCTCGCCGGTGAGGGTCTCCACACACACCAGGCTCCTTTGCCTCCTGCTTTCACGCAGCAACACGGGTCACCGGGGGACTTCCTCACCCCGCGGCGCCCAACCAGACCCTCCACCGACGAGCTCCAATTTCCAGTTACCACCGGCTGCCAGGGGTAATTGCCGCAGAGGGGGGCCTGCAGGCATCGCTCCTCAGAGCTTGCTCTGTACCTGCGGACACACACACCTTCCCCACCCACAAGACCCCAAAACACACTTCCTCCCCCGCTGCCATTCAATTCTCCACACAACTCAGCACAATTCAGTACAATTCATAGATGGTGTAAAAGGTGTTACAAGGCTTGCCATGGCCTGCCAATGTGAAATCCCATTCACAGTTCGAATCATTGAATCCTTACACATTTCCATTAGCACATTTCCAAAAAGCACAATTATCGCCCCTCATTATCTCCAATAATCATCACTCACTCTCCAGGTTCCACTCTCACGACCACATCAAAACACCTAACCACAATACAAAAACATACGCCACCCACAAGACACTGTGGCTCCCATTCCATCCCCTCACCGGCCATGTCATCACTCTCACCCGCCTCCCAACTCCAATTTACATGTCCCCAATTTCCAAAGCAAATCCTGAAGCCTGGGACAGTACTCCTCAAAACACTCACCTCAAGTGCAGGTAGTTGCAGGTTGGTCAGGTCCAAGAGTGTCATCCACCCATACAATTCCCAAAATTTCACATTGGGCCTACCAAATACTTCCAAATTTCTCTTTTGTCCCCACTACACTGGCAGGTATGTGGATCCGCATCCAACGGTGATCATCACTACACAACTACCTGTGGCCACGACAGCTCTGCACCTCTACCGTGCAAGGGTCACCGGGACAAGGTGAGCAGTCAAAACGCCAACATGGCCCATGAGTGTCCATAAGGGCGCGACCCACCATCCATCCTTCGGCCCCCCTGCGAGGAACACAGCTGCAGCAGCCCCAGCTGGCCAATGTGGTGAGCACTTGCTGCCACAACACACACTACCGCACACACAACCTCGGCCCTGGGGGGCACGGTCGCAGTGCGTGGCATCCCTACAGCCACGTCCCCTGCACCTCCCCATCATCCCCCAGTCCGACTACAGAACTGCAGCCCCCCAGTGCTCACCCACACTTAACCACACCAAGGTTCAGTCAACAGCCATGCTCCACCAGGAGACCCACCCAGAAGACATGGTCCACACACCTCGGACACACACAGCACCACGTTGACCCAAAGACCACACAACTGCATCCCCATGATCCCGCGTCCCAAATATCAGCACAGTTGCCCCCGCAACCAGATGAAAGCTGTGTCTTGCTACCCTATTAATTTCATCACAGCCTCCAACACTTTGGTCTACACACCTGGATCAATAATGGCGTCACTGTACAGTGTCCACCATGGCATTTCAAAATCCACCCTTAAATTTCCATCTAACCCACAGATTACCCATGCCAACCATTTGTCACATTTCACTAACCTCACCAAAGAAGGATGCTTTGCCATACACATGCCAGCCGAGCATGGCCCATATGCTCGGCTCGTTACACATCTCCCGATTCACATCCCCATAGCTCTCTTCCCAACCCGAGAGTCCATAAATCATAACGGAGCATCTGTGGAAGGTCACTCACACCATCACGTTCCACAGATGCCCCAATGGTTGTCCGGCAGGCTATCTCCATCCCTGTCCATTCGGTTTGACCCGCGTCCATCGACCAACACGGCATGGCAGGTCATCACATGCCAGTTGTCCCAGAGTCCCTGGAGGAGAGTGCCAGGCCGCATGCCCGGGTGGTCACCACATCAGTCCCAAGTTGGCCGTCCGCAGTGCCACCACCAAAGCGCGACCCACAACACCTCCCCCTAGTGGTCCTCAATATTTGCCATCCCAGGCTTGAGAAACCACCTCGGACCCCCCCTGGAGGTCTTAACCCCCACCAGGGTCCGGTGACCCTGCCGGCCCGAGCCACCAGCTCGGACGGCGCCCCGACGGACAAGGGACGCCACACTCCACCAGACCCCCCGTGGGACCCAGGTCGTACCTCGACACCCAAGGCTGGACCCCACGTCCAAATCTCGCCATCACAGCCCCCCAGCTGGCCGGCATACCCAAATTTTGAAAGGGGCAACTTTTGCCCGAGGTCATCACCCATGACCTCTCCATGTCCAAATCCCGCAGCCCGGGGACCAATCCAAACCATGGCTGCTCCAAATCAAGTTCCCATTGTAATTTTATTTTAAATTTTCTTTTACAAATTTTCATTCCCACTGCCAAACCGCAGCTGCAGGGAACAACCTCTACCACCGGTTGTTCTGCCCCTCCCTGCAGTTGATCCAAATTCCCTACAGGGACCAAATCTCCAGAAGCTCTATCTCCCGATCCTCCAAGATCCAAATCCAGCCCGGAGCCAACACACTCCCCCAACTGGTTGTCCAATTTTGGAGCCTCTGTTTCCAAATAGCAGTGTACAGTGAGCGTCCCCTCGGTCATTCCAACCACCTCCTCGGACCAACTCACCTCATCACCCAGGCTCCTTTGGGCCTGAACAAGCTCTACCTCCATGGGACTGTCACAGGTCTCCAGCCGCTGGATCAAATCATCCTCATCACAAATCATTCCTGGCCCCGCCAGGTTTTGATCAATATCCCCAATAAATACCTGGTCCGGCTCCATTGCACGGACCCCCAAAAACTCTACCCCCTCTTGCTCCGCACCACCGCCCTGGTGCTGCACAATTCCAAATTCATCCCCTGGTTGGGGTGTTGTGACATCCACACGGTCCCGATAAACAACCAGGCCAGAATGTGGGAAACATTCCCCATTACAACTCTCACATTCCAAATTTCCTTCCCCGCTCACCTGTGGACACTCCACGTTTACCTGCAGGCATTCCCCATCTACCTGTACACATTCCCCATCGAACTGTGGACATTCTCCGCTCACCTGTACACTTACCACAATTGCCATTTCCCTTTTTAATCCTTTAATTTGGTCACTCATGTCCTTCAGTCCTTCCCTCCATTCCTTCCCCTGCGACTCCATTTTATTTTCCATCTCTCCCATCTCCTTACTTATTTTATTTTCCAGCCCGTCAATTTTGTCATTCAATTCCCGACTGGCTCGCTCACCCTGAGCATCCATTAATTCCTTAAAAAATTTCATTAAAGCCTGGTCGTCTCTCGGGGCCGTCCCATTTGTTCCCGACTCCCCGGTAGGGGAGGGGCATAAGTTGGTGCTCGGGACGAGGGAAGCTCCAAGGCTCACCTCTACATCAAATTCCCCTATTTCCGGCTCACTCCCGACGCTGACGGAGGCCTCGCTGCGTACTTCCATTTCGTCGACCTCCGACATCCGCTTTTCGGAAGGTCGTTCCCCGCGCGCGTATTTATTTTAATAATTCCTGAAACACAATTTAAATTTGACGAAGACGCGATATCGCGCTCCGTTTGCCCAATTGATTATCAAATTTCTCCGCCTCAACTATAACAATTTTGCGTTCGAACGTCGGGCGCAATGTACGCCCGACCGTGTCGATGTCGCCCCGCGGACAAAAAAATTTGTCCGACCGTGTCGATGTCTCGCCGCGGACAAAAAAAATTTGTCCGACGGGTTCAAATCCTACACTCCCGACACCACTTGTTACGCAACTGTGATTAACACCACAGTTACGGATGGCCGATTTGCGAGACTTTAACTCCCGAGGCGAACACTCAATGGCGGACTCAAGTTCAACACAAACGCGCGGAATGGCGGGACACAGCGAAGGCTCCGCAACCTTACCTATTAAAATCAAACACCCAGGAAAACTGCGTTCAGATATATATATAGAAAATAATATAAGGATTTATTATCGAATAGTAATACAGTGAAAAAGCCGCGCCGGTAAATCTAATAACTCTAAATCGGGACGTCCCCACATGACTGACAGCAAACACGATACGAGGGAGATTATGAATACAAAAATAACACGTCCCGTCGGTCAAATGTACGCGGATGCGGCTTATCTGTCTTTCGTCGTCTTGGTGGCGGCCGTCCAACACCGCTCCTTTTGGCCCGATCGCACACCACCAGGTCCTTCGCTCCAAGCTCCACGAGGCCCCGCTCCAAGCACCACGCGTCTGACGCGTGGCCAGCAGCTTCACACGAGGACGATCTCCACAAGGCCCGTGCACCAATGGTTCAACGGAGGGCTCGACTTGCAACGAACTGCTGCGAACTGCCGCGTGCTCTGTGTGCTTGGTGTGCTAACGAACTCTCCACCAACTGCCTTCGGGGAGCTTTTCCACCAACTGCCTTCGGGGAGCTTTTCCACCAACTGCCTTCGGGGAGCTTTTCCACCAACTGCCGCTTTTGATCGCTCATCGACGTGTGTCCAACTGTGTCAACTGCCTGCTCCAACGAACTCCCTGTGTACTCTCTGGACTGCCTGCGTCTGCCCGCGTCTGCCCGCGTCTGCTCGCGTCTGCCCGCGTCTGCTCGCGTCTGCCACGAAATGGCGTCCGACCGTCCCATATATTGGTCGCCGATCACTCACATTGGCGCACTCCTCAGCCAATCATAGCCTCCCAACTCGCCCAGGTCACGCCCTCTGCGGCATGCGACTCCTGACATCTCCCGTCCGCGACCCCCCCCGCGGTCGTTTTGTAACACGTGCCAGCGAGGTTGGTAGGCCTTTGAGGTGCGAACGGCGGCGGCCAACCGTGGCGGTGTTTTTGGCCTGGTTTCCTGTCTATTTATTACGAAGTCAATGTCAGGGAAAGGGAATTATTTAATGTTGCGCTAAGGACCTAACTAATGTTTATGTGGTTTGCAGTGCCATAATGGACAAAGGTTTGACTACCAGGTGAGACTCACAGGGGCGTTACCTTTAATCCCTCACTATTTAACACTCGGACCTCCAGGTAGATCCACAATCATACATCTTACCCCGACAAACGCCTAAACATCGATAACTTATTACATGTAGAGTCCCTGTCACGACAGCCGAATACCTACCTATTCAGATCTACCTAGCTCTAGATATTGCTCTACCAAATTCATAACAATACTATACACACACACACACACACACGTCACATATACACACACACACGTCACATACACGCACACACGTCACATATACGCACACACGTCACATACACACACACGTCACATGTACACACACGTCACATATACACACAGACACACATGCGTGCACACACGTCACATACACGAACACACGTGACATATACACACACACGCACACGTCACATATACACACACACACGTCACATACACACACACACGTCACATATACACACCGACACACACACGTCACATACACGAACACACGTGACATATACACACACGCACACGTCACATATACACACACACGTCACATATATACACACACACACAGACACAAACACACGCGTGGCTCTGTAAAGCATCAACGCTTTCTAAAGAATTCTGGAAGATCATCAACATCAACATCAATCATCATCATCATCATCATCATCATCATCATCAAACATCAAACTCATCATCAGCATCATCAAACATCAAACTCATCATCATCATCATCATCAAACATCACAATCATCATCATCATAAACATCAAACATCATCTAATGCGATAGCCTAGACCTAGAGGCCAGAGATAAACTCACTCATCTCCGAGGTGTTTCACCCCATCTCCTCCGGTTTGAATCTCGACATAGCGATAGAAAGTCACCCTGATACTTGACGCGATACATCAATGTGTATGTCATCCCTCGGATGGACAATAAGTGGGTCTGGGTGTCCCATTTGCTAGTATTAGTTGGTGGACATTAAAATCCCACGGTGTCCCCCACAACGACGAGGTGAGTTGTTGCCGACACATGAAACAACTTCCAAATTACGATCACGATCGAAAGGCGAGCAAGATGTAAAAGATTTAGCACAAAAACATTCCTTGGCTGATGAAGTTAGAAGTGGAGGTTAGAAAGTTTGCAAAAGAGATCTTGATACCTGCCGATAAATGTAAACAAACAAATCAAGAGTGGCACACAAACATTTACCTGGAGGGAGCAGACAACCATTTACCTGGAGTCGAAGAAACTGAGACTCTTGGTTCTCTCGATCTATTCAGTTGCTTTTCTCATGTTCTGCACCCACAAAGTCTGGGGCATTGAAGGTAGGCAAATATACAGGTGAATGAACCTCGGGACGAGCAAAGGTGAAATGAAATGGGAATATCTGCTGAAATCAAGCATTTGTCAGATTGAAGGTCGAGAGGAAGGAAAAGCTAAAGGGTGGAGCTAAAATAGATAGAGAATAGAGTGTTGGAGCAAAACGAGAAGATGGAGGGAAACAGAATGGTTGAATGACTTTTGGCATCCACAACACAATGCATATCATGGACTCTTAGGCTTTTATTCCAATCAGGTGGCCCTGTCCCGGAAATTGGTATCTATAAATGTATTTATTACAATTTTATGCATGATGGGAAACAAAGGCAATGCCACGCAAAAATATCCATTGGTTCATTATAAAAGGCACATGCAATGCCATGGGAATTAAACTCCGTTGAATCAGTTATCAAAATGTGATTATTGCAATCTGCAAACCATCCACACCCCTACAAAAACCCATACACGATGATATCTATGATATATTCCGTTTCTTTGACGACAAGTCTTCAGCTGTCATTGGAATTTCAGTTCAGTATATATATATATATATATATATATAATATATATATATATGTGTGTGTGTGATTCATTTCAGTCTAAAGGGGTAGTGACTGAGCGCGGAAGAGAAATGGAGGTGTGTGTATGTGTGTTACAGGAGTGGGTGTGGTTTTGCATGAATGTCTTTTTGTTTGAGTGGGCCATGTTCTAAGGGTAGGTGGTCGGTTTTTTTTTTTTTGTGTGTGAGTGAGTGGATGAGGGGCTGTGGATTCTGGGAGTGGAGCTGGCTTTGTTATTGTAGTCAGTGTTCTCACTGGCTGGGGGTGGGGGTATGTACGCATCCAGGTGAAGCTGCTGCATGTGGAGGCATATGTGCCCCTGCTGGCCCACCTTAGCTGACCGTATCGAGGTTGAAGGGCCGAAACGGGATGATGCTGAGGACCTCGACTGAGGACCCGGTCAGTGAGGCACAATTGTGACCAGGTGTGTTTTGAAATTATATATATATATATATATATATTTATATGCAGATTGCTGGGTACATACTCAGGAGAGTCTGTAGGAGGAAGGTGGTGTCGTGTTGCAGAGATGGCTTCTAGGGGTTAAGAATGTATAGCTAGGAATAGTTATTTCCTTTGTTGCATGTTTTAGCGTAAGAGTGAAGTAAATTAATTTCAATAGAATATGCATTGATATTTGTAGAGAAAGCCTGTCGTTTCCCTTCGTACTGTTTGTGTTTAAAATAGCTTCTTCCATAATCCTCCTTTAAAGTTTTGTCCTTTGTAAGCTGTCCTAAATATTCTTTGAATAGTAGTGGCCTTGCAGATCGACTGAGGCACAAGTTTTGGTGCGGTTCCGCCATTTTCAAACCTTCAGGGTGAGCCAAGAAGCTTAGGGGCATGGCCTTGGCTTGATTGACGCTGGGCCCACCGACTAGCACAGAGCAGGCAGGGCCAAGCGATGTCACAGGTGGGGCGAGAGCCGAGGGATTAATACGTGGAGTGGCCAGAAATCTGGTCCGTCTTAATTGGAGTTTGGTGGGAGAGGGACGTGCTGCTCCGTGCATGAAGAAGGTGGAGTATTGCTCAAATATCACACAGGTAGTACAAGGTGGAGGTGGCATTATTTGAATATCACAAACACAAAAAGGAAAAGCGAAATAAACAATAGAGAACGCAATAAGCAGAAAAAAGAACCTTTATAAAAATATCACCTGCAATAAATGTCCAGGTCAAATATTGCAATCCATTCTTATTTTTAACCACCTGGAATAATTAAGGTTCAGGAAATAATACATTGAATGTTGCTATAGCCAAGTTTTCTATGCATCAGATTACTCAAGGACCTTTTCAAGTTATGTCCAAGTGCAATATGATGCTTTCATTATGAACCAGGAGAGCAGGGAGCTGTCAGAACAACAAATAGGAGTTTAACAAATCTTCATCTCCAGTTCGGAAATCAACCTTAACATTTCCAAACTGCGATCATACTCTGACAATCCTCAATGGAGACATAATTGACCGTTCAATCAACGAGGATACACGATACAAGGTAAAGTCGCATTATAATAGCAATAAATGCAAACAGTGATGAAAAATAAAACAAAGTGGAGTGGTGCAACTGAAAGCAATACACTTTTTATCATACGAGTGTTTGAGTGAATAAAAGATGCAACACTCTTCTTATTCCTGTTGCTGCATTCTCCTGAACATGCGCATTCTGTGTTGACGTCTTCGTTGAAGTCTTCGCCCACGTCGAGAAAATAGAGCCATGTTTCCACTGGGAATGTCTGGACAACAAATTAAAAACATACATCACATAAAAAACATTTAAACCACTTATGATGACCACGTTGTCTCTACTCGAGTCTAGAGGAAAATGCTTACTCTGGTCTTTCAATATAAATATGGGGCATTTATGGACCAACAGTGAGAGTGACGTGAAACTGCAAGCAACCTCAAATGAATGGACATAGTTTACGTAAATATTACCTCCAATGGAGTATAACAAATAAAAACATAATAATATGCTGAAATAAAAACAGACCTGGAAACTAAGAAAAAAATCACCGTTTTACACCAGGAGGGGTTGAGATTTTTTTGTAGAGTGATGAAGAATCTCTCTTTTAAAGAGGAAATTGTTGTATAGATCAACAGTGACCCACCCATTCTTCAAACTACCTTTTGGATGACTTATGCGCCGATTTATATTGTCTAGAAAGTCTGCCACATTGTGAAATACCCTCGGACCCTGCTATTCGCGTGGGACACGTTCCTGGAAAATCCGCGAATAGTGAAACCTGCGAATAGTGGGGCATTGTTTCAATGGAAAAAGGGGGGATAGGTTCCAGAGTCACGAAAATCCGTGAATAAAGAGGACTGCACCGCGAATAGGGAGGCAAAATCCGCGAATAGAGAGGCAAAATCCGCGAATGGTGAGGCAAATCCCGCGAATGTCGATGATAATCCACGAAGGTGGCTTTTGCGTTTGCGCAATATTGGAGGTCACGTCTTTTTGAAGCTGTCCATGCGCTCACGCTTTCGAAGTTAGGTAATTTTTCACAATTGTGTTTTTGTCGAAACTGTATCTATCTTTCGGTGTGTGTACCTATAGTGTGTCTTTAGTAAGATTCTCGGTGTTAATTTTTCAAACATGTATACAAAATCATCGGTTAATTCGTGTCGCGTATTCTGAGCCCTAGTAGGCTACTGTGTCCGACCTTGAGGCTTTGTTTTTCTCTCAGCGGTTCGTCGATTGCGCTGCAATTACTTTCGTTCTCTGCCTTTGTCCCAGTCTTTCACCCCATACTTCCTTGTTTAAAATCTCCACAAAAAAATAATAATAATAAGAATTTTTTTCCCCTTCTCTGTTCTTATTCGTTTATTCGTTGTTCTTATTTGTTCGTTCGTTCTTTGATCACGTTGTTCATGATCACGTGATCACGTTGTTAAAAATGTTTAAACTTTCCCCTGAAGAACTGTATTCTGTCGTATATTATAACACCTTTTTCTTCTTCTTCTATAAAAGGATGCTTTCGACTTGCTCACCAAATCTATTCATTCCAAAAAAAAATTCCATCTCTTACAGTTCCTCTTTTCTGCAATCCCGAAACTCTACTGCACTCCACCCCTCCTTCAGCGTCCTCAAACGTATTTTTGACTCGAAGGTCTCAATAAACTCATTTTGCAATAATTGTTCGTTTCCCATTAATCGTACACTTTTCAAAATCCAATCTCACCCCTCCCCTCCAAATCTTCCCCATCACCCCTTCCCTCCAAAACTTCCCCATCACCCCTCCCCTCCAAAACTTCCCCATCACCCCTCACCTCCAAATCTACCCCCTTGCCCCTCCCCTCCAAATCTTCCCCATCACCCATCTCTTTCAAATATTCCCCCTTGCTTCTCCCCTCCAAATCTTCCCCATCACCCATCCCTTTCAAATCTTCCCCTTTGCCCCTCCCCTCCAAATCTTCCCCATCACCCCTTCCCTCCAAAACTTCCCCATCACCCCTCCCCTCCAAAACTTCCCCATCACCCCTCCCCTCCAAATCTACCCCCTTGCCCCTCCCCTCCAAATCTTCCCCATCACCCATCTCTTTCAAATCTTCCCCCTCACCTCCAAATCTTCCCCATCACCCATCCCTTTCAAATCTCCCCCCTTGCCCCTTCTCTCCAAAACTCCCCCCACACCCCTCCCATCTGAGACTCTCCCTCGCTCCTCCCCTCCTAGACTCCCCTCTCACCCCTCCTCCTCAAAGCGTCCTCCCTGCTTCTTCCCCCTTCCAACTTTCACCTTCATCTCTCCCGACCTTCTGCCTCGCTCTTCCCCCTCCTCAAATAACACCTCACTGTGCCTCACCCAATCACCATCAAACCTTTTGTCCGCCCCATTCTTATCTTTCTCCAAGCTATTCTGAAATCTCTAACACACCTTCAACAGCTCTCCCTACCTCTTCCTCCTCTTCCACATCTTACCCTACCCCTCCCACCCCCTGTTCTGTATCCGATGCTCCCCCTTCCTCTTCATTAACGGTATGGACCTCAAACATCCGGGGCCTTCGCTCAAACTTGACTGATCTCTCCATACAGGTTGCTTCTGACAAACCAGACGTGATCTGCTTAACAGAAACTTTCCTCCTTCATGATGTCTCTGATTCCTTGGTATCTCTCCCAGGTAACTCCCTCCTCTGGTATGATAGACCTGAGCCTCGTCCTGGAGGTGGGGTTGCTATCTTTATATAAAACTCTCTTCCTCACTCGCCCTGCACTGCCCTCTCTCCACCTCACCCCCAGGAATATCTCTGGCTACGGCTTCCCCTTCGCTCCCACCTTTTGTTCATATGTGTGTTCTACCGTTCACCAAACAGAGATGACTCCATCTACATCTCGCTGTCTGATAATATGGACCAACTTCTATCTACCCACACCAACTCTCTCTTCCTCATATGTGGTGATTTCAATTGTCACCATGCCAGTTGGCTGGGTGTGGGTACCGCTCTCACCAGCCATGGCGCTTCAGCAAAGGACTTCTGCGACTCACTGGGACTGACACAATCTGTCAATTTCCCGACCCGGATCTCAGTCAACGGAGCATATTCTCTTCTGGACTTGGTTATGACTAACTTCCCTGATAATGTCTGCTGCTCTTCTTCTGCTCCAATCGGCTCATCTGATCATGTGCTTGTTAAAGTGGACGTGCGGACGTGGACCCACCTCTGACCATTCTCAGAGAGCCTCCTCAGCGTCGACGAGTCTGGCATTTCACTCAGGCCAACTGGCACGGTCTTCAAGCAGCCATCAATCATCTGGACTAGTCTCCCATCTCTACCGCCTCTGACATCAACTCATCCTGGGAATTCTTCCAAAGTAAATTGCTCTCTCTCATGCACAGATTTATCCCATCTCGTCTTCAGATGTCATACCCTTCCTCCCATCCATGGTACACGGAATCTTGTGGTGAGGCTGTTGCCCAGAAACAACTTGCTTTCGTCTCCTGGAAAGCAAATCCAAGGGAAGGAAATCTCATTTCCTTGCACAAAGCCCGAAACAAGTGTGTGTCCACCCTCAGGAGAGCCAGGAAAGAATATCTCTCCATTCTCAAGACCGAACTCTCTTATCTGTCTCCCTCTTCCAAGTCCTGGTGGCGTCTGGTCAAATCTGTTTCTGGTGTTTGTTCCCCCTCCATCCCCTCCCTCACCTCAAATGTCTACAGGGCTGACTCCGCACGTGAAAAAGCTGAATGCCTCAACTCTGTGTTTGCCTCTAAATCTTGTGTCCCAAACCCATCCCTCTCTGTACCCACCGTACCCAGTCGTACCCAGCTGCTCCTGGACTCTGTGTCCTTTCCTCCTGACAAGGTGGAAAAGTTTCTGTCAACCCTCGACTCTGATTCTGCAACTGGACCTGATGGCATCAGCCCACGGGTCCTAAAATCCTGTTCTTCCGCTCTTTCACTCCCTCTCTCTGTTCTCTTCACCCTCTCTTTTGCTCAAGGTCATCTGCCATCTGCTTGGAAATCAGCCAACATCACCGCTTTGCACAAAAAAGGTGCAAAAACAGATCCTAGCAACTACAGACCAATCAGCCTTCTCCCAATTATCAGCAAAGTCATGGAATCCATCATTGCTTCAGATATGAAATCTTTCCTCTTCTCCAATGGCTTGATCTCTGATCATCAATTTGGTTTCAGACCTGGTCACTCTACTCTGGACATGCTGCTTCTGCTTTCTCAACAATGGATGGAGGTCCTCAATGCGAAACAGGAAATTAGAGCTGTCTCCCTTGACATATCACGTGCCTTCGATACGGTCTGGCATCCCGCTCTGCTCACCAAACGCTCCTCCTTTGGTATCCATGGAAATCCCCACGCATGGCTGGCGGACTTCCTCTCTAGTCGTAGTCAACGTGTGGCCCTGAATGGGTTTCTATCATCTCCTCTTCCTGTTCAGGCTGGAGTTCCCCAAGGCAGTGTTCTGGGCCCTGTGCTTTTTCTGGTCTTCATCAATGATCTCTCTGACTCTCTTGAAAATTCTCTCTATCTCTTTGCTGATGACTCTACTCTCTGTCGCTCCATTCCTCATCCCTCAGATCGGCAGTCTGCAGCCTCCTCACTCTCTGCAGACCTGGACAAAATCACAGACTGGGCAAACAAGTGGAACATGTCTTTCAATCCGGACAAATCTCACACTCTTACGATGTCTCTCCGAAAAGACCGACTGGACAACCCTCCCATCCACTTTCTGAATAATCCTCTCCAAGAAGTTCTGTCACTCAAGCTTTTGGGTCTCACTATCTGCCATGATCTTTCCTGGGAAAACCACATTTCAAATCTATCCTCCAAAGCCAGTCGCCGACTGGGCATCCTCCGTCTTGCAAAGTCCTTCCTTGGCACACCTGAGCTCCTCACCACATACAAGGCTTTCATCCGCAGCTCAATGGAATACTGCTCTCCCCTTTGGGCTGGTGCTCCTGCCTCACACCTAGCTCGTCTTCACGCTGTTGAAACCAAAGCGTTCAGAATCATTGGGATCTCCCGCGAAGAAGCTAACTCCAAGGGCCTTTCACTCACTCACCGCAGGCAGGTTGGTGGTCTTTCCGTCTTCTACCGACTCCTCTCTGGCCTTGCCCTCCCAGCTCTCTCTGGGCTCTGTCCCCCAAATATTCCTACAGGTCACACAAGATCTGCCTGCAAACCTCTTATGGTTAAACTGCCAAAATCAAGACTCTCTGCTCACCTTCACTCCTTCATTCCTCTTTTCTCCTGCCTCTGGAACAAACTCCCTCACTCTCTTCAATCCCACTCCACCCTCCAGGTCTTTAAAACAGCTGTTCACCACCATCTCTTATCTTCCCCCATCCAAAACCTTGATCTTTTCTACCCCTGCTAATTTCACCCCAAATCCACTTTTTTGAAATACCAACGTCTGTCCTGGAAGTCCTTGGTGTCCTTGTGTTTTATACTTCTCCCACCCCCCCCCCCACCTCCCTTCCCACACATCCTCCCCCCCAAGCCCTATCCCTCCAGAACATCTCCCTGCTCTCAAATGTTGTGTTTGTGTGCTTCCCCTTCTCTCCCCATATTGTCTTCCGCTCCCTCTTTTTATATTTTGTTTGTCTGGTTGATTTGTTTGTGAAATAAATGTTAGCTCTTTCACGAGCCTCGATTCAGTATACAAAAAAAAAAAGGTTTCATTAATACCGTATGTGAAGCTAACGGCTTGTGAAAATTTTTCTTTGCACCCGGAAAAACCGGAAATTCGCGGAACACGGCCATAAATAGGGGGGGGGGGGGGGGGGGGGGAGGGGAACTACGAATTCGTGAAACACGGCCGCGAATAGAAAAAAAACCACGAGTTCGCGGGACACTTTTCCGTGAATAGAGAAACAGGTCGCATTTTATCACCCGCAAATACGCTGAACCTGGGAATAGCGGAACCGCGAATAGCAGAACCGCGAATAGCAGAACCGCGAATAGCAGAACCGCGAATAGCGGACCCACGAATTGTACATGTAAAGTGTTGAACATTTAGTGTTTTGAAATAATCATGTTCTCAGAAATAAAAGATAATTATTTATGTTTAGCTTAAGCAATCTGACAGCGACTCAGGAAATTGTGATAGAATATGGTGAATATGGTGATATCTGTTTAATTAGTGACTCTTTATGAAATCCAAAACTTCTCAAATCTAAGCCAATATATGTATGTATATTCTCACTCTGATGTACCATACCCTGTTACAGAGTGTCGGTGCTGCCAAAGCAGTTTATTGGCAAGGGTTATACTGGGTGGTTTGTCATTGCCCTCCCAGCAGTAGTTGGGGCAGGAATTTGTAATTTGTTCATGGTGCTGGCGATAGCTCGCCTACTCTTCACGAAGGACACCGTGGGATCGTTAACGTCTACCATCCCATGTCAGCAGATGGGACACAAGTTTAACACCCATCCTAAGGATGGCACACACATTGCTGAATTACGCTGCCTGTGAAACACCCGGATAACTGTTTTTAGCTGGGTCGGCGTTAAGGGGTGTATCATGTTTTTTCATTCAAATTTTTTGGAGGTTTCATTCAAAAAATATAGTTCAAGAAAAAGGACCAACCTTGCTTGCAGGTCGTTAGGCAGATCTTGATATTTTGGAAATTGTTGTTATTTCCTCCACAACCACCATATTTGAAAAGCTCACAGGTGCGTTTTTTAACATCAAAAAAGAAGCGGGTGAAGTTCCCCGTGCAGGCACCTTGATCTGCAGGGTCGCGGCAAGCACTCGAAATTCCTAACAGGTAACAACAGAAGTCAGTCTCAGAAGCACATTGCATACTTACAATATTTGTTTGAATAAAGTTAGGGAAGTCCTCAATGAGATACAACTCTCACCACAATTATCATGTTTGCTGTTATGCATCTTCACCAGATTGGTCGAGAGAAGTGGAGGGGACTACAGGTCTCAAATGAGAGAGATGGCTGGAGCAATGCGATTTAAATTGCAGTTTTTATGCGAGTGTACTTCTGAAGGGGTTATTATTTTCATACACAGCACACAGCTGCGCGGGGGCCTGATGTGTGTTAGAAGGTCTCATCAACAGTTTTCCTCCCCACCATACCACACCCCCTCTCCCCAGCATAGTAAAATTAAGTTATAACGTAATCAATTAAATTATATGGTGTTGATAAAGTAGCCATGAATGGGCCAAATGACCTCCTTTGTCCAAGTTATTTGTATTCACTTGTAAATACAGTACTAACCTTTTACCTCCACCACCAAAGGTGGATGGCGTTTTTTTTTTTTTTTTTTGTATACAGATCGAGGTCGTGAAAGAGCTAACATTTATTTAACAAACAAATCAAACAGACAAACAAAATATATAAAAAGAGGGAGCGGTAGACAAGATGGGGAGAGAAGGGGAAGCACACAAACACAATATTTGAGAGCAGGGACATCGGGAGATGTGTGGAAGGAAGAGGGCTTGGGGGGAGGGGGGGGGGGGGGAGAAGTATAAAACACAAGGACACCAAGGACTTCCAGGACAGAAGATGGCATTTCAAAAAAGTGGATTTGGGGTGAAATTAGCGGGGGTAGAAAAGATCAAGGTTTTGGATGGGGAAAGATAAGAGATGGTGGTGAACAGCTGTTTTAAAGACCTGGAGGGAGGAGTGGGATTGAAGAGAGTGAGGGAGTTTGTTTCAGAGGTGGGATAAAAGAGGAATGAAGGAGTGAAGTTGAGCAGAGAGTCTTGATTTTGGCAGTTTAACCATAAGAGGGTTGCAGGCAGATCTTGTGTGACCTGTAGGAATATTTGGGGGACAGAGCCCAGAGAGAGCTGGGGGGGGGGGGGGGGGGGGGGGCAAGGCCAGAGAGGAGTCAGTAGAAGATGGAAAGACCACCAACCTGCCTGCGGTGAGTGAGTGAACGGCCCTTGGAGTTAGGTTCATCGCGGGAGATTCCAATGATTCTGAACGCTTTGGTTTCAACAGCGTGAAGACGAGCTAGGTGTGAGGCAGGAGCACCAGCCCAGAGGGGAGAACAGCATTCCATTGAGCTGCGGATGAAAGCCTTGTATGTGGTGAGGAGCTCAGGTGTGCCAAGGAAGGACTTCGCATGACAGAGGATGCCCAGTCGGCGACTGTCTTTGGAGGCCAGATTTGAAATGTGGTTTTCCCAGGAAAGATCATGGCAGATAGTGAGACCCAAAAGCTTGAGTGACAGAACTTCTTGGAGAGGATTATTCAGAAAGTGGATGGGAGGGTTGTCCAGTCGGTCTTTTCGGAGAGACATCGTAAGAGTGTGAGATTTGTCAGGATTGAAAGACATGTTCCACTTGTTTGCCCAGTCTGTGATTTTGTCAAGGTCTGCAGAGAGTGAGGAGGCTGCAGACTGCCGATCTGAGGGATGCGGAATGGAGCGACAGAGAGTAGAGTCATCAGCAAAGAGATAGAGAGGATTGTCAAGAGAGTCAGAGAGATCATTGATGAAGACAAGAAAAAGCACGGGGCCCAGAACACTGCCTTGGGGAACTCCAGCCTGAACAGGAAGAGGAGATGAGAGAAACCCATTCAAGGCCACACGTTGACTACGACTAGAGAGGAAGTCCACCAGCCATGCGTGGAGATTTCCATGGATACCAAAGGAGGAGGGTTTGGTGAGCAGAGCAGGGTGCCAGACCGTATCGAAGGCACGTGATATGTCAAGGGAGACAGCTCTAATTTCCTTTTTGGCATTGAGGACCTCCATCCATTGTTGAGAAAGCAGAAGCAGCATGTCCAGAGTAGAGTGACCAGGTCTGAAACCTAATTGATGATCAGAGATCAAGCCATTGGAGAAGAGGAAAGATTTCATATCCGAAGCAATGATGGATTCCATGACTTTGTTGATAATTTGGAGAAGGCTGATTGGTCTGTAGTTGCTGGGATCTGTTTTTTGCACCTTTTTTGTGCAAAGCGGTGATGTTGGCAGATTTCCAAGCAGATGGAAGATGACCTTGAGCAAAAGAGAGGGTGAAAAGAACAGAGAGAGGGAGTGAAAGAGCGGAAGAACAGGATTTTATGACCCGTGGGCTGATGCCATCAGGTCCAGTTGCAGAATCAGAGTCGAGGTTTGACAGAAACTTTTCCACCTTGTCAGGAGGAAAGGACACAGAGTCCAGGAGCAGCTGGGTACGACAGGGTACGGTGGGTACAGAGAGGGATGGGTTTGGGACACAAGATTTAGAAGCAAACACAGAGTTGAGGCATTCAGCTTTTTCACATGCGGAGTCAGCCGTGTAGTCCTTTGAGGTGAGGGAGGGGATGGAGGGGGACCAAACACCAGAAACAGATTTGACCAGACGCCACCAAGATTTGGAAGAGGGAGACAGATAAGAGAGTTTGGTTTTGAGAATGGAGAGATATTGTTTCCTGGCTCTGCTGAGGGTGGACACACACTTGTTTCGGGCTTTGTGAAAGGAAATGAGATTTCCTTCCGTTGGATTTGCTTTCCAGGAGACGAAGGCAAGTTGTTTCTGGGCAACAGCCTCACCACAAGATTCCATGTACCATGGACAGGAGGAAGGGTATGACAACTGAAGACGAGATGGGATAAATCTGTGCATGAGAGAGAGCAATTTACTTTGGAAGAATTCCCAGGATGAGTTGATGTCAGAAGCGATATAGATGCGAGACCAGTCCAGATGATTGATGGCTGCTTGAATACTGTGCCAGTTGGCCTGAGTAAAATGCCAGACTCGCCGACGCTGAGGAGGCTCTCTGAGAATGGTCAGAGAGATGTCCACTTTAACAAGCACATGATCAGATGAGCCGATTGGAGCAGAAGAAGAGCAGCAGACATTTTCAGGGAAGCTAGTCATAACCAAGCCCAGAAGAGAAGCTGCTCCGTTGACTGAGATCCGGGTCGGGAAATTGACAGATTGTGTCAGTCCCAGTGAGTCGCAGAAGTCCTTTGCTGAGGAGCCATGGCTGGTGAGAGAGGTACCCACACCCAGCCAACTGGCATGGTGACAATTGAAACCACCACATACGAGGATGAGAGAGTTGGGATGGGTCCTATTGGGTAGATAGAAGTTGGTCCATATTATCAAACAGCGAGATGTAGATGGAGTCATCACTGTTTGGTGGACGGTACAACACACATATGAACAAAAGGTGGGAGCGAAGGGGAAGCTGTAGCCAAAGGTATTCCTGGGGGTGAGGTGGAGAGAGGGCAGTGCAGGACGAGTGAGGAAGAGAGGTTTTTTTAATAAAGATAGCAACCCCACCTCCAGGACGAGGCTGAGGTATATCATACCGGAGGAGGGAGTAACCTGGGAGAGATACCAAGGAATCAGAGACATCATGAAGGAGGAAAGTTTCTGTTAAGCAGATCACGTCTGGTTTGTCAGAAGCAACCTGTATGGAGAGATCAGTCAAGTTTGAGCGAAGGCCCCGGATCTTTGAGGTCCATGCCGTTAATGAAGAGGAAGGGGGAGCATCGATTATGTTTTCACCCCTGTCTGTCCGTTTGTCTTTGAACAAGATATCTCAAAAAGTTGTGGACGGATGCGGACGACATTTGGCAGAGAGGTAGCGTATGCGACAAGTACAAAATGATTACGGTAGATTTTGGTGAAGATCCGGATTCGGTTCCGGCTACTAGAATGTTTGTCTTGATTCTTCACCTTTGAATGATAGGGCCAAAAACGATATACAGCAGGATATCTCAAAAAGTTATGGACGGACTTGGACAAAACTTTATGGACAGGTTGTGTGTGTGACGAGGAAGAATCGATTCGATTTTGGTGAAGATCTGGATCCAGATCCGGCTAGTATAATTTTTTAAGTGATTCTTCACCATTGGGAGATAGGGCCAAAAACAATACAAAGCAGGATATCTCAAAAAATTGTGAACGGATGATTTTGATCAAATGTGATTATGTATTGTGATTTTCTGGTCAACTCTAGGATAAAAAACGTAAACTGTTCACCTGGCGGAGGTATGCTTTCTACTGAGTGCCTTTCTAGTTGTAAATGTACTCAACCGCTTTGTAAATCTTCCTATAATTTATTGGTACAATTTTCACTGATTGATGTAAGATTCGTGCATCATCAATGTTTTGTGGAAATGTCTACACTGCTTGTTTAGAGCTTGGCAAGGTTGCAGTTGGTAGTGTTAGCTGTCTGGTTCACTCTTGAATCGATTCAAATAAAATGCCATCTGGTGTTCATCACCAGGGGGCGGTGAATCTTTGATTCTGTCGTCGATGGAATGCGAAAGTAAAGCTGGCTTTGTCCTCTTGTATATTGTGTTGTGCACGTTAATATCCCAAAAATGTTAAGGGCCCTGTGCTGCCTGTGTGTACTAACATATACAACTGTCATCTTGCCAATCACCTATAACTATATATATATATATATATATATATATATATATATCTATATATATATATATATATATATATATAGATAGATAGATAGATATATATATATATATATATATATATATATATATATATATATATATATATATATATATATATATATATATATATATTGTTGCGGATATGGGATTTGGCCTCCATCCATATCCGCTTGTAAATATTCCCCTATTTCCCCAATACTCCCCAACTATCCCCAATCCCCCATTCCCTAGTCCCATTTTCTGTAAACAACACTCTGTAGAACCGACCTTCCCCTTTTTCCCCCATTAAATGTCGTGCCCAGGTTCACCGCATCTCACGTAGACAACTATAGGACATCTTGCTAGTTATTCTTAGTCTATGTCAGTTAAGGACTCGTTTCCATTAATTCTGACTCTTCGTTGCACCAGAATGTGATTGTATGGCACCATTAGTAAGTTTAGGACCTCCCAATACCTCCCCGCATCTCTTCCTCATGGAATAACAACACCAACAACAACAACAGCGGCGGCGGCGCGGCGGCGGCGCGGGGAGTGTGCGTCCTCACTCCGGCTTGGTTAGCCGCCATTGAACATGTGCTCCGACGGGGTTACCACGCAGGGGCTCACTGTCAGCTCCTCGTCAAGGGCGGAGCCCGGTAACCCCCCGCACCCAATAAGAAGCGGCGGACCGATTCCATCTGGGGCGGAGCTAATGAGCCGAGGGCGTGTCACTCCCCGCTGGACATGCACAGGAAGACGGAGGTGACGTCAGATGCGCGTCAGCTTGAAGAGAAAAGGACGCCACCTCCTAGCGCTGAGAAATACCTCCCCGCCTCTCTAGACCGGACCGGGTCGATTCTGCCCCTGAGCCAAGGTGCACCTTGAGCTACCGACTGCCTGCCCTCCCCTGCCATCAATCCCTGTGTGAGTCAGTCTTGTCCCGTTTGTCTGTGGTCTGTCGGGAATAAGATAAGACTGTGTCTAAGTGCTTATCTTTCTGTGCTTTACCTCTTGCCGTGTAATCTAACCGTTCTGCATAACCAATATTATATCCTCCTCCGGAGGTCTTGAGAACTGTACCCCTTGTGTCGTTGCCTTAATCCCAGCCGTTGTGTCCTTTCCTTCATTGATTTAGCATAGCGCGATTCGGCCAACGTTCGAGTGTAATCGGGTAAACTGTGCGAACACGGCGGCCATTCCGCTCGGCCCATCATAACATCTAAGTCGTGTCCGTAACAATATATACACAGTCACGTGAAAAAGTAAGTACACCCCATGTAAAGTTTTTACTTTTTCAACATATTTCAACATAGTTATTTGATCTTCATTTCAACAATATTGATAGATAATGGTGATATAATATAACAAATATCATGAAACATTTACATTTGTTGTCCATTGTATCATTTAAATAAACATCAATGCAAATTTCGCATGTGGAAAAAGTAAGTACACCCTTGGCTCTAATCGGTGGTATTGCCCCCTTTGGCAGAAACAACCTCAAGTAGGCGTTTCCTATAACTGTCTACCAGTCTCTGACATCGACTGGGAGAAATTTTTTCCCACTCCTCCATGCAGAACTCTTTCAGCTGTGCGATGTTTGAGGGGTTTCTTGCATGCACAGCTCGTTTCAAATCCCCCCACAACATCTCGATGGGATTTAGATCCGGGCTTTGACTTGGCCATTCTAGAACCCTCCATTTCTTTCTTTTCAGCCATTCCTTGGTGGATTTACTGGTGTGTTTAGGGTCATTGTCATGTTGCAAGGTCCACCTTCGGTTGAGCTTCAACTTTCCGACAGTTGGCCTCACATTATCCTCAAGCACCCTCTGGTACAATGAAGAATTCATAGTGGATTCTATGATGGTGAGCTGCCCAGGCCCTGATGCAGCCAAGCTGCCCCAAACCATAATATTTCCACCACCATGCTTTACAGTTGGTATCAGGTTCTTGTGGTCAAATGCTGTCTTTGGTTTTCGCCAAACATGTCTTCTGGTACTGTGGCCAAAGAGCTCTACCTTTGACTCATCTGTCCAGAGCACATTGTTCCAGAAGTGCTGGTCTTTGCCTAGGTGTTCATTGGCAAAGTTTAGTCTTGCCCTGATGTTCTTTCTGGACAGCAAAGGTTTCCCCCTGGCACACCTCCCATGTAGATAAAATTTGTGCAGCCTCTTTCTAATGGTAGACTCGTGCACTTTGACATCAACAGTGGCAAGAGCTACCTGTAGGTCCCGTGATGACATTCTGGGGTTCTTAGAGACTTCTTTCAGCATCTTGCGGTCTGCTCTCGGGCTGAACTTGCTGGGGTGGCCTGGCCTGAACAAGTTGGCAGTTGTTTGGAATCTTCTCCACTTGGAGATGATCTTCTGGACAGTCGGATGATTGATTTCAAATTGTTTGCAGATCTTTTTTAATCCCTTGCCAGACTCGTAGGCATCTATAACCTTCTTTCTGAAGGCCTCAGAGAGCTCTTTTGATCGAGGCATGGTGACGCCGCACACTTCAACAACAAAGAGCAAACCAAACTAAATGTCTGAGGTGTAAATAAGACAGGTTCCTCCAAGATCCTCTCTAATGATGTTCTAATCATCTGCACCTGAGCTGGTGCACCCGATTCTAATTTTAGGCGTTTGAAGTAGTGATAAATGTAGGGGTGTACTTACTTTTTCCACATGCGAAATTTGCATTTATGTTAATTTAAATTATACAATGAACTACAAAATGTAAATGTTTCATGATATTTGTTATATTATATCACCTTTATCTGTCGATATTGTTGAAATGAAGATCAAATAGCAATATGTTGATGTATGTTGAAAACGTCAATACTTTGCATGGGGTGTACTTACTTTTTCACGTGACTGTATATATATATATATATAACACAGTTTGTGTGTGTGTGTGTGTGTGTGTAATGTTACCGATAGACTCCTAAACGGAGAGGCTCACGTGCTTGATATTTGGCATAGACATGGCCATTGAGCCTGGGAAGAACATGGCCTACCTAAAAAAAAAATTATTTCATAATATATTTTTACCATATTTTTACCTCAGCGCATTTCAGCGAGGAATATTATACACGGAATCTGACCGGTGGCAGAGCAGCGCGCTGATTCGCTCAGAGCGATCACGTGATGTTCCATCCACGCCGCCACGAAGCGAGTTGGTCGAGTCGTGCTAACCAAGATGGTGACACGGCGGCTTCACTTTTCACGGAGTATGAGCGTTCTATATATTTTCATTTCAGTGCGGCCGACTCCCTCACGTACTTGATTTGTGGCATAGACATGGCCATTTGGCCTTCACGGTGTAATTTGTGCGAGGCTTTTGTCCGAGTGAGCTTGAGTCGAGAGGGCGAATGTACGGGTTGGGAATGTACGGGTCTCCCTTCCCCCGCCCGGCAACGCCGGTACTGGAGGGCGTCACAGGATCGGTGAGTCTCCAAATCCGCTTCGTGCTGTTGCGAAGATGCAGGACGATGTCGCGATTGTTGTGCTGCTCTCCGACCATGAGAACTGCAACGTCATTGTTGACTGGCCCTCCCCTTCCCTCCCCCTTCCCCCTCCATCCTCCCCTCCCCCTCCACCCTACCCCATCCCCTACTCCCCTCTCCCCCTCCCCCTCCCTTTTCCCCCTCCCCCTCCCTTTTCCCCCTCCCCCTCCCTTTCCCCCTCCCCCTCCCTTTCCCCCTCCCCCGTACCCCTCCCTTTTCCCCCTCCCCCTCCCTTTTCCCCCTTCCTCCTTCCCCTCCCCCATTCCCCTCCCCCTCCCCCTCCCCTCCCCCCTCTTCTCCCCCCCTCCCCTCCCCCCTCTTCTCCCCCCCCTCTTCCCCCCCCCCATCTTCTCCCCCCCCTCTTCTCCCCTCCCCCCTCTCCTCCCCCCATTTCCCTTCCCCTTCCCCCTCCCCCTCCCATCGCCCTCCCCTCCCCCTCCCCTCCCTCTCCCCCTACCCTCCCCCCTCCCTTTCCTCCTCCCTTCCCCCTCCCCCTCCCCCCTCTTCTCCCCTCCACCCCTCTCCTCCCCTCCCCCCCTCTCCTCCCCTCCCACCCGTTCCCCTACCCTCCCCTTCCCCCTCCCGGCAATGCCGGGTACTTCTGCTATATATATATATATATATATATATATATATATATATATATATATATATATATATATATATATATATATATATATATATATATACACAGTGGCCTACAAAAGTATTCACCCCCTTCCAATAATACCACATTTAGATGAATTACGAATTTTGCAGAAACAAGTTTTCCAAATGAACTTTTAAATTAATAACTGAAGAGATCATACTCAACACCTGATATAGTTGAAGAAGGTTACATGTCAGGAATACCAACAAAAATATGTACAAATTCAAAATCCACTGGTTGCAAAAGTATCCATCCCCTTCGGTCAGTACGGTACTTGATGAAGCACATTTTGTAGCAATGACTGTTAAGATTCTTTTTACGTAGGTCTCTACCAGCTTTACACTGTGAGATGGTGAAATATTTGCCCATTCTTCACGTAACAATGGCTCCAGTTCTGCCAAGTTTGATGGGGATCATCGATGGAATGCAATCTTCAAGTCTCACCTTAAATTTTCAATTGGGTTCAAGACAGAACTTTGAATGGGACAATGGGCTTTGTGCATCAGACCATTGCCTCACAGAAATGTGAATCTCCAACCCAGTTTAAGATTCATGGCAGACTCAAGCTGGTTTTCATCAAGGATTCTCCTGTACTTTGCACCATCCATTGTACCTTCTATCCTGACAAGTTTGCCAGTCCCTGCTGATTAAAATCAGCCCCATAACATGATGCTGCCACCACCCTGCTTGACAGTAGGGATGTTGTTGACATGGTGATGTGCAGTGTTGGGCTTGCGCCAGACGTAGAGCTTTAAATTTAGATCAAAAACTTCAATGTCTGTCTTGTCTGACCACAAAAAACTTTTTCCCACATGCTAGCAGTATCATTAAAGGGGAACCCAAATGCTCAGACCATCTCAATGCTAATCTATCCCTTGATACTCTACAATTAAAAGTCGAAATCTTTTTCATGATTAGCAGTGACGTCACCAAGTGAAAGCGACAGCCACTTCCGTATTTTCTAAGGATAACATCAAGGAACGATACATATATGTATATTTTTTGTATACAAGATCGGGGCTCGTGAAAGAGCTAACATTAATCACACAAAAAAATCAAACTGTCACATAAAACATATAATAAGGGGAGTGGTAGACAAGATGGGGAGAGAGGGGGAAGGACACAAACACAACATTTGAGAGCAGGGACATCGAGCGATCTGTGGGAGGGAGAGGGCTTGGGGGGGAGGGCTTGGGGGGGAGGGGGAGAGGTATAAAACATATGGACACTGCAAGGACTTCCAGGAAAGAAGTTGGAATTTCAAAAAAAAGTGGATCTGGGGTGAATTAGCGGGGGTAGAAAAGATCAAGGTTTTGGATGGGGGAAGATAAGAGATGGTGGTGAACAGCTGTTTTAAAGACCTGAGGAGGCTCTCTGAGAATGGCCAGACAGATGTCCACTTTAACAAGCACATGATCAGAAGAACCGATTGGAGCAGAAGAAGAGCAGCAGACATTTGCAGGGAAGTTTGTCATAACCAAGTCTAGAAGAGAAGATACTCCATTGACTGAGATCCGGGTCGGGAAATTGACAGATTGTGTCAGTCCCAATGAGTCGCAGAAGTCCTTTGCTGAGGTGCCATGACTGGTGAGAGGGTACCCACACCCAGCCAGCTGGCATTATGACAGTTGAAGTCGCCACATATGAGGAAGAGAGAGTTGGGATGAGTGGATAGAAGTTGGTCCATGTTGTCAGACAGCGAAATGTAAATGGAGTCATCACTGTTTGGATGACGGTACAGAACACATGTGAACAAAAGGTGGGAGCGGAGAGGAAGCCGTAGCCAGAGGTATTCTTGGGGGTGAGGTGGAGAGAGGGCAGTGCAAGGAGAGTGAGGAAGAGAGTTTTTGATAAAGATAGCAACCCCACCACCAGGACGAGGCTCAGGTCTATCATACCGGAGGAAGGAGTAACCAGGAAGAGATATTCAGGAATCAGAGACATGTTGAAGGAGGAAAGTTTTTGTTAAGCAGATCAAGTCTGGATTGTCAGAAGCAACCTGTATGGAGAGATCAGTCAGGTTTGAGCGAAGGCCCCGGATGTTTGAGGTCCATACCGTTAATGAAGAGGAAGGGGGAGCATCGGCTGCAGGACAGAGGGGGGGGGGGGGGGTAGGGTCAGATGAAGGATGAGAGGGCGAGGTAGAGAGAGCAGTTGATTGTGTGTCGGAGATTACACAAGAGTTACAAGAAAGGGAAGGATGAGGAGGATGAAAGGTTTGATGGTGATGGGATGAGGCACAGTGAGGGGTTGTTTGAGGGGGGCAGAGGAAAGTAGAAGGTTGGGGGAGGTGGAGGTATGAGGCGAATTTAACTGAACTCAAACGGCGAATACGGCGAAACGGGAGGAGATTTAACTCAAACGGCGAATAATTTTCGAATATCTGCAATTATGCCTGGTCGATGCGTCGTTGGTGGTTGTAGTAATACAATCCGAGATGGTTTCATGCTCCACCAATGGCCGAAATATCCAATTGATGCCAGAAATTGGACAAGGTTTGTACAAAGTGTGCATCGGGCCTAAAAAATGTTTGATTTTGTGTTCGGAATATTTTCGGGAGAACTGTTATGAAACAACAGAGATGGCTACATCTTGTGGTTATCTGCTACGACTGAGAGAGGATGCCACATATTTACTTATGTAAATTAGATATTTATTGTCTTCATGTTCAATTCTTTTGTAAAAATTTCTGGAAAAAAAAGCCACTTTGACATAATGGGATGTTATGTGTGGTTAAGTGAAAAAACTCTCGAATTAATCCATTTTAAATTCAAGCTATAACACAACAAATATGAAAAAGTGAAGGGGTGTGAATACTTTCTGAAGGCACTGGATATCAATGAAATGTGACGTGGTTGGAGGCCTTTGTTCCGTCATGTCTGCGGCGCAACAGCAAAACCAGTTTACATACTCGTATTTCCATCAAGCTAACGACTTAAAGTCATTGGGGGGATTTCGGGAGGAATGGAGATGAGAAAAGTGTGGCAGGCTCAGGGACATCACCAGCATGTTAAAAATAAAAAGGATTTTTTAACTTCGTTTTTTTGTTGTTGTTTTTTATACACGTATGTGTGTGTAGGAGGGTTGGGGGGGAGTGGGGCAGTGGGGGAGGGCGTGGTGGTTGTGTGTATGGAAATAAAAGTAATGAAACAATTGATGATTAAATTGAAATACAATTGAAAGAAGAACCACATAATTGATATACAAATGCACTATATAACCTCAACTGGATTTGCTTTAAAAAATAACGCAAAAATTATAACCTTTGTGGGGATCATTACAGCGATGAATGCAGGCTTTCATGTTGTGAAACCGGTTGCGGTTTCCACCACAACCACCATATACAAAGCCTTCACAGAGACCAGAAGACAAGTTGTAGAAGTAGTGCTGGAGTGAAGCACGACAGAATCCAGTCTCCGCTTTGTGCCGGCACACCTTGGGAACCCCTGGAAAGCAGCAAAAACATCAGGTACATGTATATATCACAAAATGGTTTGCTCTTCCTACTTCCTGTAATATGGACGGTGGTTTCATGGACTGAGGGCTGCTTCTGGGAAAATTGTAACTTTCCCATGCTATTTAAATCCCAAGTAACTTATTTGAAAAATCCTGAACTATGAAGGCATTTGATCATTGAAAAATGTTTTATGTGTCTTGATGAGAAGATACGTCCTCTCAAGCAACCACTCGTACCACACACAAGATGGGTTTGAAACAAAAAGGACAGCCGCAAAAAACGTATTATTATAAATGGCTCGTTGGTTGAACCTTTCACCAATTTTCCTGTTTTTGCAGGGGATTGAACGCTCTGGTTTCGATCACTTCAGTTAGCAGCAGTCTTCGTGTTGGTGTGGTTTAATTAATTATTTTTTAAATCATAAAGGCAGATATTCACATATAAGCGGTGTTACAAAGTAGGATAACCCCTGCTCTAGCGGGGAAAAATGGCCTTAAAACGATCATTCATTCATTCATTCAAGCAGTGCTACAAAGTCTAGATTGAATAAAAGTAACTCAGTGGAAGGTCTTGAACTGAGATTGCAAATACTGATGATGTTTCTTTATTTTTTTTAAGTGGAAAGTACAGGAGCAAGGTCGGACTCATAGTTTATGGGTTGAACAATATTGTGCTTAATTGAGAGATCTTAATTGTGTGCAAATGGGCTGAATTTGTGCTGCGACATAATGGTTTTTTTTCCTATCGTTGAAAAGCAACAACAGCAACCAATATCAATTTTCTCTCATCGAAAGTATATTGTTCATTCAATTAATCCTTTTTCCTTGGTCGTGTAAAGACGATGCAAAAACAAATATTTCCAACAAATGACAAATACAAATCTATAACTATAAGAGAGATGTGTTAGGGTTAGGGTTAGGGTTAGGGTTGTTAGGGTTAGGGTTAGGGTTAGGGTTAGGGTTAGGGTTAGGGTTGTTAGGGTTAGGGTTAGGGTTAGGGTTAGGGTTAGGGTTGTTAGGGTTAGGGTTAGGGTTAGGGTTAGGGTTAGGGTAGGGTTAGGGTTGTTAGGGTTGTTAGGGTTGTGAGTGTGCGTGTGGATGTGTGTCACCATTTTTCTCAGAGATGGCTGAATTGATCTTGGTCAAACTTTCCGAGGTTCATCAGTAGGTGCCGGGGAGTATTTCAAGCAAAAAATATTATCTTGAAATTTTTGAAAAACATCGTTAAATTTTTTGGGGATTTTTTAAAACCGCTTTGTAATGCCTAAGCCTTTGTAGCTATGTGAAAGGTAATAGTAAATGATCCCGGACACCATTCCTTAGTAGGTGTAGGGAAATGTTTTAGGTCCCTACACAATATAGGAATAAAATTATCAAAATTTTATTTCTTCAAAATGCCAAACAGGATTAGAACAGCAATAGGCAACACCGAGTACCCCAGCTAGTGATATATTATCTAACTAGCATAGGTACCCGGAATTGCTGATCAACGCAAGGTCTCGTTGCAGACAGGAATATTAGGAGAGGGGAAAGGGGTAGAGTACGGGGGAGAGAGAGGAGGGTTAGAGAGGAGAGGGGAGGGCCGCAATGGCTTGGTTTCATAACAACGTTGCATTGTGAGAGCTTCGTTTCATTACAATGAATGGGCCGTTGTGGGAGAGCTTCATTTCATTACAACGTGCCGCTGTGGTTTTGAACCGAGTTATTTTTCTGATAAGCATTTAATTGTTGTAAGCTGAATAACCACAACTTTAAGGTAATAAGGAGAGTGGGACATAAGGAAGGGGAGGGGAGAAGTGGGGGAGGAAGAGAACAGGGAAGTAGTGAGTAGGGTGCAGGTAGGGATGAGTGCTTCGAGGGTGGGGGAGAGGAGTCGAGTGTGGAGGGAGAAGGGTGGGCAGGGAGGAGGGGAGGAACGAGTGGAGAAGGAGAGGTGTGTGTGCGAGCATGCACACAAGGTTAGGATAACAGGCTCGGGTAGTAGATCCAGCAGGTCAGCCAGGGCAGATTGATGACCTTAGAGTCCAAAATTATTCAAGATGGTGCTGGCTCTGCCAGGTGGGCAGCAGTTCGAAAGCGAGGACAGGCTATGTAGTTTGCATGTGTGATCAATGGGGGGAGGATGGGGGGGAGAGAAGGGTTGAGGTGGTGGAGATGATGCAGAGAAGGAGGTTGGAAGTGTTGTGTGTGCAGGAGATCAGAAGGAAAAGAGACAGGGTGAGGAGGTTGGTAGGAGGATATAAGCTGTTGTAGGCAGGTGGGGATGGAAGGAGTAATGGTGTGGGAATATTAGTATTGGAATAGATGAGCAAGCAGGTGGTCAGAGTGGAAAGATGGGAAGGGCAGAGAGTTAAGGCATGGGTGGTGATACAGAGGCAAATGGTGTGTGTTATGTCAGTTTTTGGGCCACAAATGGAAAGGACTGTGGTTGAGAGGGAGAAAAAGTAGGAGGTTTGGAAAAGGATCGAGAAGATCAAGGATAGAGGGAGGCAGCCGGATGCAGGGTTGCTGCCCTTGGATGGGCAGAAGAAGAAAGTAGCAAGGAGAGCTGTGGATAAGGCAAGGACTGATATGGAAGAGGAAGTGTACAACAAGTTGGAAGAGGATGGTGGGTGAAAGATGTACTATTAATTGGTGTGGGACGTCTATTTCAAAGAGCTGTTGAACTGGGAAAGAAGAAACCGCGAGCTGGAGCTCCCGAGTTGTGTGGAGAGGAAAGTGAAGTTGGTGGAAATCACAGAAGTGGAAGTGCAGAGGGCATTGAAGACTATGAAAAAGGGAAGAGTGCCAGGCATTGATGAGGTGTGTGCAGGGATGATAATTGCAGTGGGAGAAGTCAGAATCGGTTCGACGAAGAGGCTGTTGAATGTATGTATGAGAGATGGTTCAATTCTGAAGGATTGGAGGTCGCTGTTAATTGTGCCGATTTGGAAGGGGAAGGGGGATGTTCAAGACCCGGGGAAATACAGCGGCATTACACATCTTTGTCATGTCATGAAGGTGTTAGAGAGGATTCTGGATGGGAGGATATGGAAGAGTGTGGAGTCGGAGATCTGTGAAGAGCAGCAGGGGTTTAGAAAGGGTAGGGGAATGACAAATGGGATGTTCGCATTGAGACACCTGGTGGACAACAGGTTGCAAATGCAAGGTGAAATGGCGTTGGGATTTGTGGACCTGGAGCAGGCCTACAACACTGTCCTGAGAGAGATGGTGATGGTGACACTGAGATGGATGGGAGTACCTTAAGCAGAAGTTAGGTTGGTGGAAGGGATGTACAAGGGAATGAAGGGAACAGTTTTGGTTGGTCCTGGGATGTCGGAGGAGTTCAGTGTGAACATCTGTTTGAGGCAGGGAAGAGCTCTCAGTTTACCATGGTGATGGAGCAAGTAAACAGGAAGGTAAACATAAAAGTTATTCTTTGGAGGATATTGTATGCGGACAATCTGGTTGTTGTGGAGAGTGGGCGGGAAATTCAGCAAGTACTGGGGGAGTGGAAGAAGGCATTTGAGAAACATAGGCTGAAAATGAGGATGAAGAAGATGGACTGATGTGGGTTGGGCAGCAGGGAAAATAAATGAATATCAGGTTGGAGGGGAAGGAGATCAGACAAGGAAATAGGTGGGTGGAACAGTGACTGGGGATGGTAAATCAGAGGCAGAGATGCAGAGGATTCAGGTGGGTGTGAATGCATGGAGGAAGGTGGAGGGAGTAGTGGCAGACAGAAATATTTCAAGGAGATTGAAAGAAAAGGTTCTGATGTCTTGTATAACTCCGGCTTACATTTAGGGTCTGGAGATAGTGGCACTGACAGAGACAAGAACAGAGGCTGTAGGTTTGCGAGAACAACTGTTTCAGGAGGATTGCGGGAGTGAAGAGGGTGGATAGAAAGAGAACAGATTAACTCAGGGAGGAGATTGGTGTGCAGATGAGCTTGACGGGGAGATTGGTGAAATGCCGGCTGAGATGGGCTGGACACTTGGTGCGGATAGGGGAAGAGAGAATGGCAAATAGAGCGGATAGGTTGAAGGAACAAGGTAGTAGGAAAAGAGGTAGACTGCGGTTGAGATGGGAGGATTGTGTGGATAGGGATATCAGTTAGGTGGGGGGTTGGGAACGTGGGTGGAGAGTGGACAGAGTTGACTGAGGACAGAGGGGGATCGAGGAGTATTGTGGCCAAGGCAGGGCAGAAGCTTGGTACCGTTGGACCTCACCCCTTATAAGGGGAAGGAGGAAAAGAAGAGAAAGTCAACACGTTTCACCAAGGAAAGACTAAAAATGTTTGGTTACGATGATATGGTCAACATTACAAGTGGACAGTCAGGCATATGATTTTTTTTACAATTTCTCAAATCTTTTTGGGGGGGGGGGAGGGGAAAGGGGGGGAGAGTAACTGGAAGGAGAAAGGCAACATTAGTACGAGAGTTCTTTACTCAGCCGAGTACCCCAGCTAGTGTTATATCCAATGGTTACTCTTTTGAGGGTCATGAAGTTTTATCTTTTGGTGAGAATGAAAACAGCTATGACATGTGTGAGTGGATTATGAAGTCAGCACCTGAACACTTCTTTTGTTTCCTTTTGACCATCGGTCCTTTTCATATCTATAAACTATTGATATGAGTTCTCTTTCAAGGAACTTCAATGCAGGAGGAAGCCATTAAGACCTTTCCTCAGCTCAATGGAATACTGCTCTCCCCTCTGGGCTGGTGCTCCTGCCTCACACCTAGCTCGTCTTCACGCTGTTGAAACCAAAGCATTCAGAATCATTGGAATCTCCCACGATGAAGCTAACTCCAAGGGCCTCTCACTCACTCACCGCAGGCAGGTTGGTGGTCTTTCCGTCTTCTACCGACTCCTCTCTGGCCTTGCCCCCCCAGCTCTCTCTGGGCTCTGTCCCGCAAATATTCCTACAGGTCGCACAAGATCTGCCTGCAACCCTCTTATGGTCAAACTGCCAAAATCAAGACTCTCTGCTCACCTTCACTCCTTCATTTCTCTTTTCTCCCGCCTCTGGAACAAACTCCCTCACTCTCTTCAATCCCACTCCACCCTCCAGGTCTTTAAAACAGCTGTTCACCACCATCTCTTTCTTCCCCCATCCAAAACCTTGATCTTTTCTACCCCTGCTAATTTCACCCCAATTCCACTTTTTTGAAATACCAACTTCTGTCCTGGAAGTCCTTGGTGTCCTTGTGTTTTATACTTCTCCCTCCCCCCCCCCCTTCCCACGCCTCCTCCCCCCAAGCCCTCTCCCTTCCACACATCTCCCTGCTCTCAAATGTTGTGTTTGTGTGCTTCCCCTTCTCTCCCCATCTTGTTTTCCGCTCCCTCTTGTTATATATTTTGTTTGTCTGGTTGATTTGTTTGTGAAGTAAATGTTAGCTCTTTCACGAGCCTCGATTCAGTATACATAAAAAAGAAAAAAAAGAAGAAGCCTGCACAATGGTTGCCAACCTATGGTTGTTTGTTCGTGCTCTATCCTTTTAAATGTTGAGTGTCAAGCAAGGAAGCAGCACTTACCATTTTTAAAGTATTTGGTATGACTCGGTCAAGCTTTGAACCACCGACTTCCCAGACTCAGCAGATACTCTAACCATTATGCCACTGAATATGATAAACTTTTATTTATGGTAGTATGCACAATTCCTATTTTGGTATTCATGATCCTATTTTGCCCGATTAAAAAGCAGAAAGTCGAAAACATGAAGCGGAAGAGAAGGAGCCAGAAAGCTGACCAAGATGGAGCAGCTGGGGAAATGTAGCACAATGAGAAAACGGAACAAAGTCCAATCATGTACAGACCCACTTCCTACATACACTGCCTTATACCCAAGTGGTATAGTACAATAGAAGAGGAGATGAAAATAGCCAAAGAGGACATAAATCATGTTTTGAGCATACACTGGTGGTACTAATAGAGAAGCCACAATTTTCTTGTGTAATGATTGGATTGTTGGTTTAAAAAGAGAACTGAATTTGATTATTAGACACATCCGCCTTCTTGCATTTAAAGTGCAGTCTTCTCTCGTACTGATAAAAGAAAATAAACAAACAACAGACTGTCTGTTACAAATAATGTGGTCCTCTACTATTCTATTTAATACATATGCAATACGACAATCTTTAACACAAGGAATTCCTCGGCCATGTTTCGTCCATAAGTAATTCCGTGCCCATTATCCTACTTTCTCTCACACTCCTCTGCACTAATTCCTCTCCTAGCATCTTTCCTTCTCTTCCTTTCCTAACTTTCAATTTACCCAATTCATCTCTGCTACCCCCTACCCCCTCCACAACACACAGTGCATATGTAAGAAATATATCCCTTTTGCACAATATAACTTTATTTAAAAAAAAAATCGTTTTATAGTGGACTATGGTTAAGATGAACATTCCTTTCAACAAATAGTAAGCATTGTTTTACTATTATGCTAGATATTTGTCTGAACTGGTAATACTCACTCCTTTTTGGAGCAAAATATTGTGTCAATACCCCCTCACTCAAGCAGGGATCAGTGGTTAACCACTTACAGTATTCCACACATTCAGGTGAAAATTTCAAGTTGTTTTCCTACTTTCACATGTGGATGGGGGAGCGGTATTTGGCAGCCATGTCCTGATGCTAGGCACTTTGAGCATGCATGCAAAATCTTATGGAGATTGGCTAAGCCGTTTTTTATTTTGTAAGGTTCATACATACATACATACATACATACATACATACATACATACATACATACATACAGTCGTACATACATACATACATACATACATACATACAGTCGTACATACATACATACATACATACATACATACATACATACATACTATATATATATATATATATATATATATATATATATATATATATATATATATATATATATATAATATATATATATATATATATATATATATATATATATATATATATTGGATACAAGATCGAGGCTCGTGTAAGAGCTAACATCAATCCCAAAAAAAAAAACCGACACATAAAACATGAAAGATGGGGAGAGAGAGAGGAAGCACACAAGTACAACAGCAGAGAACAGGGACAACGGAAGATCCGTGGGAGGGAGGGGGCTTGGGGGGAGGAGGCATGGGAAGGCGGGGGAGGGGGAGTGGTGGGAAAGGTATCAAACACATGGACACTGCTAGAAAATTCCAGGAAAGAAAGAAGTCGGGATTTCAAAAAAAAGTGGATCTTGGGTGAATTAACGGGGGTAGAAGAGATCAAGGTTTTGGATGGGGGAAGATAAGAGATGGTGGTGAACAGCTGTTTTAAAGACCTGGAGGGAGGAGTGTGATTGAAGGGAGTGGGGGAGTTTGTTCCAGAGGCAGGAGAAAAGGGGAATGAAAGAGTGAAGGTGAGCAGAGAGCCTAGACTTTGGCAGTTTAACCATAAGAGGGTTACTGGCAGATCTTGTGCGACCTGCAGGAATATTTGGGGGACAGAGCACAGATAGAGCTGGAGGAGCTAGGCCGGAGAGGAGTCGGTAGCAGACAGAAAGACCACCAACCTGCCTGCGGTGAGTGAGTGAAAGGCCCTCGGAGTTTGCTTCATGTGGGAGATTCCAATGATTCTGAAAACGTACCGTACCCTCCGGCGGTGTACCAAATTTAGACGGCCGAGCAACTGTTGGCAACTGCCGGGGTAATGCTGATGCTGTTACGGCCGATCGTTATTCTGGGTGCGAGCAATGGCGGATCAATGGAGGAAGAGACATTCACGGACAGAGAGAAAAGGAAACGTTTAACGATTTGATGTATTACTCCCACCAAGGAGTAATGCATTCGATCGTGTCCGTCCGTCCGTCCGTGTGTGTGTGTGTGTGTGTGTGTGTGTGTGTGTGTGTGTGTGCGCGTGTGCATATGTGTTCGTATGTTCGTGTGTTCGTGTGTTTGTGAACAAGATATCTGGAAAAGTTCTGAACGGATTTGGATGAAAGGTGGTGGGATGATTGCCCTTGGGATAAGGAAGAATTGATTAGTTTTTGGTGAAGCTCAGGATATTATTCCGGATCCAGGAATTTTTTGGGGATTTTATTTTCTGTTTTACTGCATTAAAGCTTTTATTCTTATTCTTAAATGATGTTTTTCTCCTCTAATTCCGAGATATATCAAAATTAATTCTCTGACAGTTAGGGCCTACTTTCTTTTTCATTTATTGTTTTGGGGAGAGGGGATGTTAAACAAAACGTATTATTCCAACTTGACCCACGGCGGGAGTATGCGCTCTACTGAGTGGCGTTCTAGTATACAAATATTTACAGTGTAATTATTCAATAGGAAAGAAAAAGGACGAGATGCAGGAACTTAGCTTATCCTCTGCCTTATTGCGATTACAACAAATAAACACCACATGGGTCCAGCACACATTCAGGGGGGAAGGGAGGGGAAAACGAACGTTCGAAACCTGTTAGCACAAAGGCCACGATGCTCCAGATGCCTCTCCCCGCGAAACCTTTTGCCCTGAGCTCACCAATGAACACCAGCTGGCAAATGGCAGTCCCTAACATGAACAGGTAATGGCGATCCCAGCACGGACAGGCAGGTGAGAAGTGTCGGGAACCGTGCAGAGTGAGTGCCAGGGATACGTACAGAGTGAATGTATCGGGAAACGTGCAGAGTGAGTGCTGGGGATATGTGCAGAGTGAGTGCATCGGGAACCGTGCAGAGCGAGTGTGTCGGGAACTGTGCAGAGCGAGTGTGTCGGGAACTGTGCAGAGCGAGTGTGTCGGGAATCGTGCAGAGCGAGTGTGTCGGGAACTGTGCAGAGCGAGTGCCAGGAAACCGTGCAGAGCGAGTGCGTCGGGACACGTGGAGTAAGCACATCATGATTTCATGCAAGGTAAAGTGATTGTCGTGCACTCGTGCAAGAAGAGGGAATCCAGCAGTCAGCAGAGAACAATGAATACGTGCAGATCGAGCAAAGTCCAAAGCGAAGAGGATAATGCAGGCACGTGCTAGGTGAAACCGGAAAAAAGAGAGCAAAAACACGTGTGCCAGCCGCCAGGCCTTTGGTCAGGGCCCTGGCAAGGGGTGGGCTGCTGTTTGAGGCTGTCTGGGCTCCCGATTGGTGGAGTCCATCACTCCGCCCTCTCAATCTCCCCTGAAATTCCTCAGGCCCTGATTGGTGGATATCCCAATGGTCTTTGGTCTGTCTTCTGTCCTACAAGACCCTGAATCAACAACTGCGGATGCAATACTGGTGCATCTGCCTGGTTAATTATCCCTAATAAGGGCTAATTATCCCTGCGTTTCCCTCCCCAATGCATAAAGACGTACTAACCCGAAATAAGGGGAAGGGGCTCGAAGTACTGGGGGAGTGCAATGATCTGCTATGAAATAACTATTCTAAGGGACCTGTATGGTGGTTGGCATTACATTTTAGTTGTTTCACAAAACCGCAACACTATCCCCTTTCCTCTCCCGACTCGGCCCGAGTCGTTCACACATGTGAAACACAAGCTGTGTTGGGCCATTTACCATTACCTTTAAAACGAACAAAACAAAACAAAACATTAAACATTGTGTGGCAGGTGTTTATCCACTAAATACTCGTATATATGTACAGCATCCAATCACCCCCAAGCAAAAGCCCCCATGTAATATAAATGTGACACACACACAATATAAATGCGACTCACTGCGAATATGGCGACATGCCATGCGGCATGATTTTAGGCTCTCAAAGTTATTCTTATTTCCCTCACAACCGCCAAACTCAAACTCGCGGCAGCGCTGAGTGTAGCGATCGTAGTAGTAGCGAGGAATGGTTCCCCGACAGGGGCCCTCGTCCATGTCCATGGTGCAAACTTGTGTAAGATGTGGTTCTGGGTAAACCTCTACATGAAAACAAAGTCACAAGTTGTTAAAAAGTGCATAGGTTTGCTTTTTCACGTTCACAAAAGTTTGCAAAAGTCCAGTGTAAATATTCAGTGAATCCGAGCCCCATTCTTGCTGTATCCCTCCATGAGGCTTCAAAGGAATTATAGTTTGCCGGGGGGGGGGGGGGGGGGCGAAGATTACAGATGGTGACAAATTAGATGAATGGTGATGAAAATCATGGCAAGGAAGTAAACCTGTGGCTCACAAAAAACGTTGTTCCATGCATGTTTCTAATGCAAAACTTTCTAGAAATAAGGCGATCTGGTACATGGTGGTCCATTACCAATGTAAAACAATGCATATCGCAACAGTACATTTTGAACTCTACTTTTTAATTCACAAACACCTGTAGAAAGTTAGCATATATGCGAGTAGGAAGGAAAGAAAAAGCAGACAAAAAAATTGCAATGCTTAACATGCGTTGAAAAACAACCCCCAAAAATTAAAAGTTTATAAAAATTTTAATTGACGACTCAGAAAAACTATCCATCATTAGGTCTTGGCAATTATTTGAGTAGCAAAACAATGCATTATTCATGAATCACCAAAGGGTGAGGCAAAAGGGGGCAATCTGCTAATAAAATTGCGATGTACGCATGATTTTATCATTACATATTGCACCCACTAACTTTGAGATTTAACACATTGTCCAGCAGATTGTGTGCATCATTCTCAGCCAGGTTGCCTGTTAATCGTTCTTTGACAGGTTGCCTGTTCATCGTTCTTTGCCAGGTTGCCTGTTCATCGTTCTTTGCCAGGTTGCCCGTTTATCGTTCTTTGCCAGGTTGCCTGCTCATTGCTCTCATGAGGTAATATGCCCATCGTTTTCCACCAGGTCATGCATGAATTGTTCCCCACCAGGTCACATGCCCATCATTTTCCATTTTCCTCCTTGAAAATCCAGGTTTCTCCTTGAAAGGCATAATGGACGTGCAGGATCTACAGAAGATGCAATGAGTGATATGCCCCAGTCTGGGTCTTCTAGCAAGCCGGAAATTTTGGATGCAGAAGTGTCATGATGTTAGGGTTCTGCATTCAAAATGATGGGGTGGTATTGTTGAAACCTTTCACACAACTTGATCGATATCCATGGCAAACTGATGACAGATAAATGCGTTAAGGAGATATTACAGCAACATATGTTGCCTACCCTCAAAAACATGGTTTCGGAATCATCTTTATGCACGATAATGCTCCTGCTCATAGGGCCATTCGAACAAGGACACCATGGCTTGCCATCTTGCCAGACTTAAATCCTATTGAACGACTCTGGGATATCATGAATCATTGCATGTGAACTTTGCGAAGACAACACACAGAGAGTCAATGAGTTGGGAGAGGAGCTGTTTCCGGCATGGAATGCCATTCCCCAGGCTCAGATTCGAGTGTTCATACGGTCAATGTGATGACTGACGGTGCAATGCAGTGATTGCTTCTAGAAGTGTGCATACCTGGTATTGAGATTGGTACTTCCATATTAGATCCCTTCATGGAAACATTCACCAGAATGCAGCATTATGTGATTAGGTAGGTCTCAATGAAATGGACAAGTAATCATTCAGCATTTATCTGTGAGAGGTTTGCACCTCAGCTGTGTCCCATGTTAAACTAGAAAGGCTCTCGGCGGAGCGCAAACCTCGGCCAGGCTGAATATTTTAAATTTTGTATCCCACTGATAGATTGGATCTGCATCCGGACCTGAACCAAAATCGAATCGGCTTGTTCTTGACACTGACCGAACTCATCCACCTAACTTTGTCACTAGCTGTCCACAACTTTTTGAAATGTCATGCGATATATACATGTTTTGGCACTATCACTCAATGGTGATGAATCACTTAAAAAAAAAAAAAATTGTCTCATCCGGATCCCAATCTTCACTCAAAATGAATAAATTCTTCCTTGTGACATGTGACACCCAAGCTGTCCACCAAGTTTCGTCTGAATCCATCCACAACTTTTTTAAATGTCATGTGATATATACATGTTTTGGCACTATCACTCAATGGTGATGAATCACTTTAAAAAATTTAAAAAATTGTCTAATCCGGATCCCGATCTTCACTCAAAATGAATAAATTCTTCCTTGTGACATGTGACACCCAAGCTGTCCACCAAGTTTCGTCTGAATCCATCCACAACTTTCTGAAATGGCATGCGATATATACATGTTTTGGCACTATCACTCAATGGTGATGAATCACTTAAAAAAAAAAAAATTGTCTAATCCGGATCCCGATCTTCACTCAAAATGAATAAATTCTTCCTTGTGACATGTGACACCCAAGCTGTCCACCAAGTTTCGTCTGAATCCATCCACAACTTTCTGAAATGGCATGCGATATATACATGTTTTGGCACTATCACTCAATGGTGATGAATCACTTAAAAAAATTAAAAATTGTCTAATCCGGATCCCGATCTTCACTCAAAATGAATAAATTCTTCCTTGTGTCATGTGACACCCAAGCTGTCCACCAAGTTTCGTCTGAATCCATCCACAACTTTCTGAAATGGCATGCGATATATACATGTTTTGGCACTATCACTCAATGGTGATGAATCACTTTAAAAAAAAAAATTGTCTAATCCGGATCCCGATCTTCACTCAAAATGAATAAATTCTTCCTTGTGACACCCAAGCTGTCCACCAAGTTTCGTCTGAATCCATCCACAACTTTCTGAAATGGCATGCGATATATACATGTTTTGGCACTATCACTCAATGGTGATGAATCACTTTTTAAAAAAAAATTGTCTAATCCGGATCCCGATCTTCACTCAAAATGAATAAATTCTTCCTTGTGACATGTGACACCCAAGCTGTCCACCAAGTTTCGTCTGAATCCATCCACAACTTTCTGAAATGGCATGCGATATATACATGTTTTGGCACTATCACTCAATGGTGATGAATCACTTTTTAAAAAAAAATTGTCTAATCCGGATCCCGATCTTCACTCAAAATGAATAAATTCTTCCTTGTGACATGTGACACCCAAGCTGTCCACCAAGTTTCGTCTGAATCCATCCACAACTTTCTGAAATGTCATGCGATATATACATGTTTTGGCACTATCACTCAATGGTGATGAATCACTTAAAAAAATTAAAAATTGTCTAATCCGGATCAAAATGAATAAATTCTTCCTTGTGACACCAAAGCTGTCCACCAAGTTTCGTCTGAATCCATCCACAACTTTTTGAGATATCCTGTTCACAGACAAACAAGCAGACAGACAAACAAGAAGGCATTAGGTGGTAGCCTGACAGGTATATGACAAAAATCGAGAAAACCTTTGACCTTGACCTTTAACAAAAATAGTCAAATAACATTGACAGCCTCACTTTTTTCCTTCGGAATCCTCTGGTAAAGCTTGACAAAGATAGCTGAAAGTGTTCGAGAGTTATTTCGCTCACTAATACAAACAAACAAACAAGATAGACCGACATATGATAACAGACAAGGGTGAAAACATAACCTCTATTCACCTTCGGTGGCAGAGGTAATAAATCGCATCACCAACAATCACGTGTTCAGTTTTTATGGTGGAGATATTTCAAACAAATGTTGTATCGTCCATAAGAGCTGGCTTGTCGAGGAGTGAAAGATACATGTGTTTCTTCATTGACTGGTGTGGTTTGAACTCCTATAGCTGCTCACTCTCATCAACCTGCACTCGGCAAGTTAAAATAAGGATGTACGTACTTTGTAGATGACTTGGCTTCTTAACACATGGCGTGAGACGATAGTCCAGAATGACACTGCCATACCATATAGTGCGTGCACGCCATTCGTTTTAAACAAACTTATAAAGTTTACTTATTACCCTCCCGGCGAAAGGTTTTCTTACTTGTATTTCGAGTTGCTTACCGAACTGAAGAGATAGCAGAGATTCCCATGCGAGCGATAACACGAGACACAGAGCGGGTAGTGCACGCAGACAGCCCATTGCACCGGTCCTTGAATGACACCGCTTTGTGCGAAACTGATTTAAAACAAACTCCGTCCACAACACAGCGGCCGGAAACGCGTCATCAGCCCAGGAACGTTCCCAAAATCCACTCTGCCCACGGCCGCGTGACGATTGATTTCACTTTTTGGTTTGCAAGTTGAAACCCTGTGATGGATGGAAGTGCGTTGTTTATTTTGGAGGTAACTTCAACAGGTCTCCTAACTTACACACAATAAAATAAGGTGGGGGCTAGATGTCCTTGTTGGGAAAGTTGGGGGCAAGAACAACTCCCTACGACCTCCCACTGAATATGTACATCCTCTTCGATTCCGATTGTTCGGTATACTGAACATTTTCATGTGTGATTTCCATTACGCTGTCAGACAAAGAACCCTCCTGTGCGGGCGTCCAAGAGAGTGAACATATCACTAGAAACGAGGTTATACGGAGAGGATGGGGTGGGGGTTTGGGTGGGTCAAAAATAACATCTTGACCCACCTTATTCATAAATACCGGTTAGACCAAGTATCCCCCCCAAACCACATTTGTGAAACCTATTCCATTTGGGAAAATGTAGACAGTGATAAAACAAGAGACAGTCAAAACAAAAAAAATGACGAAAGGAAATTTGAAGGATAGTGGGGAAACTGCGAGATAAGCCCTCTAAGATGCAAAACATTGGTAATTAGTAATATATTGCAAACAAAACAAAATATTGGTAATTATTAATATATTACAAACAAAACAAAATATTAGTAATTAGTAATATATTACAAACAAAACAAAATATTGGTCATTAGTAATATATTACAAACAAAACAAAATATTGGTAATTAGTAATATATTACAAACAAAACAAAATATTGGTAATTAGTAATATATTACAAACAAAACAAAATATTGGTAATTATTAATATGTTACAAACAATACAAAATATTGGTAATTATTAATATATTACAAACAATACAAAATATTGGTAATTATTAATATGTTACAAACAATACAAAATATTGGTAATTATTAATATATTACAAACAATACAAAATATTGGTAATTATTAATATATTACAAACAATACAAAATATTGGTAATTATTAATATGTTACAAACAAAACAAAATATTGGTAATTATTAATATGTTACAAACAATACAAAATATTGGTAATTATTAATATATTACAAACAAAACAAAATATTGGTAATTATTAATATATTACAAACAAAACAAAAATTTGGGAATAAGTAATATATTGTAAACAAAACAAAATATTGGTAATTATTAATATATTACAAAGAAAACAAAATATTGGTAATTATTAATATATTACAAACAAAACAAAATATTGGTAATTAGTTATATATTACAAACAAAACAAAATATTGGTAATCATTAATATGTTACAAACAATACAAAATATTGGTAATTATTAATATATTACAAACAATACAAAATATTGGTAATTATTAATATGTTACAAACAATACAAAATATTGGTAATTATTAATATATTACAAACAATACAAAATATTGGTAATTATTAATATATTACAAACAAAACAAAATATTGGTAATTATTAATATGTTACAAACAATACAAAATATTGGTAATTATTAATATATTACAAACAATACAAAATATTGGTAATTATTAATGTTACAAACAAAACAAAAATTTGGGAATAAGTAATATATTGTAAACAAAACAAAATATTGGTAATTATTAATATATTACAAAGAAAACAAAATATTGGTAATTATTAATATATTACAAACAAAACAAAATATTGGTAATTAGTTATATATTACAAACAAAACAAAATATTGGTAATTATTAATATATTGCAAACAAAACAAAATATTGGTAATTATTAATATATTACAAACAAAACAAAATATTGGTAATTATTAATATACTAGCCGAAACCGGTGGAACATCCACGGAAGGGAGGATGTGGTGTATGGATAGAGTGTACCATTATGGATGGCATAGGGGATTGGCTTGTCCGAGTAAGAGTTAGGAAGAAAGATGAGAATGAAGAGTGCGTATATGAACAACGATCGCCGACACCGGCACAAATGCATGCTCTGGATTGTCCACTCAGTGGATGGCTTGCTTTCGCCTTCGCCTGTCCAATCAGCGGACGGCTTGCTTCGCCTTTGCCCAGCAGACGCCAATGCGATGGCGTCGTAAGATGGCGTCGTAACGGCAGTTAATCGGATGCTGTTGGGCCCCAACGTCGGCTAATTCAGATTTTTCGAGTATGTCTGTACGTAATAAACAAAGAGCACGGTTCGTAGATCGTAAATCCATTAGTGCCGTGGGCATCGGGTCACTGGGTGCGGCGTAAAATAGATAACAAAGTCGAGACCTTACGCTATTATTATATAGATTACAAACAAAACAAAATATTGGTAATTAGTAATATATTACAAACAAAACAAAATATTGGTAATTATTAATATATTGCAAACAAAACAAAATATTGGTAATTATTAATATATTACAAACAAAACAAAGTATTTGTAATTATTAATATGTTACAAACAAAACAAAAAATTGGGAATAAGTAATATAATGTAAACAAAACAAAAAATTGGTAATTATTAATATATTACAAAGAAAACAAAATATTGGTAATTACTAACATATTGTAAAGAAAACAAAATATTGGTAATTATTAATATATTACAAACAAAATAAAATTGGTAATTATTAACATATTACAAACAAAACAAAATATTGGTAATTACTAATATGTTACAAACAAAACAAAAAATTTGGAATTAGTAATATATTGGAAACAAAACAAAATATTCGGTAATTATTAATATATTACAAACAAAACAAAATGTTGGTAATTAGTAATATATTGCAAACAAAAGAAAATATTGGTAATTATAAATATATTACAAATAAAACAAAATATTGGTAATTATTAATATATTGTAAACAAAACAAAATATTGGTAATTAGCAATATATTGCAAACAAAGCAAAGTATTGGTAATTATTAATATATTACAAACAAAACAAAATATTGGTAATTCGTAATATATTGTAAACAAAACAAAATATTTGGTAATTATTAATATATTACAAAGAAAACAAAATATTGGTAATTACTAATATATTGTAAACAAAACAAAATATTGGTAATTATTAATATATTACAAACAAAATAAAATTGGTAATTATTAATATATTGCAAACAAAACAAAATATTGGTAATTATTAATATATTACAAACAAAACAAAATATTGGTAATCTTCTTCTTCTTCTATATATATGTAAAAGAAAGTTTTTGTTTGTTTGTTTGTCTGCACGCGCTAATCTCCTGAACGGTGAAAGATACGAGGAAACCTCTGAAAGAAAAAATGTCGGTATGGGCCCTGGGAAGGTTATAGGCTAGGTGGAGAGGCCGGTCGAGGCTGCCTCGGCCGGGCTGGGCCCATTTCGCAATAAATCTTCTTCTTCTTTCAAAATCCTCGTGAAGCACAACTTATTCACTTAATAGGAATATCTGACTGATTGCAACACATGCTTTCAAAATTCTTTCTCGCAGGGCCGGACAGAAGAAAGAACAAGGAATCGTTGAGCACTAACTGATACTGGGCTTGTGTCAGACCTATGTACGGAAGATAAAATTCATTCAAAAGGACCCCAGGCAATGCCGGGTGCATTCAGCTAGTTATTAATATATTGCAAACAAAACAATATATTGGTAATTATTAATATATTACAAACAAAACAAAATATTGGTAATTAGTAATATATTGCAAACAAAACAAAATTTCGGTAATTATGAACATATTACAGACAAAACAAAATATTGTTAATTAGTAATATATTGCAACCAAAACAAAATATTGGTAATTATTAATATATTACAAACCAAAAAAAATTGGTAATTATTAATATTGTTACGGACACGGTTTTTGGATGTTATTTTACCGAGCGGTGGTGTATTTAACCGCGTCCGAACAGTTACTCCCCGATTAGAACCCGATTCCACCCGAACGTTGACTAATCGCGCTACAGATATTCAATTGGGAAACCTCTAAAGCGACCGAAAGAGAAGAAGAGAGAAGAAAGACAGAGTTTGGAGGAAGAACAGATTTATTATACACACACAAGCAATATTTTAGAGCGACCAATATTATTTACAGCAATAGATGGAAAAGAGCAGTCACACAGTGCATTGTTAACTTATTCTATTTCATTTACTTAATCCCCAAGACAAACGAGTAGGACAGGACGTTCACACTCACACGGTGGATATTGCAGGCAGGTAATGGCTCGAGGTTGATTGCTTGAGAGGAAGGCAAGGTCGGAGGCAGCAGCTTTCAACCCCTCGCGGTTTTGGCGGGAAAACCTCCGTCGCGTATCCGCGGCCGTCACGCGCTGGCTCGGCACACCTGCTCCTCTTCCTGGGGTGGAGCCGTCTCCCTCCGTTCAGCGCGTCTCTCCAACGACAGGGGATATTGCAGGCAGGTAGGTAGGGCTTGCGGTGGATTGCGCTCCTCTTCCAGGTCATCCCCCAGCGTATCTCTCAAGGCCTCTCCGTAAAGCAGTTCCTTACATTCGCTTTTATCACCTCCGGCGGAATTAAGCCGCCGGCTCCGAGGGCACGCCTACCGGGTCACTCACCGCGGTGTTGATTGGCTGTTAGGGCCGGTTCACTCCTGCCCTCTTCTGACGAGGTGGAGCCACGCCTTTCTTCTCCAACCTTACCTCGTGGCCAATGGTGGTTGAAGAGAAAAACCGACCAAAATGCGGAAGGCAAATGGAAGGGAGGTTTTGGGGAAATTGGAAGGGCCTACGCTTATTTTGTTTGATACAATGCAAAGTCAATCTAGTGGAAAACACATACTTAGCCTACATGGAATAAGGAAATACACTATTTAAAAGATATATCGTGACCTGCGTGTATGTTCTATGAAATTAATTAGGAGGACGGCTGCGACCATTATTTACATTACCAGGATGTTACCATACCAAAACCATACTCTTCACATCCGTTACCCTTCCTCAAAACCCGTTACACTTCTCAAAACCCGTTACACTTCTCAAAACCCGTTACACTTCTCAAAATCGTTACACTGCACCCTCCTTTCTTCAGGCACGTCCTCGGGCCTACTAGACTTAACTGAGTGTGACATGTAGGTGTAATTCCCTCTACAATTAACCTGACCCTGAGTGTGACAATTTTAAAACACAAATAAGTATGTCCCCCTATTGCATTGCATCCTGTCTAACAGACTCAAGCCCACAGCTAACCGAATTACGGAATTATTCTGAAACTATACATTTACGGTGGGGAGCATTATTTACAATGACGTGATTTCTTATTTACAACGCAACCCAGGACCTGTGTGTTTTTTTCTTTTCTTTTTAGGGAACAAGAGAAAGAAATTCCTGTTGGGAGGGAGGAGACAGCACGCATTGCATCGATGCACCAGTACCAATACCACCAAAGCACCCAAAAGCACCCAAAAGCACCACAAAGCACCACTCGGTGCGCAGTCACCATGGTTCATAATAAACACAACAAAACAACTGGTGGTGGTCTTCTCCTTGTCTGCTGGGCCGATGTTCTTCCTGACGTCTTCTGGCTTCATGCGGCCTATTTGGACATAACAAAAAGCACAACTTGTGTTCGTTTTTTATTATTATTTAGGGCCTCAGGGGCCAACTAAGGGTGGTCCACCTGTTTGGCATAGGTGCCACCTTACCGAGGTCCGCAAGCAAGATTCCCTGGCCACTATGGCCGGTCTCCAACAGAGGTGCTCTGCCCCAGAACCTGGGGTCCATCAAGTGGTACTTGGCCGCCGAACAGCGGTCCATAAAGTGGTACATCAACGCAATGCGTGCTGGTTCTGGGAATCTCGGGCGCACAATGGCCACCTCACGCACGCTCCCCTCGGCACCCAATGGCGCACAGGTCATGTGGGAGACAAAAGAAAGACAATTGAGCGAGGGGTAAGGTCACAAGGGTACACGTCAATAAGGCAATGCAAGGTGAAATGCGTACGGAGGCCGAAGTGAGAAAGCTCGTCCCTACCGTACGTCACCCCCCTGTCACCTACCCTACCCTTGTTCTCACCCCATATGTACAAAAATCTACACATTTACAAATTCGTCACTACTGTCACGTCTTCCCCATATTTCCCCTATACCAAATTCGTCCCCACAATCCCTTTACTTCAAAATTTGCCATCACCAAATTCATCATCAATCCTCATAAGGAGGCAGAGATGGAACATCAAAGCACAATGTCACACCCACGTCATGATGCGTCTCACAATCCAAACATTTGCATCATAAAAAATAATCAAAACATGGCATGGTGTGGAGTACCTGTCACCTCAGGTGAGTGGATGCAGATGGTGCGAGGAGATCCTTCATCCTAACTATCCTCTAAATGACTTTAACACACTTTACACTACCCGGGGTCTTTCCCTGCCAATCCATTGGCCAACTTACACTATGGGTTCTAATAACCAATTCCCATTGGCCAAACTGTGGTGCTCCTCAATTTGGGGTCTCACTCCCCCGATTCATCTCCCGGTGCTCTAGCACAATTTCTGGGCTGCGACGTGTACCTCTCCCAACAGGTCTACCCACCTGCACACCTCCACCACTGTAGTTGCCACCCGAGCTTACCTAGCTCCTCACCCTAACCTAACTACCTGGGGACAGCCCCTCTCCTGGCTCTGTCACCCCATGGTGCCCTCTGGCACTGGGCTACCCGGGTCCGTCCTCCGGATCCTCGGGCCCCATCCACAACAACTACTACCGGCTCCCAGAGCCCACCTGCGGCCTCACCTGGCCGACATCCTTACAGTGGTGGAGTGCCCAAACCAACTACACACACTAACAGGCTACACGCCCAGCCATTTCCACAACACGAATGCACCCATCCAAACATCATTCTTCCAACCGCACCACAGATGCCAATATCCAACCACAATTTCCCTGTGCCCTCTACCTAACACTTACACTACCCGCCCCGGGTATCCGTGATGGGGGTCCACTCTTCCCCCATTCACACCTTCGCACCATCCACTCCACTCCACAATTTCCACCATACTCACTCCACGACCATCCATTCCAATACTCCAGATATTCCACACTACCATTTATTCCACACAGCCACATACACCTGTTCTTCATTCACCTGTCGTTGCACACCTGTGCAATCATACCTGGTGCCACCTGCACCCTCCTTTCTTCCTGGACCATTTGGTCAACACAACACGCAATCACCACTACTCCCTCATACACTGCTCCACACACCTGTTCAGTTGCACACCTGTGCAATCACACCTGTTCCATTCTCACCTGTTCAATCCTCACACACACGGCATCATCTCAGCTAACTACTCCCCTCTGAAACTTGCGCTTCCCAGTCGTCCCTTTAAACTATTGCGCTCCCACGTCATTATCATCCATACTAATCTACCTGTGTCCCCACTACAGGTATCAGTCACTAACTAACCTTAACGTCACCTAATGTCAATCTCTTCTAGATCCCTATCATTATCCAAGCCCTCCCTGGCTCGGTTGTCATAGCCACCCCATAAACTATTGCGCATTTGCCCCACTCTGTGAGGGATGGTGGATTTGCCATCCCACCACATCGGGGGTCTCTCACTACCAATTTCGCTCGTCCAAATCCAACAATTCAAAAATTTTCCATTTACTGCCAATTCCATTCACTTTTCTAAATTTCGTTTTAAATCACTATCACTATCACCATCACCCGTCTACTTATTACATCCTCTCGGTGCGCCAATTCACATCTACAGCCCGGCTTCGTACAGCCGAGCACTGAACGCGGATTCTTTTGTGCTGGCGGCTGGATGCGTCCCGCATTCGGGGCCGGGGCGGGGGCTTACCCGGGCCGAGATCCCACGCATCACCTCGGCGTGGAGCCATCCAATGTCCCGATCTCGACCTGCCGGCACGTCTCAACAAAACGTGGTCGCCATAGCGACCCTTCCTATCCAGCCGCCCGCTCCGCCTAGTGGAGCCCGGCCGCGGCCGTTCAAAGCGAGGCCCAGCGTGGATCGCGCACGGCGGTTCTTTCGAAACCGCCGTGGTTCGGATCCCCGCTGGTCCTCGCGGCACGCGAAGCTGCCCGACGCGCACCGAGGGCCCGAGTCGGCTATAAGTCGTTCTAACCTTTAACCCAGTTATCGTCGACGCTTCACCTGGATTCCTACAAGCATACGCTACCCCTTTCTTGCTCATACATGCAGCTGTTCCCATTCTCCTCGTACCTTTCCTGACACACCTCGGTACACCCATTCCACTCACAGCCTTGGTCACACACCTGACCACCGAACACTTTGGCACACATTCGTTGCTCGCACACCTCACCAATACACCGCTTCGCGCCCCCTCCTCGGTCACCTCCTCTGTGACAATCACAGGTGTGCCCTCATTCGCACACCCAACCACGTGCCTCACCACCAACTCCAGCGTGCATTCCCACTCACGCTCTACCATTCCAGGTGTGCATCCTTCCATCCCAGGTGTACATCCTCGCTCCCCTGTCACAACCAACTCACTCTCCTTGTCACTCTCAATACTCTCACCTCCATTCTTGACAGCGCACTCACCCTTACTTTCGACGGCACACTCTTTCCTCATGCACCCGTCCGTTACACACCTTTCTCGCGCACACCCTCCCGTTACATCCTCTGTAACACTCACCACAGGCGTACACTTCCTCGTTACATCCTCCGTAACACTCACCACAGGTGTACACTCTTTCGTTACTTCCTCCGTAACACTCACCACACCGCGCTTCCATGTACCCCCTCGCACACGCGCTCCGACCGGCTCACTCCTGACGGCACACTCACTCCTCGGCGTGCACTTTTTCCTCACACACCCCATGGTCGGACATTCTCGCACACCTCTTTTTTCGCACACCTGACCTGTCACACACTTCACCAACGGCCTTTCACGAACACCCGGATCCAAACCAATCCCCAAGCCGACTGAATCTCCCCTCACATCATGTACATTGCCACTCACCTCCGTACCTCGTCGCACCTCCTCCGCCACCTGCAAACTTTTTATTTGGTTAGTGAGCACCGCATCATGATTTGAACACAGACCTTGTACATATTCCATGACTTCCTCCTTTATCTCCCTCTTAGTTTCTGTCCGTCCCTTCTTAATTTCACTCACCTCTTCTCCCACTTCCTCTAATTTTTGTTTAACCTCTTTTATTTCTCGGTGCGTCCCCTCAAGTTCGTCCTCTAAGGCTACCGTGACCGTCTCTATGTGCATCCTCACCTGCCGGTCCTTTGTCTCCATTATCTCTGTCACCTCGTCCACCCTCATTGTCAGTTCCTCCCGTACCATCTGACATTGCCTCTGCGTCGCTATTAATTCGTTTTTAATTTCTTTTTGTGTCGCCTTTAACCCTCCTAGTACCGCAGTGTTCTTTTGAACCTGCTCCACTAACTTAGTTTGTCCCTCTGTCAGCTGCTCCACCTCCTCCGTCAGATCTTCTATTCCCCCTTGTAACTTAGCCGTATTATTCCTCACTTCTTTCTCTATACGCTTTTCGCCTCGCTTTACCTCCTCGCGTAGCCCCGAAACCTCCTCACTCACCCCTCGTCGTATTTCCTCCATCTGGTTCCCCATCTGTTCGATTTCCCGGGCGGATTGTTCCCCTATTTCCCGCAATTTGTCCTCCATCCTATTTTCTAACCCCATTAACCCATTTTTCACCTCTTTTATCCCGTTGTCTAACCCCCCAAATTTCTTGTCTAACTCCTCAAAATTTTTGTCTAACTTCCCAAATTTCTTGTCTAACTCCTCAAAATTATTGTCTAACCCCTCAAATTTAGCTTCTAGCCGTTCCCCCATTTCCCCCATTTTTCCCCTCATTTCCCCCATTTGGCCCCCCATTTGGCCCTCTAATCGCTCACTCTGAGCATCCATTTTTGCTTCTAGCCCCATATTTGCCATTAGTATGGTTGCATTAATCTGCGCCATGAGGTCCCGCACATCAATTCCCGCTATTTGCGCAGCGGGCGCGGCTACCCCGCGCTCGTGCGAGCCGCCCCTTTGTGCGTCTACCACGTGCGCGAGAGCGCCATTTTGCGCGTCTGACACCCCCTCAACCGCCTCCTCATTGCTCTCCTCCTCCCTTTCTTCCACATACATTTCCCCTGGTTCCTGGGTTACCCCTAACCCGTCTATCTCCCCCACCGACATCCGATCGCCTTGATTGTCCATGGCGCGATCTCAAAATTCGGGTTTTATAAAACAACACAATTTCGGCAGCTCGTAATTTTGACCAAAATTTTTTTTTAAAATTTGGGCCTAACAAATTTAGTCCCGGGTCCGAATCCGACTCCTCGACACCAATTGTTACGGACACGGTTTTTGGATGTTATTTTACCGAGCGGTGGTGTATTTAACCGCGTCCGAACAGTTACTCCCCGATTCGAACCCGATTCCACCCGAACGTTGACTAATCGCGCTACAGATATTCAATTGGGAAACCTCTAAAGCGACCGAAAGAGAAGAAGAGAGAAGAAAGACAGAGTTTGGAGGAAGAACAGATTTATTATACACACACAAGCAATATTTTAGAGCGACCAATATTATTTACAGCAATAGATGGAAAAGAGCAGTCACACAGTGCATTGTTAACTTATTCTATTTCATTTACTTAATCCCCAAGACAAACGAGTAGGACAGGACGTTCACACTCACACGGTGGATATTGCAGGCAGGTAATGGCTCGAGGTTGATTGCTTGAGAGGAAGGCAAGGTCGGAGGCAGCAGCTTTCAACCCCTCGCGGTTTTGGCGGGAAAACCTCCGTCGCGTATCCGCGGCCGTCACGCGCTGGCTCGGCACACCTGCTCCTCTTCCTGGGGTGGAGCCGTCTCCCTCCGTTCAGCGCGTCTCTCCAACGACAGGGGATATTGCAGGCAGGTAGGTAGGGCTTGCGGTGGATTGCGCTCCTCTTCCAGGTCATCCCCCAGCGTATCTCTCAAGGCCTCTCCGTAAAGCAGTTCCTTACATTCGCTTTTATCACCTCCGGCGGAATTAAGCCGCCGGCTCCGAGGGCACGCCTACCGGGTCACTCACCGCGGTGTTGATTGGCTGTTAGGGCCGGTTCACTCCTGCCCTCTTCTGACGAGGTGGAGCCACGCCTTTCTTCTCCAACCTTACCTCGTGGCCAATGGTGGTTGAAGAGAAAAACCGACCAAAATGCGGAAGGCAAATGGAAGGGAGGTTTTGGGGAAATTGGAAGGGCCTACGCTTATTTTGTTTGATACAATGCAAAGTCAATCTAGTGGAAAACACATACTTAGCCTACATGGAATAAGGAAATACACTATTTAAAAGATATATCGTGACCTGCGTGTATGTTCTATGAAATTAATTAGGAGGACGGCTGCGACCATTATTTACATTACCAGGATGTTACCATACCAAAACCATACTCTTCACATCCGTTACCCTTCCTCCAAAATTGTTACACTCCTCAAAACCCGTTACACTTCTCAAAACCCGTTACACTTCTCAAAACCCGTTACACTTCTCAAAATCGTTACAATATATTACAAACAAAGCATAATATTGGTAATTAGTAATATATTGCAAACAAAACAAAATATTGGTAATTATGAATATATTACAAACAAAACAAAATATTGGTAATATATTGCAAACAAAACAAAATATTGGTAATTATTAATATATTACAAACAAACAAAATATTGGTAATTCGTAATATATTGTAAACAAAACAAAATATTGGTAATTATTAATATATTACAAACATTTTTTTTTTTGGTAATTATTAATATATTACAAACAAAACATAATATTGGTAATTAGTAATATATTGCAAACAAAACAAAATATTGGTAATTATTAATAAATTACAAACAAAACAAAATATTGGTAAATAGTAATATATTGTAAACAAAACAAAATATTGGTAATTATTAATATATTGCAAAGAAAACAAAATATTGGTAATTAGTAATATATTACAAAAAACAAAATATTGGTAATTATTTATATATTACAAACAAAACAAAAAATTGGTAATTATTTCTATATTACAAACAAAACAAAATATTGGTAATTATTAATATATTACAAACAAAACAAAATATTGGTAATTAGTATTATATTACAAACAAAACAAAATTGGTAATTAGTGATATATTGTAAACAAAACAAAATATTGGTAATTAGTTATATATTGTAAACAAAACAAAATATTGGTATTTATTACTATATTACAAACAAAACAAAATATTGGTAATTATTAATATATTACAAACAAAACAAAATATTGGTAATTATTAATATATTACAAACAAAACAAAATATGGGTAATTACTAATATATTTTAAACAAAATAAAATATTGGTAATTATTAATATGTTACAAACAAAACAAAATTGGTAATTAGTAATATATTTTAAACAAAATAAAATATTGGTAATTATTAATATATTACGAACAAAACAAAATTGGTAATTAGTAATATATTGTAAACTAAACAAAATATTGGTAATTATTAATATATTACAAATAAAACAAAATATTTGTAATTGGTAATATATTGTAAACAAAACAAAATCTCCTCCCTCCTGGTGCATGCTTCTAAGGGAGGCGCCATCTTGGAACTGCTCTACTGACGTCATACGCTCAATGTTGCCAAATCTAAAACAGGCAAAACATGACTCTTGCCCATAGATATAACATATGTCGTCTACAACTACACACATTACATTCTCGAATTTATATCGCCATTTTCAGGTTACTTATAGACTGGCCCTCGCATATATATATATATATATATATATATATATATATATATATATATATATATATATATATATATATTGTTACGGTTCGCGGTTAAGGATGTTATGTTTGCCGAGCGGAGACCCTGCGACCTAACAGTTTCCCCGACTCACCCAATTCACCCAGACGTTGGCCGTATCGCGCCACAGCTATTCAATATGGAAGCCTCTAAAGCGACCGAATGTAAAGAGGAAGAAGAAGAAGACGTACGGAGGAATAACAGGTTTTATTAATTATTTTCACAAGCCAAAGCAAAGAGAGCAGTTGGTTATATACAGAAAATGGAAGGAGCAGGCGCACAGTGAAATCTTTAGCTTACCTATACAAGCTTAATTAATAAACCCCAGGACAACGTTAAAGACAGACGGACGATCACACTTACACGGGGAAATGCAGGCAGGAATGAATGGCTTGGAGATGGGTGGCTTTTAGAGGCAAGGAAGGTTCAGCGGGTACTGGGCACGGTCGGGCCAGAAGGCACCGCCGTCAAGAAGCCGAGCTTTGGTCCCAAACTGCGCGGGCGAAGTTCCTTTCTCTGTACTGCTGCCTCGTGCGCTCCTTGCGTTGCTCCGGGCCGCTTTTCCTGCAGCGCGGCACGTTTCACGGCGGCTCGGTCACACCTGCTCGTCTCCAGCGCCTCTCCTGGACCCATCTCCGTAAAAGCTCATCTCGTATCTCCTTGGGGAGCGTCCCGCGGCGGGTTATATAGGCCCCGCACTTCACCCTTTGCGAACCTCCCCCACACGTTCTCTCTCCGCCCTCTCAAGCCAAACCCCTCGTTCTGGGTTGGATGAGCGGGGCCGACTTACTCCTCCCCTCTATGACGAGGTGGAGACCCGCCTTTCTTCTTCGGCGTTACCTCGTGCGTAATGGAGTCAAATGCAGCAAAGTAGACGGCAGATGGAAATGCAGCAAAGTGGACGGCAGATGGAAATGCAGCAAAGTGCCTAAAGAGGAAATTGCAGCAAAGTGGCGAACCTGGCACTTGGAAGCTGCCATGGGGTGTCAGAGGGCCTACTCTTATTTAATTCGGTGCAATGAAGAGTCAAACTAGTGGGAAACACATCCTTAGCCTACACAGAGAATAAGGGACTAACTATTTAAAAGGATATATCGTGTCCTGTGTGTAGGTTTATGGAATTAACTAAGAGGACGAGCTGCGACCATTCTTTACATTACGAGGGTCAGTTACACACAACAAAACCATACTTTTCACATTCGTTACACTTTCTCAAAATTGTTACACTTCTCAAATCCGTTACACTTCTCAAATTCGTTACACTGCACCCTCCTTTCCTCAGGCCTGTACTCAGGCCTACAAAACTTTAACTTAGTGTGACACGTAGGTGTAATTCCCTCTACAATTAACCTGACCCTGAGTGTGACAATTTTAAAACACAAATAAATATGTCCCCCTGCTGCATTGCACCCTGCCTAACAGATTTGCGCCCACAGGATAACCGAATTACGGAATTGTTTTCAAGCTATACATTTACGGTGGGGAGCATTATTTACAGTGATGTTCTTTCTTATTTACAACGCAACCCAGGTCCTGTGTTTTTTTCTTTTTTTTCTTTTTAGGGAAACAAAGAGAAGGAAATTCCTGTTGGGAGGGAGGAGACAGCACGCATTGCATCGATGCACCAGTACCAATAACACCAAAGCACCCAAAAGCACCCAAACGCACCAACCAGTGCACAGTCATTACTGTTTGCAATAAACACACAAAAAAACAACTGGTGGTGGTCTTCTTCTTCTCTGCTGGGCCGATGTTCTTCCCGATGTCTTCTTGCTTCATGCGGCCTACTTGGACATATAAAAAGCACAAACCGTGTCCATTTTTATTTAGGGCTTCAGGGGCCAACTAAGGGTGGTCCACCTTTTTGGCATAGGTGCCACCTTACCGAGGTCCGCAAGCAAGATTCCCTGGCCACTATGGCCGGTCTCCAACAGAGGTGCTCTGCCCCAGAACCTGGGGTCCATCAAGTGGTACTTGGCCGCAGAACAGCGGTCCATAAAGTGGTACATCAATGCAATGCATGCTGGTTGAGAGGGTCCTGGCACACAAGACGACCTCCGCACGCTCCCTTCAACACCCAGTGGCGCACAGTCCTCAGGTGGGAGACAAAAGGGGGGGAAAGACAGATGAGCGAGGGGTAAGGTCACAAGGGTACACATCAAACAAGGCAATGCAAGGCGAAGTGCGTATGGAGAGCGAAGTGAGAAAGCTCGTCCCTACCGTACGTCACCCCCCCCCCCCCCCTGTCACCTACTCTACCCTTGCCCTTACCCCATATTTACAAAATCTACACCTTTACAAATCCGTCGCTACCATCACATCTTCCCCATATTTCCCCTACACCAAATTCGTCTCCACAATCCCTCTATCCAAAATTTGCCATCACCCAATTCATCATCAACCCTCATAAGGAGGAAGAGATGGAACATCAAGGCACAATGTCACACCCACGTCATGATGCGTCTCACATTCCAACATTTGCATCAATAAAATAATAAAAACCACCTGGCATGGTGTGGAGTACCTGTCACCTCAGGTGAGTGGATGCAGATGGTGCAAGGAGATTTTCATCCTAACTACGTTCGAAATGACATTAACATGCTTTACACTACCCGGGGTCTTTCCCTGCCAATCCATTGGCCAACTTACACTACGGGTTCTAAAAACCAATTCCCATTGACCAAACTGTGGTGCTTCTCCATTTTGGGGTCTCACTCCCCCGATTCATCTCCCGGTGCCCTTGCGCAATTTCTGGGCTGAGACGTGTAGCTCTCCCAGCAGGTCTACCCACCTGCACACCTCCACCACTGTAGTTGCCACCCGAGCTTACCTAGCTCCTCACCCTAACCTAACTAACTGGGGAAGGCCCCTCCTGGCTCTGTCACCCCACTCGGTGCCCTATGGCACTGGGCTACCCGGGCCCGTCCTCCGGATCCTCGGGCCCCATCCACAACTACCGGCTCCCAGAGCCCACCTGCGGCCTCACCTGGCCGACATCCTCACAGTGGTGGAGTGCCCAAACCAACTACACACACTAACAGGCTACACGCCCAGCCATTTCCACAACACTAATGCACCCATCCAAATACCATTCTTCCACCACGCACCACAGATGCCAATATCCAACCACAATTTACCTATACCCTCTACCTAACACTTACACTACCCTCCCCGGGTATTCGTGATGGGGGTCCATCCTTCCCCCACTCACACCTTCGCACCATCCACTCCACTCCATAGTTTCCACCATACTCACTCCACGACCATCCATTCCAATACTCCATATACTCCACACTCCATGTATTCCACATTCCATGTATTTCACACAACCATTTATTCCATACACCTGTTGGTGCACACCTGTGCACTCACACCTGGTGCCACCTGCACCCTCCTTCCTTCCTGGACCATTTGGTCAACACCACACGCAATCACCACTACTCCCTCATACACTGCTCCATACACCTGTTTAGTTGCACACCTGTGCAATCACACCTGTTCACCATACACACGGCATCATCTAATCTACCTGGTGCCCTGCTAACTTAGTGCTCCCCGTCTTCCCTTTAAACTAAGTACATACCACGTCATTATCATCCACACTACCCTCTCTGCGTCCCCACTACAGGTGTCATTGTCACTACCTAATCTTAACGTTACCTAAGGTCATTTTCTCTAGATCCCTATCATTATATCCTAACCCTCCCGGGCTAGTTTTCACTGCCATAAACCCCATAAGTCTAGTGCTCCTTTGCCCCCGGTTGTGAGGGATGACAGAGTTGCCATCCCACCACATCGGGCATCTCCCACTACCATCCCCCCAGTCCTCTGATGCTACGAGCCCCCGTCGCAAGAGGTACTGGGTCCGGCCTCGGCATCTAGAGCCGAGGCGATCCATGAGGGCGCCTGCTCGCCGGCATAAGGTCTTATCCGGTCGGCATGGACGATCTGAGGGGGGGCCCGTGGCCCCATTTTGATCTTAATGTCCACGTCACAGATTTGCGACAGGACGACTCCCGGGCCTTGCCAGGGGGAGGTGAGTTTTGGGCACCTGCCCTTCTGCCTCCGGGGATTAAAGAACCAAATCTTCATCCCCGGAGCGTATTGACTCCCCTGGCTCCGGTCGTCGTACCTGCGCTTCATCTTGGCCCCCACCAGATGGAGCTGGCGGCGGGCGAAGGCATGGACCCGCTCCATGCCTTCCTCCAAGTGACGTGCGTAACCCTCCCTCGGCGGTGTATCCGTGGTGTCTGGCACGGGACCGCATAGCAAGTCGGCGGGAGCCCGTAACTCCCGCCCATACATAAGCAACGCTGGACTGCATGCGGTGGCCCCGTGCTGGCTAGTTCGGTAGGCCATCAACAGGTATGGGTGATGTTCGTCCCAGTCATCCTGACGGGTGGTGGTGAACAATGCCAGTTGTTGGATCAATGTTCGATTGAACCTTTCCACCATCCCGTCAGATTGTGGCCGCAAGGGCGTGGTTCTGGTCTTTCGAATTGACAGGAGTCTGCACACATCTTTTAATAATTGGCTCTCAAAATTTCGTCCCTGATCGGTGTGCAGCTCCTGTGGAATCCCATGCCGACATACAAATCCTTCTACGAAGGCCTGTGCTACCACCCCTGCTTCTTGGTTGGGGAGGGCATAGGCCTCCGGCCACTTGGTGAAATAGTCCATTACAACGAGGATATACTTATTACCTTGGCGGGTGCGGGGCAGCGGTCCTAGAATATCCATAGCCACCCGCTCAAGGGGGGCCCCCACCTGATGTAATTGAAGGGGGGCCCTCATCCTCCGTGCTGGTCCCTTTTTGGCAGAACAGGCGTCGCATCTCCGACACCAGTCCTGTATGTCGCGCCCCATATTCACCCAATAGAACCTCCGGCGGACCCGAGATATTGTCTTTGTCCTGCCCAAATGGCCGCCGGAGCGGGTACCATGCACCTGTTGTAAGATGACGTTCTTGAATTTGTCTGGGACTATCACCAGCCAGGAAGTTCTTTCAGAGGGAACCTCCACCCACTTGCGATATAAGATGTTGCCTTTCAACTCCAGGGTCTGCCACTGAGCCCAATACACCTTTGTCTGCGCCCCGAGGGGGGTGACCTCTTCCCCCTTTGGTCTTTGCCCCAATTTGACCCATTGGAACACCGGCCCCAGAACAGGATCCTCCTGCTGGGCCGTGCTCCAAGCCAACTCTCCAAATTCCTCGTCCGCGGTTAGTGGCAAAATTGGCCCTCGCACCCGGGTTGCCCAGACGACGAGAATCGGGGCAGAATCGCCCAATTGCTCCCTCTCCTCGTGTCTCGCACAAAATTTGCAGTTTTCCCCCAGACAAGGACGCCGAGAGAGTGCGTCCGCATTACCATGGGCCTTCCCGGCCCTATGGGTCACATTGAAATCGTACTGCTGCAACTTTTCCAACCACCTTGCAATTTGGCCCTCCGGTTCCTTGAACCGAGGTACGGGTGGAAATGGTTCATGGCAGCCAGCATAGCCAATAAATCTTTGCGAGTGACACAATAATTTCGCTCGGGCCTACTTAAGGCCCGACTCTAGTAACCAATCACTCTCTCCACGCCCTCCTGTGTCTGAGACAAAACTGCGCCCAATCCTTCCTGGCTCGCATCCGTGTCCAGGGTAAATGTCCCGTAACTAGTGGGGTAAGCTAGAAGGGGTGCGGATGTTAGACACCCCTTCAATTTTTGGAAGGCCTCGTGGCACTCCCTTGTCCAATTAAATCTCGTCCCCTTCTCCGTAAGCCGGTGGAGGGGACGGGCCAACTCCGCAAATTTCGCCACAAAGCGCCGGTAGTAGGAGCAGAGTCCTAAAAATCTCCGCACCTCTTTGAGGGTACGTGGTGCGGGCCACTCCTCTACCGCTTTAATTTTGTCTGGGTCCGTTTTTACCCCCTCGCGGCCGATAACGTGACCTAAATAGGCCACCTCTCTTGCAAACAAGGTGCACTTACTCGGGTTCAGCTTCAACCCTGCCTGTCTGAGGCACCCGAACACCTGGTCCAAATTAGCTAACGCCTGGGGGAAGGTCTTGGCATGTACCAGGACATCATCCAGGTATACCAGGCATGATTGCCATGGCATGCCGCCTAGCACATGCTCCATTAATCTCTCAAAGGTGGCGGGGGCGTTACACAAACCAAACGGCATCACAGTGAACTGATACAGCCCCTTACCTGTGGAAAATGCCGTTTTCTCCTTCCCTGTCTGATCCATCTCCACCTGCCAATACCCACTCTTGAGGTCCAAAGTTGTGAACCAATTTGAGCCCGCAACGGCATCGAGGGTGTCATCAATCCTTGGCAGGAGATATGAGTCCTTGAGTGTCACGTTGTTTCGCTGGCGATAGTCCACGCAGAACCACGTGGTCCCATCTTTCTTTTTGACCAGCACAACAGGTGACATCCAAGGACTTCCCGAGGGCTCGATCACGCCTGCGTCGAGCATTTTTTCAACCTGCTCGTCAGCTTCCGCCCTCTTGCTCCAAGGGAGCCGTCGGGCGGCCTGACGAATAGGCTGGGCCTCACCGGTGTGGATGTGATGTTTCACCAGGCCCGTACGTCCAATATCCTCGGTGGACAAGGAGAAGAGGTCCAAATGGGACCCAACCAGTTTGCGAAAGGCCTCCCTCTGGGTACCTCCCAACTCTACACTACTACGATTTACCATCTCGCAAATGGGATCGGGCCAATTCCAATTACTTATTGAAGGCTCCCCCTGGGGCCGGCTCGGCTGAACATTCTCGCCCATCACTGACGCGACTTCTCTAACTGGGGTGCAGCCAGCTACCTTCGTGCCCCTCACTATAGACCGTGGTTCTGCGCTAATATTAATTACTCGGACGGCCACCACCGGCCCGTCCGTTTTTACAAGGGTGCGGCCCACGATTAAACCAGGTATGGATCGCTCTGCCACCGGTTCGACCAGGCCGCAGGACTCCTGCCATGTCGGGCGAGCTGACCATCGGGCCGGCACTACGGCCTCGGCCCCCGGAGGGATGGTCACGGCCTCAGGAGCCTCCAGCTCCACCCTCTCGGCCGTGCTCACCCCCTCCAATGGTAGCTCTTCCACTCCCCATCGCAGGATCCCCCGGCTCAAGTCGATTTTACAACCGCTGGCAGTCAACAAATCCAACCCTATTAAGCATGGGTCGCACACCTCCGCCACCCAAACCTCTATCTCTTGCTTTACCGATCCCAACTTGAGGGTCACAAAACCACGCCCTATGATCGGGGCCGTTGCCCCGGTAGCCAACTGCAAACTATGATTTTCCAGACGCTGGATTTTGCCCCAGCCGTCTGCACTCGAATTAAGGACCACGGGGCTGATGATCGTGGCGCTGGCCCCCGTGTCCACAACGGCGTCTACCCCCACGCCGGCAATTTTGCACCGAATTGTTAAACTACCCGTTCCAATTTGGCCACAATGAATGACCTGTCGCGTCAACGAGGGCTTCTCTCCATCCCCTACTGCCGAACACCGCCCTGCATGCCCGGCACGTTCTAGTTTCCCAGGCCCTGGCGGGGGGGTGTTTGAGGTCGGCTAGGCCGATCGATACTGGGCGGAGTTGAGGGCATCGGCTGACGGGGAACGTCCCAGCGCGGAGCTCGACACTCCCACGCACGGTGACCCATCCGAGCACAATTATAGCACCTCACCTGGTAAGGTGCTTGCCTCCGGTATTCCAAATTTTCCCCCCCTGTATGTCCGAATTGGGGTACTCTGTCGGGGACTACCGGGTGCCATCACTGGAGCCGCCTGCCATGGTCCAGGTCCCGCTAGACGCCGATCCACCAGCCTCCGAACCATGCTCTCCAGGTCAGGGCCCCCGTCGGGGGCCGGCCCACGGGCCCTACCTGACGCACCGCCACTGCGTGGCGCTCGCCTCCCCGGGCCAGGGGCCTCGCTGCTTCCCAACGGGCTGCAGCGTCGGCCGCCTGACTCATGGTCTGCGGGCGCCACATGGCGAGCTGTTGTCGGAGCTCCAGATCCGGAAGGGCCTGAATAAAGTGATCCAGCGCCAGGCTTTCCTGGGAACTCGCTGCCATGTCCGCGCGGCGAATATCGTGCGCAAGTTCCCCGATGGTCTCCTGGGGCTTGCGTTTACGCTGCGCAAGTTGAGCTTTAACAAGCTCACTTTGCTGCTCGATATCGAAACGATTAATTAAAGCCGCACGGAGAGCTGGCAGGGTGAGAGCACCCGGTGGTAAAGCTGTCAGCACCTCCGCCGCCGCACTGCGCAGTGCCCCTACCAGGTGTACTCCACCTTCGTCCGGATTCCAACCATTGCCTCGGCACACGTACTCAAACTGCGCCAGGTACGCCCTCAAATCGCTTTTGCCGTCATACGGCGCGAGTGGGACCTTGTGGGCGCCCGAAGGTCGGACCCCGCGCGTCACTCCTTGCGGGATCAACGCGGAACCAAACCGTTCGGGCTCCCACAGTACGCTATTCCCGGGGGGCTCCCGCACATCCCCCGTCCCTCCAAACACTACCCCTCCTGGTGTCGATGCCTGGGCCGCCCTTCCGCAACCCGCTACCCACTCCATACCTGCACACCCTTGCTCACCAGCACCCCCCTCACTCCCCATAGCCAGACCTCCTTGCACACCTCCTCTGTCCATACACTCCGGACCAGTCATACATCTCACCATTGGTCCCTCACGAACACCCGGATCCAAATCAACCCCCAAGCCGACTGAAGCTCCCCTCACATCATATGCATTTCCGAATATATCGCCACTCACCTTGGCACCTCGTCTCCGCACCTCCTCTGCCACCTGCAAACTCTTTATTTGGGTAGTGAGCACATCATCACGATTCGAGCACAGACCTTGTACCAATTCCATTACCTCCTCCTTTATTTCCTTTTTAGTTTCCCTTCGTCTCTTCTTAATTTCACTCACCCCTTCTTCCACCTCCTCTAATTTTTCCTTTACTTCCTTCATTTCCCGGTGCGCCCCCTCTATCTCTTCCTCTAACGCCACTTTAACCGTTTCTATGTGCGTCCTACCTCTCGGTCCTTCGTCTCCATTACTTCTGTCACCTCTTCCAACTTCTTCGTCAACCCCTCATGTACCATCTGACATTCCTTCTGTGTCGCTATTAATTCATTTTTTATGTCCTTTTGTGTCGCTTTTAACCCCCCGATTATTGCAGTGTTCTTTTCCACTTGGTCCACGAGTTCCTTTTGTCCCACTGTCAGCTGTTCTACTCCCCTCGTCAGACCCTCTATTCCCCCTTGTAACCTCGCCGTATTATTCCTCACCTCTTTCTCCATACGCTTTTCACCTCGCTTTACCTCCTCGCGTACCCCCGAGACCTCCTCACTTACACCTCGTCGTATCTCCTCCTTCATCTCCTCCCTCTCTTTTGTAGATGCCGCCCTCATCTGTCCCAATTCATCCCTCTGAGCATCCAGTTTGGTTTCTACCCCGATTTTCACCTCATCTATCTGCTCTCCCATTTGTTTAATTTCTCGGGCGGATTGCTCCCCTATCTCCCGCAATTTGTCTTCCATCCTATTTCCTAACCCCATTAACCCCTTTTTCACCTCTTTTATCCCGTTGTCTAACCCCTCAAATTTGTCGTCTAACTTCCCAAATTTCTTGTCTAATCCCCCGATTTGATTTCCTAGTCGCTCCCCCATTCAGTTTTCCATTTTCTCACTATCAGCCCTCCTTCTGTCTTCCATTTCCTCCATTTCCCTGGCTCTTTTTTCGTTGTCGCACTTCGACTCTGCCATGTATTCGCTAAACCGTGCCATGAACTGCTGCATGTCAAACGGCTGCATGTTAAAGCCCGCTGATACAGCGGGCTCGGCTACCGCGCGCTCGTGCGAGGCGCCTTTTTGCGCGCCTGAAACCTCGTGCGCGAGAGCGCCATTTTGTGCGCCTGATACCCCCTCAACCACATTGCCAATGTTCTCCTCCTCTCTTTCATCCACATACATTTCCCCGAGGTCCTGGGTCGATTCTACCCCGTCTATCTCTCCCACCGGCATCCCGTCGCCTTGACCAGCCATGGCGCGATTTCAAAATTCGGGTTTTGTAAAACAAAAGCAATTTCGGTACTTTGTAATTTTGAGCGCGTTAAACGCTTCAGGTCCGAATCCAACACACCTGACACCAATTGTTACTCCAATTGTACAATTGTGTCCAAAATTTGGGCTAAATGAATTTAGTCCCAGGTCCGAATCCGACACTCCTGACACCAATTGTTACGGTTCGCGGTTAAGGATGTTATGTTTGCCGAGCGGAGGCCCCGCGACCTAACAGTTTCCCCGACTCACCCGATTCACCCAGACGTTGGCCGTATCGCGCCACAGCTATTCAATATGGAAACCTCTAAAGCGACCGAATGTAAAGAGGAAGAAGAAGAAGACGTACAGAGGAATAACAGGTTTTATTAATTATTTTCACAAGCCAAAGCAAAGAGAGCAGTTGGTTATATACAGAAAATGGAAGGAGCAGGCACACAGTGAAATCTTTAGCTTACCTATACAAGCTTAATTAATAAACCCCAGGACAACGTTAAAGACAGACGGACGATCACACTTACACGGGGAAATGCAGACAGGAATGAATGGCTTGGAGATGGGTGGCTTTTAGAGGCAAGGAAGGTTCAGCGGGTACTGGGCACGGTCGGGCCAGAAGGCACCGCCGTCAAGAAGCCGAGCTTTGGTCCCAAACTGCGCGGGCGAAGTTCCTTTCTCTGTACTGCTGCCTCGTGCGCTCCTTGCGTTGCTCCGGTCCGCTTTTCCTGCAGCGCGGCACGTTTCGCGGCGGCTCGGTCACACCTGCTCGTCTCCAGCGCCTCTCCTGGACCCATCTCCGTAAAAGCTCATCTCGTATCTCCTTGGGGAGCATCCCGCGGCGGGTTATATAGGCCCGCCCTTCACCCTTTGCGAACCTCCCCCACACGTTCTCTCTCTGCCCTCTCAAGCCAAACCCCTCGTTCTGGGTTGGATGAGCGGGGCCGACTTACTCCTCCCCTCTATGATGAGGTGGAGACCCGCCTTTCTTCTTCGGCGTTACCTCGTGCGTAATGGAGTCAAATGCAGCAAAGTGGACGGCAGATGGAAACTGCAGCAAAGTGGACGGCAGATGGAAATGCAGCAAAGTGCCTAAAGAGGAAATTGCAGCAAAGTGGCGAACCTGGCACTTGGAAGCTGCCATGGGGCGTCAGAGGGCCTACTCTTATTTAATTCGGTGCAATGAAGAGTCAAACTAGTGGGAAACACATCCTTAGCCTACACAGAGAATAAGGGACTAACTATTTAAAAGGATATATCGTGTCCTGTGTGTAGGTTTATGGAATTAACTAAGAGGACGAGCTGCGACCATTCTTTACATTACGAGGGTCAGTTACACACAACAAAACCATACTTTTCACATTCGTTACACTTTCTCAAAATTGTTACACTTCTCAAATCCGTTACACTTCTCAAATTCGTTACAATATATATATATATATATATATATATATATATATATATATATATATATATATATATATATTGTGCGCCCAGAACTCCCAGAACCAGCTGTCTGCATCGATGCACCACCACATTATGGACCACATGTCTGTGGCCGAGCACCACTGATGGACCCCATGGGTTGGGGCATGGCCCCTCTGCTGGAACCGGCCATGAAGGCCCGAAATCTTGCTGGCGGACCTTGGCCACAGGGCACCGATGCCCCACAGGTGAACCATACATAGTCGGCCCCTGTGGGCCATAAATAAATACACATGGACACGTTGGGTGCAAGTTTTAATACAAATAGGCCGCCAGCAAAAGAAAATGACAACATCTGGAAGAAAGCAAATAGCCAGCAGAGGGAGCCGAAGAGCAAGAGACCACCTGCAGGGATAGGGGTTGTTGATTTATTTTTATTCATGAACAATGATGACTGTGCACCGATTGGTGCTTGAGGGTGCTTTGGATGCATTTATGGGTGCTTTCATGGTGCATTGATGCAGAGCAGACTGTCTCTCCCCCCCCCCAAAAGAACAATCACAGGTCCTGGGTTGCGTTTTGTAAATAAAAGTAGAGTCATTGTAAATAATGCTCCCCACCATCAGTGTGTAGTTTGAAGACCATTCCGCAATTCGGTTAGCTGTGGGCGTGAGTCTGTTAGGTAGGGTGCAATGGAGCAGCGGGACATATTTATTTATGTTTTAAGACTGTCGCACTCAGGGTCAGGTTAAAAGTAGAGGGAACTACACCTACGTGTCACACTAAATTAAAGTTATAGGCCCGGGACGTGCCTAAGAGGAGGAGGGTGCAGTGTTGCGGAAATGAGGATTGTGTTTTTTTATTGTGTGTATTATTATTATTGCTTTATTCTGAGCCCTCCTTGCTCCAGTGTGTATAAAGGTCAAAAGGGCGTCCCGGTAGTTAATTCCATAAAGCATACATTGAAGGACACTATAATATCCCTGTTCAGTAGTTTATATCCTTATTATGTGTTTTAGGGTAAGGCCTTGTCTTCCATTAAAATGACACTCCATTGCACCAAGTGAAAAAGATAGATTCCCTTCGTTCTTCATTCCCATTCCCAGAAACCTCCATTTCCCCTTTCGTCATGGCCAAGCCTCAATCTGCCAATTACATCCCCTCCAAGTCTCCATTGCCAACTGCACTGGGCAGTTGGCCAGTTTGTTGTTACAGCTGTGGGTTGTTTTCGCCCCAAAGCCGCCATTGAACATGTGCTCGGGTTGGGGAAGAAAGGCGTGCCCGCCCGTCGTCATCAAGGGCGGAGCCAGAGGGTCGCGCGACCAACCAGGGCTGAGGTGAGCACACCGATGGGCGTGTCCTAAAAGCCGGTGGCTTAATCGCCGGAGGCGTTATAAAAGCGCGCGCGCAAGAGTGATAAGAAGTTGCTTAAAGAGGTCCATGACAAAAGAGGTCCATGACAAAGAGAGGTCCATGACAAGAGAGGTCAATGACAAGAGCAGGAGCTGAGTTGTGTGGTTTTGGTCAGAGTTGGTCGTCAGTGGTTGCATTGAGTGGTTGCATTGGTTGCGTTGAGTTGCCGGTGGTGAAGAGTGGTTGGACCAGGAAAGGCACGAGGAGAGAGAACCCGTCACGCCAGACCCCCCACCAGCGCGTCGGCTCCACCAAGCAGCTCCGACCCGTGATCCTGCGCACACGACAGGATCGGTGGCATCAGCGGCCGTCGAGGTCCAGCCCGACGTCCCGTGCGGGATCAAGCTCCAGCCACACACCTCCTTCCAGCCAATCCTGCCTGCAATTTCCCCATTCGTGTACGTGAGTTTGTTCTGTTTGTTCTGTCCTGGGTATTTAATTAAGCTTGTATAAGCTAGTATTAGTAATTTTCACTGTGTCTCTAAAAGCTTCTGTATATTATTTTCTTATCTTTCCTTCTCCTTGGTTATTTTGAGCCTGTACATAGTAAATAAATTTAGTAGTATTTTCAACCTTTTGCCTTTGTCGTCCTCTTCTTCACATCCGTGTCGTCTTTGTCTTTTCCCTCATTGAATAGCTGTGGCGCGATCTGGCCAACGTTCAGGGGATCGGGTTTAGTCGGGGAAAAACTGTTCGGCCGCGGTGCCTCCGCTCGACAAACAACATCTTATCCGCGGACCGTAACAATATATATATATATATATGTATGTATGTATGTATATATATATATATATATATATATATATAAACAGAAATCGGGCGCTACTTCTGACTCACCCTGTGTATATATATATATATATATATATATTGTTACAGACGCGGCTTTTAGATGTTATATTGACCGAGCGGTGGTGTATTTAACCGCGTCCGAACAGTTACTCCCCGATTAAAACCCGATTCCACCCGACGTTGACCAGATCGCCCCACAGATATTCAATCGGGAAATCTCTAAAGCGACCGAAAGAGAATGAAAAAGAAGAAGAAGAAGAATACGGAGGAAGAACAGGTTTTATTATACACACACAAGCAATGGATGGAAGAAGCAGTAACACAGCGAATCCTTAACTTACACTATTCATTTTTACTTAGCCCCAAGACAAACGAGCAGGACAGGACGTTCACACTTACACAGGGGATAATGCAGGCAGGTAAGGCTTGAGATGGAGGCAAGGTCGGGAGGCCGCCGTTCGCAATTCCTCTGGTGTTTTGGCGGGAAACCCTCATCGTGTATCCGCTGTGGTCGACGGCACGCGCTGGTTCGGCACACCTGCTCCTCTTCTGGGGTGGGGCCGTCTCCCTCCTTTCAGCGCGTCTCTCCAAAGCTGGTCTCCTTGCCGAGTACCTCTCCTCTTTTGCTCGGAGCGTTTCGCATCTCACCGCCTCTCTTTGGTGCAGCCTCTTTGCTCCTCTCCCAGGGGCATCTCCAGCTCATCTCCCAAAGCAGTCCCTTGCAGTCGCTTTTATCACCTCGAGCGAAATCAAGCCGCCGACTCCGAGGGCACGCCTACCGGGTCACTCACCGCGGTGTTGATTGGCTGGTAGGGCTGGTTCACTCCTTCCCTCTAATGACGAGGTGGAGACACGCCTTTATTCCCCACCCTACCTCATGGCCAATGGTGGTTTGAAGAAAACCGGCCAAAATGCGGAAGGCAATTGGAAGGGAGGTTTGGGGGAAATTGGAAGGGCCTACGCTTATTTTGTTTGATACAATGCAAAGTCAATCTAGTGGGAAAACACATACTTAGCCTACATGGAATAAGGAAATACACTATTTAAAAGATATATCGTGACCTGCGTGTACATTTCATGCAATTAACTAGGATGCTGACTGCGACCATTATTTACATTAACAGGGTGTTACCGTACCTTTTGTAACGTTCACATTGTAACGTTTTCACATTGTAACGTTTTCACATTCGTTACACTTCCTCCAAAATTGTTACACTTCTCAAAAACCGTTACACTTCTCAAATTCGTTACACACTTCTCAAAATCGTTACACTGCACCCCCCTTTCTTCAGGTCCGTCCTCGGGCCTATTAAACTTTAACTTAGTGTGACACGTAGGTGTAATTCCCTCTACAATTAACCTGACCCTGAGTGTGACAATTTTAAAACACAAATAAGTATGTCCCCCTATTGCATTGCACCCTGTCTAACAGACTCAAGCCCACAGCTAACCGAATTACGGAATTATTCTCAAACTATACATTTACGGTGGGGAGCATTATTTACAATGACGTGATTTCTTATTTACAACGCAACCCAGGACCTGTGTTTTTTTTTTGTTTTTTTTTTCCTTTTTAGGGAACAAGAGAAAGAAATTCCTGTTGGGAGGGAGGAGACAGCACGCATTGCATCGATGCACCAGTACCAATACCACCAAAGCACCCAAAAGCACCAAACACCACAAAGCACCCAAAAGCACCATCCAGTGCGCAGTCACCCTGGCTCATAATAAACACAACAAAACAACTGGTGGTGGTCTTCTCTTTCTCTGCTGGGCCGATGTTCTTCCCGACGTCTTCTGGCTTCATGCGGCCTATTTGGACATAATAAAAAGCACAACTTGTGTCCATTTTTTATTTAGGGCCTCAGGGGCCAACTAAGGGTGGTCCACCTGTTTGGCATAGGTGCCACCTTACCGAGGTCCGCAAGCAAGATTCCCTGGCCACTATGGCCGGTTTCCAACAGAGGTGCCCTGCCCCAGAACCTGGGGTCCATCAAGTGGTACTTGGCCGCAGAACAGCGGTCCATAAAGTGGTACATCAACGCAATGCATGCTGGTTCTGGGAATCTCGGGCGCACAATGGCCACCTCACGCACGCTCCCATCGGCACCCAATGGCGCACAGGTCATGTGGGAGACAAAAGAAAGACAATTGAGCGAGGGGTAAGGTCACAAGGGTACACGTCAATAAGGCAATGCAAGGTGAAATGCGTACGGAGGCCGAAGTGAGAAAGCTCGTCCCTACCGTACGTCACCCCCCTGTCACCTACCCTACCCTTGTTCTCACCCCATATGTACAAAAATCTACACATTTACAAATTCGTCACTACTGTCACGTCTTCCCCATATTTCCCCTATACCAAATTCGTCTCCACAATCCCTTTACTTCAAAATTTGCCATCACCAATTCATCATCAATCCTCATAAGGAGGGAGAGATGGAATTACGCACAATGTCACACCCACGTCATGATGCGTCTCACAATCCAAACATTTGCATCATAAAAAATCATCAAAACATGGCATGGTGTGGAGTACCTGTCACCTCAGGTGAGTGGATGCAGATGGTGCGAGGAGATCCTTCATCCTAACTATCCTCTAAATGACTTTAACACACTTTACACTACCCGGGGTCTTTCCCTGCCAATCCATTGGCCAACTTACACTATGGGTTCTAATAACCAATTCCCATTGGCCAAACTGTGGTGCTTCTCAATTTGGGGTCTCACTCCCCCGATTCATCTCCCGGTGCTCTAGCACAATTTCTGGGCTGCGACGTGTACCTCTCCCAACAGGTCTACCCACCTGCACACCTCCACCACTGTAGATGCCACCCGAGCTTACCTAGCTCCTCACCCTAACCTAACTACCTGGGGACAGCCCCTCTCCTGGCTCTGTCACCCCATGGTGCCCTCTGGCACTGGGCTACCCGGGTCCGTCCTCCGGATCCTCGGGCCCCATCCACAACAACTACTACCGGCTCCCAGAGCCCACCTGCGGCCTCACCTGGCCGACATCCTCACAGTGGTGGAGTGCCCAAACCAACTACTCACACTAACAGGCTACACGCCCAGCCATTTCCACAACACCAACGCACCCATCCATATACCATTCTGTCACCCGCACCACAGATGCCAATATCCAACCACAATTTACCTGTACCCTCTACCTAACACTTACACTACCCGCCCCGGGTATCCGTGATGGGGGTCCACTCTTCCCCCATTCACACCTTCGCACCATCCACTCCACTCCACAATTTCCACCATTCTCACTCCACGACCATCCATTCCACTACTCCATACCATTTATTCCATACAACCATTTATTCCACACACCTGTCCTCCATTCACCTGTCGTTGCACACCTGTGCAATCATACCTGGTGCCACCTGCACCCTCCTTTCTTCCTGGACCATTTGGTCAACACAACACGCAATCACCACTACTCCCTCATACCCTGCTCCACACACCTGTTCAGTTGCACACCTGTGCAATCACACCTGTTCCATTCTCACCTGTTCAATCCTCACACACACGGCATCATCTCAGCTAACTACTCCCCTCTGAAACTTGCGCTTCCCAGTCGTCCCTTTAAACTATTGCGCTCCCACGTCATTATCATCCACACTAATCTACCTGCGTCCCCACTACAGGTATCAGTCACTAACTAACCTTAACGTCACCTAATGTCATCTTCGCTAGATCCCTATCAATATAACCTAACCCACCCGGGCTAGTTTTCACTGCCATACACCCCATAAGCTATTGCGCATTTGCCCCACCTGTGAGGGATGGTGGATTTGCCATCCCACCACATCGGGGGTCTCTCTATCAATTTTGTTCGTCCAGATTCCAACCAATTCAAAAATTTTTCATTTACTGCCAATTCTACCCACTATTATAAATTTCGTATCAGATCACTACCATCATCATCCGTCTACTTATTACATCCTCTCGGTGCGCCGTGACATCATTAAACTCGGTTCGTAAAGCCGAGCAATGAATCCGGGTGGTTTGGTTGCCTGCAGGTTGAATCCGTCCGGTTTTCGGTTCAAGGGAGGTGGTTTGGTTGGACCGAGGCTCCACGCACCATCTCGGCGCGGCACCTTGCGGTCCCGGGCCCGATGGCCCAATCTCTCCCGGTCGGAACCCCGTCCCCACGAGGGGGCACCGTTCCGCCTCCTCCCACTCGCCCTTGAACCGGACTGGTCGCCTCGCCCTCGCCCGACAAAGCCCGGACTCGACCGTGCGGGGCGGGGCCAAGCCCGAATCGAATCGGCAACGACGCTTCGAAGAGAAACGACGCAGCTTCGATCGGCGCCGGGCCTCGCACCCAACCAAGCACCCCTCGCACCGAGTGCTCGCATCGGCTATCCGTCGCTCTAACCACTAAACCGGTTACCATCGATGCTTTACTTGCATGCTTACAAGCATACGCTACCCCTTTCACCCTCACAAAACCTGGCGTTCCAACGCCGTCCGTACATTCCACCAACGCTCTCCCTGTTACACACCACACCTCTCGCGCACACTTTGGTCCACACCTCTCCTCCGTTACGTCCTCCGTAACACTCACCATGGGCGTGCACTCTTGCATCCACCCACTAACGCGCTCACATGGGCTCTCCCACACCCGCGCCATGACCAACTCAGGTGTGCTTCCTCGCACACGTTCCACCACCACCTTACTCTCCGTGTCACACTTCGTACACCCCGACGTGCATTCTCGCTCGCACTCGGTTTCGCACTCGCGCTCCGATGTGCCCTCTCGCACCTGCGCCATCACCAACTCACTATTCGTGTCACACTCCGTACACCCCGACGTGCATTCTCGCTCGCACTCGGTTTCACACTCGCGCTCCGATGTGCCCTCTCGCACCTGCGCCATCACCAACTCACCATTCGTGTCACTCTCCGTACACCCCGACGTGCATTCTCGCTCGCACTCGGTTTCACACTCGCGCTCCGATGTGCCCTCTCGCACCTGCGCCATCACCAACTCACTATTCGTGTCACACTCCGTACACCCCGACGTGCATTCTCGCTCGCACTCGGTTTCACACTCGCGCTCCGATGTGCCCTCTCGCACCTGCGCCATCACCAATTCACTATTCGTGTCACACTCCGTACACCCCGACGTGCATTCTCGCTCGCACTCGGTTTCACTCCCACACTTTATAACACACCCATTCGCCGACGCACACTTTTTCCTCACACGCGTGCCATTTCAACTCACACGGGACCCTTCACCAACGCCCAGGTGCTTCCTCGATCCCAAGCGCGCGAAAATTCTTTTGTCGCTAAACATCCTCTTACAAAATCTCCCCGCACAATACACAACAACACGACTCACCTGGGGGATCCTTTTCTCCACGCGAACCTGCAAACTTCCATTCGGGTTAAGCACAGCATCGTGATGTGAGCAGGGACTTTGTACATAATCCATTTCTCCCTGCAATTCCCGGGCTACCTCCGTCATCTCTTCAATTTTAATTCCCGCTACTGCTTTTTCTTTATTAACCTCGGCGACCGTTGGCTTTAATAAAACACCCTCCTCTACCTCAGCGGTCGCCGGCTTTTCCAAACCCCGTGTCGCGATTTCTACCCCCGTCATTGTACCCGTGCTTTTCTCCACTTCGCTCAACCAGCGCTTTTCGACTCGCGTTACCTCCTCGTGCACCCCTGGGACCCTTTCGCCCAACTTGCGGTCTCTGTCCCTCTGCTCCCTTTCCTCCCTATCGGCCCTCATTCCGTTTATCATTTCTTCACCCGACTTAACCATAAGGGCCTTTATTTGTTCGAAAAAGAGGTCCAAATCTACCAGCGGCGCTACTACGGTCGCGGCAAAATTTGGTGCCGCTTCACCCACGTGCGTGAGGACGCCACTTTGCGCGTCTGATACTTCCGCAACCACATTGCTATTTTTCTCCTCCTCCCTATCCTCCACATACATTTCCCCGAGGTCCTGGGTCGATTCCACCCTGTCTATCTCTCCCACCGACATCCGATCGCCTTGATTGTCCATGGCGCGATCTCAAAATTCGGGTTTTGCTTTATAAAACAAAATAAATTTCGGCAGCTTGTAATTTTGAGCGCGTTAAGCGTGCTTCGGGTCCGATTTCGGGTCCGATCTCCCTCCTCGACACCAAATGTTACTGCTATAACACAATTGGTGTTCCAAAATTTGGGCCTAACAAATTTAGGCCCAGGTCCGAATCCAACTCCTGACAACCAAATGTTACCGACCCGGCTTTTATAAAACAAAACAAATTTCGGCCGCTCCAAATTTTGACCAAATTTTTTTTTTTTCCTCTATTCGTTGTTTTTTAAAAAAATTTGGTCGGGCCTCGAATCCCACTCCCAGACACCAAATGTTACAGACGCGGCTTTTAGATGTTATATTGACCGAGCGGTGGTGTATTTAACCGCGTCCGAACAGTTACTCCCCGATTAAAACCCGATTCCACCCGACGTTGACCAGATCGCCCCACAGATATTCAATCGGGAAATCTCTAAAGTGACCGAAAGAGAATGAAAAAGAAGAAGAAGAAGAATACGGAGGAAGAACAGGTTTTATTATACACACACAAGCAATGGATGGAAGAAGCAGTAACACAGCGAATCCTTAACTTACACTATTCATTTTTACTTAGCCCCAAGACAAACGAGCAGGACAGGACGTTCACACTTACACAGGGGATAATGCAGGCAGGTAAGGCTTGAGATGGAGGCAAGGTCGGGAGGCCGCCGTTCGCAATTCCTCTGGTGTTTTGGCGGGAAACCCTCGTCGTGTATCCGCTGTGGTCGACGGCACGCGCTGGTTCGGCACACCTGCTCCTCTTCTGGGGTGGGGCCGTCTCCCTCCTTTCAGCGCGTCTCTCCAAAGCTGGTCTCCTTGCCGAGTACCTCTCCTCTTTTGCTCGGAGCGTTTCGCATCTCACCGCCTCTCTTTGGTGCAGCCTCTTTGCTCCTCTCCCAGGGTCATCTCCAGCTCATCTCCCAAAGCAGTCCCTTGCAGTCGCTTTTATCACCTCGAGCGAAATCAAGCCGCCGACTCCGAGGGCACGCCTACCGGGTCACTCACCGCGGTGTTGATTGGCTGTTAGGGCTGGTTCACTCCTTCCCTCTTATGACGAGGTGGAGACACGCCTTTCTTCCCCAACCTTACCTCGTGGCCAATGGTGGTTTGAAGAAAACCGGCCAAAATGCGGAAGGCAATTGGAAGGGAGGTTTTGGGGAAATTGGAAGGGCCTACGCTTATTTTGTTTGATACAATGCAAAGTCAATCTAGTGGGAAAACACATACTTAGCCTACATGGAATAAGGAAATACACTATTTAAAAGATATATCGTGACCTGCGTGTACATTTCATGCAATTAACTAGGACGCTGACTGCGACCATTATTTACATTAACAGGGTGTTACCGTACCTTTTGTAACGTTCACATTGTAACGTTTTCACATTGTAACGTTTTCACATTCGTTACACTTCCTCCAAAATTGTTACACTTCTCAAAAACCGTTACACTTCTCAAATTCGTTACACACTTCTCAAAATCGTTACAATATATATATATATATATATATATATATATATATATATATATATATATATATATATATAATAACAGAAATCGGGCGCTACATCTGACTCACCCTGTATGTGAGTCCTACCATCCTACCATCCCATCCTTTTCGTGTAAGTGTGTTTGTTCTGTCCTGGGAGTGTTAAATAAGACTGTGTAAGGATTGCCCTGTGTCCTTTTATTTCCTTCTTTTGTTTATTCTTGCCCTTTCGTTTCCTCTTCCATTATTGCGAATAAATATCTGTTCTTTCTTTACCCCTTGGTTTCTTCTCATCCGATCGCTTTCGTCCTGTCCCCAATTGATGTACGTGGCACGATTTGGCCAATCGCTCTGAATCAGGTTAGTCAACCGCTAACGGCTCGGACCTCGGATTGCTAAAGCCGCTCGGCAATTTCCATCTTGTCCGGGTCCGAGCAGGGAATTATATCCCTGCTTTGCGGAGGGATTGGCAAAGGTATCTGGGAACCCATTGACCAATCACCCTGGCCAATCTCACCCCGCAAAGGAGTGTGTAATTTCCAGGACTGGGGAAAATCGGCCAGTGTAAAAGACAAGGGGATTAACCCCCCCACCCCCCCCCCTAGCGCCGACCCCCGAATCCGCAACAATATATATATATATATATATATATATATATATATATATATATATATATATATATATATATATATATATATATAGATATTGTTGCGGTTTTGAGTTTGTACAATAAAGTTTAAATTTCCCCCTCATAGTTTAGTCACACTACAACATGTAGCCTCGTGATAGTGCAGTTATTTCTTAGTATTTGTGAGCAGATTCCTTTTCCTGTGTTAGTCTTGCGTTGAGTAGAATAATGAGAGGAGGTTCCTTCATTGCCTTATGCCACCTCTATTGCCTTATGCAGCCTCCATTTCCTTATGCTGCCTTACGCCTCCTTATGCCGCCTTTGGCTTTTTGGCGCGAATTAACATGAGGCAGGCCTGGCAAATCGAGGCAAGACCGAATGAGGGCGGCGGAGAAGCTGACGGTAAGCGAGAGCCGCCAATCAGGGATCGAAGGGAGTGGCTGCGGCAGTGCGTCACAGGGTGTGGTTGGAACATTTGATAGGGCTCAGGGCATGGCAATAAAACCCGTTGCGCGAAGCCCCCACAGCAGTTCTGCGAAGGGGTGAGCTTGCAAGTTATTAAAGTCCTGTGAGAGCTGAGAGTTCTGCGAAGGGAGGCGCTTGACTAAGTTCTGTGAGAGTTGAGTGTTGTACAAGAGAGAAGACACGCATGAACTAAGTTATAAGCGCTCTTACCAAATTGGACGCTCGGTTGAGCTTGAGGCCGAGCCTCTATTGGGTTACGCGAGTGATAGCACTGGCAACTAAACGCACTGGGGAAAACCGCTAAGCCGGCGAGAGACGCGTACATTTCCCTTCTGCCTGCTGTGCCCTTTGTTTGAGAGACGCGCTACAAGGATCCCTTCCACTGCCTTCTTGCCTTCATCGCGGGACGTGCTGTGACCGTGGAGAGCCACGCCGGGCGGGGCCGTTCCTGGACGACCAAGGCAGCGCATGAACATCATCCTGCCTGAATTTCCCCTTTGTCAGTGTGATCGGGCCCATGTCTGGGGTTAATATAAGATTGACTAAGGCTGCTCTGTGTCTCTCTGCTTTCTACCGACTCGTACATACTTGTGCAAATAATTATTAAATCGTGTTCTTCCTTTATTCGACCGTCTCGTGTTTTCCATCATTGACGAAGTGTGGTACGAATAGAACCGCTCGAATTGGGTCCCAATACTAACGATAACTGCACGGACCACTTGGTACGCAATCCGCTTGGTGTACCCAAATTACACGTGGCTCGTGCGAGGCTTGATTCCCCACTTCCGCGGCGGCGCAGGTATTTAGGTACGTGCGAGACTTGTCCCGAAACCCTACCTTGCGTTTGCCTGGGAGGGGCGCTTCAAGTCTCTCGGTTACGCCGCCCCAAAAAGAACAAGGGGCTTAATCTCCCCTTGGTAAGGTTAGGAAGGGCGGCGGAAAACCATAACAATATATATATATATATATATATATATATATATATATATATATATATACATATATATATATATATATATATATATATATATATATATATATATATATATATATATATATATACGTATATATACAGACTTGGCTTTTAATATGGAATATATTTTTTGTGGGGATGAACTTACTTTTCAAGATGACTTAGAACCAAAAGTTCATTGGAATTATGTTGAAATTATTCTATATTTTGTTAATGTGCCTTTAAAAGAAACAAAAACCACATTTTACAATTCAAAGCAAATAAATTGATCCTTGAAAGTGATGTAAACTGATATCGAACTCAATTCACGGACAGTACTGTGTTAAACTTCTGTACGTTTTCCAGAAGTATCTCTTTATTTTGCACATTAGCCAAAAAAATTTTCAACAAAAACAAAAGCTAAATTATGACTGGGATTATGGACAGTAAAATTACAGTTCAGTACTTCGTGTAACCCCCACGAGCATTCAGGAGAGCACGTACACGTCGAGGCATGCTGTTCACGAGATTTGCCAAGGTTTGGACAGGAACCGCTTGCCATGCAGTGACAATAGTCTGCTGAAATTCACGCACAGAGGTAGGCTGCTGGTCCAAGTTGTCGATTTGACGCGTTAATTCTGCCCACAAGTTCTCTATCGGATTCATATCCGGGGACATGGCAGGCCACTCCATATGCTCTACACCACGGTCAGCAAGAAAGTGTTGGATCATGCAAGCATGATGAGGCCGTGCATTGTCATCTTGGAAGACAAAGTTTCCTCGAAAGGCTGCACGAGCAAAAATGGAAGCAATGTTTCTTCCAGAATGACCCTGTACTTGAACTGGTTCAGGTTTCCATTCAGAACAACCAGGTCAGTTTTGCCCCCTGCATGAAAAGCAGCTCAAACAGTCACCCCACCACCTCCAACTTGGACTCTTGGCACTATACAATCTTCGTTGTGGGCTTCATGCACTTGTCTGCGCACTCGGACGCCGCCATCTTGACGATAGACCAGAAATCAAGACTCGTCACTGAAGGTCACGTGATTCCAGTGTCCTGGCTGCCATTGACGGTGCTCTCTGGACCACTGCAATCGGAACTGGCTGTGTTGTCTGGTCAGGCGTGGCTTTCTCAGGGGACGCCTGGCACGATAGCCTACTTGAACCAGTCGTTGGTTGACTAGCCTTCTGGATACAGGCACATTTGTCAGTTGCTGCCACTCAGCCCTAAGCCGATTAGCTGACTTGGTACGGCCATTGCAGACTAACCCGTGCAGCTGGCGATCATCTCTCCTTGTGGTTCTGCGTGGACGTACTGACCTCGGTATTGGAGTAGGGACACCCATCTGAGCATTTCGTTTCAGGATCTTTGACACCTGACCTTGAGTGATGCCATACTGCCGAGCAATAGCACGCTATTTCATGCCAGAATTTCATAAAGCCAGCACTCCATGACAAACAGCATTGTCAAGTTGACGGACCATCTCCAGAGGAAGCGGCAATAACTTTTGTAGACGTGCAGCAGTTGTTTTCCACTAATACAGAACGCAACAACCCTTATATACCTGATTGTGAAGCCAATCGTCAAATGTACCTGTCCTGACATTTTGTCACGCCACCTATGATATAATCCTGTTATTGACTTCTTGCTGCGAAAGACAATCAGTGACATGGTTCTTTCAACAAAGACATCACCGAAGGGTAAAGGAAACTCACCAGATTGATATACTGAGTTCAGAAAGTCAACCCAAGTCAAGAAAAAAAAAAAATTCCATATTAAATGCCAAGTCTGTATATATATATATATATATATATATATATATATATATATATATATATATATATTGTTGCGGTTTTGAGTTTTGTGCAATAAAGGTTAAATTTCCCCCTCATAGTTAGTCACTTTACAACATGTAGCCTCGCGATAGTTCAGTTATCTCTTAGTATTTGTGAGCATAGTCCTCTTCCTGTGTTAGTTTTGCATTGAGTAGAATAATGAGAGTTAGGTCCTTTTCATGGTTTCATTGCCTCATGCCGCCTCCATTGCCTTATGCCTCCTTGTGCTGCATTTGGCTCTTTGGCGCGAATTAACACGAGGCAAGCCTGGCAAATCGAGCAGGGACTGAATGAGGGCGGCAGAGAAGCTGACGGTAAGCGCAAGCCGCCAATAAGGGCTCAAAGGGAGTGGATGCGGCAATGCGTCACAGGGCGTGGTTGGAACGTTCGAGAGGGCTCAGGGCGTGTCCATATAACCCTTCGCGCAAAGCCCTATGAGAGAAGCATTGAGTTACGAGCAATTGAGTGCGGTGAGTTCGGTGATTTATGTGCTATTGGAGAGGCGCGTATTGATGAGAGTTACCAGATCGGAGAAAGACGCGCACGAACCAAGTATAAGCACTCGTATTAAGTGACGCTCGGTTGAGCTTGAGGCTGAGCCTCTATTGCATTGGGTTACATGAGTGATAGCGCGCTGATTACTAAACACGCTGTGGAACCGCCCAGCCGTGCCGAGAGATGCGTACATTGCTTCCCGCCTTCCTGCCTCATCTGCTGCCTTTTGTTCAAGAGACGCGCTGCGAGGATCCTTTCCACCACCTGCTTGCCATCTTCACGGGACGTGCTGGGACCGTGGAGAGCACGCCGGGCCGCCGTTCCTGGACGACCAAGGCAGCGTGTGGACACCAATCTGCCTGAAATTCCCCTGTGTGAGTGTGATCGGGCCCGAGTCTGGGCGTAAGTATAAGACTGATTAAGTTCTGCTCTGTGTCTGCTTTCTACCAAATTGTACATAAGTGTAAATAATAATTAAATCTTGTTATTCCTTTTATTCGACCGTCTTGTGTTTTCCATCATTGACTCAGCGTGGTACGAATAGAACCGCTCTAATCGGGGTCCAATTTTAACGGTAACTGCACGGACCACGTGGTATGCAATCCACTCGGTGTACTCAATTTACATGTGGCTCGTGCGAGGCTTGGTTCCCCGCTTCCGTGGCGGCGCAGGTATTTAGGTACATGCGAGACTTGGTCCCAAAACCCTACCTTGCGTTTGCCCGGAAGAGGCGTTTCAAGTCTCGGTTACGCCGGCCCAGAAAGAACAAGGGGCTTAATCTCCCCTTGGTAAGGGTAGGAAGGGCGGCGGAAAACCGTAACAATTGGTAGTCAGGAGTGGGGATTTGGAACCCCGGACAAAATTTTTGGACACCAAAATTCTCAAAATTATGAGCGGCCGAAATTTAGTTTAAGAATCCAAATTTAATTCGTACCATGGCTAGCCAAGACGGTCGAATGCCGGTGCGGGTAGAAGATGAGGTAGAGGTAGAATTGATAACCTGGGACCCACAGGAAGAGTTGGTAGAAGAGGAGGAAATTGATGAGGGGGGTGGTAGCTGGCGAAGAAAATGGCGGCGCCTCGCACGTGGCGGCGAGAGCCGAGCCCGTGGCGCCAATGGATATGGGCCTATTTATGACACACATGATGGCTTTTGTGGCCAGAACGGAGTATAGCCTGAAAGAAATGAGGAACGAAGCAAGGTGTAGCAAGGGCGAACTGAAGAATGACATAAATAAAATCAATGGGAAAATGGACATCCAAGAGAAAAAAATGGATACCCAGGGGAACAAATCCACCAAGGAAATTAACAAAGTGGGTGTTCAAATGACTAATCAATTGGAAAAAATGATGGCAGCGTCAAAGAAGGACATTAAAAAAGCGGGGAAGGACATAGGGCGCAGGTTGAGCGAGGAGGTCGCAATGGGACATGACGAGGTGACGCGATGTGAGGAACGCGTGGAGAGCAAAGTAGAGCAGAGCGCAGCTAAGTTTACCGGGAGTATGGAAATTGCGACACAGGGTGTAAAAGAGCCGACGGTCGTCAAATTGGAGGACAAATAAATTTTATGCGCGCCGGCGGTCGTCGAGCTAGAAAAAGAAATAATTGGGGCCGAAGAGATGGCAGAATCAGAAATTAAATCACGGGAAAATGTAATGGGATGCGCACAAAGTCTGTATTTGCACCGTTTTTTGTATACTGAATCGAGGATGTCGGGTTTGCTAACTCAATGGAAAGTGTGCAGGTGCTGGCGGGAAAGGAGGACCCCAAGGTGAGTAGGAATAATGGCGTGAATGTGTTTGGCGCGAAAAGGTTTTTGGCGCGCTTGGGACATAAACGAAACCCAGGTGGTCGTGGAAGGTCCATTGTGCAGTGTACGAGGGCGACTGGCACGCGTATGAGAGAAAAGTGTGCACCGGAGCGCGAGTGTGAGCGAGAAAAGTGTATGACGGAATGTGTGTGGGAAGAGTGTGTAACAGGAGAGTATGTTACAGAGAGTGTGCAGGAGTGCACACCAGAGCATGTTGCTGAGTGTGTGCAGGAGTGCACACCTGTGGGTGTTACAGAGTGTGTAATGGAAGAGTGTGCACCAGGGTGTGCATGAGGGTGTGCGATAATGAAGTGTGTGGAAGACACGTGTGCAACTGGTGGTGCGGTAGAAGAGTGCCTAGAAGAAGAGTGCGTACTGAAGTGTGTGAGGGGCGTGAGTGCACCTAAGTGTGCGGTAACAGAATGTATGGGAGGCGCAGGGACACCTGGATGTGCGAGTGCAGAGTGGGTCGCGAGTGGTGAGAATGCGGCTCAAGCATCGACACCGACCGGGGTAGCATTTAGCGCGACGGATAGCCGACGTGAGCCCTCGGTGAGTTGTGTGCAACAGGGACCGGCCGGGATCAGTGCGGCGGCGGTTTCACAAGGACCGCCATGCACGACCCGTGCCGGCCCCCGCCCTGTATGGTTGGTGCCGTGCTGTGGCGGCAAAGGCAATCGGCGAGGTTCAAGGGGAGGTAGGAGATTTCGGAGCCGCGCACCCTGGCGAGTGCGGTGCTCCGACCGTGGGTGGTTGGGTCATTGTGCTTGGCCGCGAGGCCCCACGCAGGGATGGGCCCCTGCACCTCGGCCCATCCATGCCTCCTCCCTAGGATCGAAAATGCCGGACGGACACCCCATACAGGAGACAAACCAACCGCATGGATCGCTCGGCCTTTCAAGGTCGAGCCATGACAACGTACATCCACATGGAGAGGCTTGAGTATAGTGGACTGATGAGGAGTGTACCCTACGTGGAGGAATTGTGGTGCCGCCATTCCTCACATGCTCAAGGCTCATGAGCATTAGATTAGGGGGGTGGCAGTGACAGGCACATGGGCGTGCCAGCCATGGTTACCTCCATGCGGCACCGAAGCTAGCCGAGGGAGGGCTAGGATAAAGTTAGCGATTTAGAAGACTGGAGAGAACATGAGAATTAAGTAGTGACATCTAAACTATAGTGGGGACGTAGGTAGATTAGCTGGATGTTAATGACGAAGGGAGTGCTTAGTGTAACGGGACGACGGGGAAGCACGAGTTTTACAGGAAAAGCAGTTAGATAGATGATGCTGTGAGTGTGAGGAGTTGTGTAGTAGTGTTTGAGGAATTATGTGTGGAAGACAAATGGAACTGTGTTTGAGGTGTGCGAGGAAAAAGGTGTGTGCGCACAGAATGTGTGCAAAATATTTGGTGTGTGGAAGTAAAGGTGTGCGAGACAAAAGTTGTGTGAGATAATTGGTGTGCGAATAAGTGGTGTGGAATGCTTGGTGTGGGAATCAAAGGTGTGGAATGCATGGTGTGAAGGATTGAATGGGGGAAGAGTGGAACCCATTCGTGAAAGCCGGGGGGGGGGGGGGGGGGGGAGGGAGTAGTGTAAAGCCAGGTAGAGGCATAGGCAAAATTTGTATGGATATTGACACCTGTGGTGCAGGTAGTGGCAAGTAGTGCTTTGGTGGGTGCATGAGTCAGTGAAATGGCTGGCCGTGTGGTTTAATTGGTGCGTATAGTTATTGGGGCACTCCGCCACTGGTAGTTTGTCGGCCAGGTGAGGCCGCATGTAGGCTCTGGGAGCCAGTTAGGGTAGTTGTGAGTTGTTGAGTGGGGCCCTAGGATCCAAGGGAAGGACCCAGGTTTCCCAATGCCAAGGTGGGCATCAGGGGGTAAAGTGCCAGGAGGGGCCTTCCCCAGTTAGTTAGTCGCAGGAGCAGGTAAGCTTGGGTGGCGACTTCAGTGGCAGAGGTGCGCAGGTAGTTGGACCTGTTAGTGGAGCCACACGACCCAGCCCCGAAATTGTGCAAAGGCACAGAGTGAAAATTTGAGGGAGTGAGACCCAAATTTCAGGGGCACCGCAGAGTGGGAAATGGGAATTCAGGTTTTTAGAACCACATAGTTTGAGAGGCCGATTGGCAGGGTACAACCCCGGGTAGTGTAAATGAGTTAATGTAACTAGTGTAGTTAGGATGAGAGAGGTCCCTTCGCGCCATCCACAGCCATTCACCAAGGAGGACAAAGCTCCCCACCAGGGCCAAGTGAACTGTTTGAGTGTAAAACGCATCATGACGCAATGGGACATTGTGTTTGTTCCATTCCTTCCTTCCTGGGAGGGATTGGGAGACGAATTTGGATTAGAGGGGGATATGGGAGACAAGACATAGGGACCAATTTGTAAATACAAGGAAGGGCTAGGGTAGTGTAAGCCGACGATGGGGGGTACGGACGGATAGGGATGAGTCTGTTCTGCTCGCTCCTTCATGCCCCTCATGCTGCATTACCTTGTTTTGCTGTGTACCTTTGTGCCCTTTCCGCTTTGCTGGTCGTGCTTTGTCTCTCCCCCCACCGCAGGACCATTTTGGAGGTGGAACTATGCAGCACCAGCGACCTGTGCAGCACCCCTGCTGCACTTTGCTACATCTGTGCAGCTGAACGGCGCAGCACTTTGCTGCCATATCCTTTTGTATAACTTTGCTGCACCTGTGCAGCACTTTGCTCACGCAAACACTTTGCTGCACATTACACACACTATGGACCACAGGTTTTGTGGCCTTGCACCTCTGCTGTGCAGTACCTTGCTGCAGCATCACCTTGCATCTTCGGACCACTTGTTTTGAGTGGCATGAATGTCACGCAGTCGGACCACATAGGGTTGGCCCTGCCTGGCAGAGAAATACAATAAAAGAATGTTTTGTGCATTTTTATTATGGTGTGCTAGGGACGAGAAGATTTGTAAGTTTAGTTAGCCCTGAAGAGCAGGAATGGCCTGTATGCCGGTACGGGGGCTAGCCGGTTTGATAGGCACACAGAAGATGCAAGAAGCAAGATGCAAGAAGCAAGCAGCAAATGTGATGAATTTTTGAATGTGGTTGTGTTTTCTTTTTGCTGTGCTTTCTCTCCCCTCCAATCTTCTCTTCAAAAAGGACAGGTCCTGGGTCATAGAACTGTAAATAAGGTTACGTTTTTTTTTGTGCTTGTATATAAAATGCTGCCCACCGGCTATATGTTTAGTTTGACAAATTCCGGATTCGGTTCATTGTGGGCGTGATTCTGTTAGAGTTGCTACTCAACGCAATAGGGGGGACATATTTAGTGTTATAAAACTGTCGCACCCACGGGTTAGAGTAAATGTTAGAGGGAACCACATCTATATGCCACATGTAAAAGTAAAAGTTAATTTTCCAGATCATTCTCAAAACCGGTCGTTCCAATTTTGTTAGGTTCAACTCCGCGACGAGTCTAACGAGGGAGAGGGGTAGTGTGGCGGTTTGGAGTTTTGTACAACAAAGGTTAAATTTCCCCCTCATAGTTAGTCACATTACAACATGTAGCCTCGCGATAGTTCAGTTATCTCTTAGTATTTGTGAGCATCGTCCTCTTCCTGTGTTAGTTTTGCGTTGAGTAGAATAATGAGAGTTAGGTCCTTTTCATGGTTTCATTGCCTTATGCCGCCTCCATTGCCTTATGCCTCCTTGTGTTGCCTTTGGCTTTTTGGCGCGAATTAACACGAGGCAGGCCTGGCAAATAGAGCAGTGACAGAATGAGGGCGGCAGAGAAGCTGACGGTAAGCGCAAGCCGCCAATCAGGGCTCAAAGGGAATGGCTGCAGCATTGCGTCACAGGGCGTGGTTGGAACGTTCGAGAGGGCTCAGGGCGTGTCCAATTAACCATTCGCACAAAGCCCCATGAGAGAAGCATTGAGTTATGAGCAGTTGAGTGCGGTGAGTTCGGTGAGTTTAGTTATGCGCTATGGGAGAGGCGCGTATTGATGAGAGTTACCAGATCGGAGAAAGATGCGCATGAACCAAGTATAAGCGTTCGTATTAAGTGACGCTCGGTTGAGCTTGAGGCTGAGCCTCTATTGCATTGGGTTACATGAGTGATAGCGCGCTGGTTACTAAACGCGCTGTGGAACCGCCCAGCTGTGCCGAGAGACACGTACATTCCTTCCCGCCTTCCTGCCTCATCTGCTGCCTTTTGTTCGAGAGACGTGCTGCGAGGATCCTTTCCACCACCTGCTTGCCATCTTCGCGGGACGTGCTGGGACCGTGGAGAGCACGCCGGGCCTCCGTTCCTGGACGACCAAGGCAGCACGTGGACACCATTCTGCCTGCAATTCCCCTGTGTGAGTGTGATTGGGCCAGAATCTGGGGTTAAGTATGAGACTGATTAAGTTCTGCTGTGTGTCTGCTTTCTACTAAATTGTACATAAGTGTAAATAATAATTAAATCTTGTTATTCCTTTTATTCGAACATCTTGTGTTTTCCATCATTGACTAAGCGTGGTACGAATAGAACCGCTCTAATCGGGGTCCAATATTAACGGTAACTGCACAGACCATGTGGTACGCAATCCGCTCGGTGTACTCAATTTACACGTGGCACGTGCGAGGCTTGGTTCCCCACTTCCCTGGCGGCGCAGGTAATTAGGTACGTGCGAGTCTTGGTCCCGAAACCCTACCTTGCGTTTTCCCGGAAGAGGCGTTTCCAGTCTCGGTTACGCCGGCCCAGAAAGAACAAGGGGCTTAATCTCCCCTTGGTAAGGGTAGGAAGGGTGGCGGAAAACCGTTACAACATATATATATATATATATATATATATATATATATATATATATATATATATATATATATATATATATATTGTTGCGGTTTTCTACGCTGGCCTTCTTCCCCTTATCAAGGGGGGATTAATCCCCTTGTCTTTACTGGGCCTGGCTGAACCGAGACTTATTACGTCCCTCCCGGACACACGCGGCGTAGGGTTTCGGGACTACTTTTTGCTCGTACCTAAGTACCCGCGCTGCCCTGGGAGCGAGGCAACAAGCCTCGCACGAACCACGTGTGATGTGAGTACGCCGAGCGGATTGCGTACAATTGGTCCGCGCAGTCTTAACTAGTGGAACCCGATTGGAGCGATCTTATTCGTGCCACACTTAGTCAACTGGAGAAATCACAGAAACGATCGAATCAAGGAACAAAGAACCTGGGTTTAATTATTCCCACTCATATATACAGTTCAAGGACGAAGAGACACAGAGCAATCCTTAAACAGTCTTAACTTATCCCTGGGACAACGGGCCCGTCTCACACTCACACGGGGTATTGCAGATGGGCAGGTGTTCCCCAATGCGTCCAGGGATGGTCCTCGTCCAGCTCTCCACGGTCCTCGGCACGTCCCGCGAAGATGGTAACAGGCGATGGTCGGGACTCATAGCGCGTCTCTCTAACAAAGCAGATGTTGGGGCGAAACGGTTGAGGGTGGACTTAAGCGCGGCTGGCGATTACTCAGCCTCGTTCATTCGCGCGGCTGAAATGCTCTATTCGTTCATAAGCGCGTCTGGCTGCACCCACCTATATGTAGAGACCAACTCCTCTTCTTCAATACACTTGGTGTTGGTTTGTGCGCGCGTTCTCATGCAATGGTCAAGTTCATCAGGCAGCTGTCCTCCTATCTCCCTCTCTCTTCTGCGAGTCCTCTCGAGGGCGTTTGCGCAGCGGTCTTATAGCTACGCCACCCGAACCTTCTACAACTCACCAGACTCTTCTCACCACGCCCACTGATGCCATGCTGCCACCACCACCCTCGAGCTCTGATTGGCGGCTCGTGCTTACCGTCATTGCTTCTGCCGCTCCACCTCGACTCCGCCCCGATCCTCCTCTGCCTGCCTCGTGTTAACTCGCCCAATATGAACCAACGTTAACGCAAGGGATTGATGCTACAGACGTAGGATGATTGAGGCTAGGGTGGCTGGGAAATCGGTGGCAAGTATGGCCTATCCTCCTGGCTCCTACTCAATGCAGAATTAACACTGGAAGGGAACTAAGCTCACAAATACTAAGACATAACTATACTATTGCGAGGCTACATGTTGCTTGTGTGACTAAATATGGGGGACAGACTTTAACCTTTATTGAACTCACTTGACAGACTCAAAACCGCAACACTGCCCTCCTCCCTCATCAGACTCGTCCCTGAGTCGAACCTACTGGAATGACCGGTTTTGAGAAAGAGTCGGGACTAACTTTTAATTACGTGTGACACTTAGATGTGGTTCCCCCTAACATTTATTCTAACTCGTGTATGCGACAGTTTTAAAACACTAAATATGTCCCACCTACTGCGTTGAGTAGCTAACTAACAGACTCACACCCACAGTTAACCGAATTGCGGAATTATTTTCAAAATAAACATAAAGCCGGTGGGCAGCATTTTATATACAAGCACAAAAACTATCCTTATTTACAGTTCTATGAACCAGGACCTGTCCTTTTTGGAAAGAAGTTGGAGGGGAGAAAAGCACAGCAATGCACAAATACACAGTCATCAAAAGTCCACATTTCACATTTGCTGCTGGTGTCCAGCATCTTCTGTCTTCCTGCATCTTCTGTGTGCATAAAACTTACAGTTCTTCTTTCCTAGCACACCAATAATAAAAATGTACAAAACACGTGTTCGTTTTATTTGCCAGCAGGGCCAACCCTATGTGGTCCAACTGTGTGACATTGATGCCACTCAAAACCAGTGGTCCGAAGATGCAAGGTGAATCTGCAGCAAAGTGCTGCACAGCAAAGTGTAAGGCCACAAAACCTGTGGTCCATAATGTGTAATGTGGTAATGTGCAGCAAAGTGTCTGCGGCAGCAAGTGCTGCACATGTGCAGCAAAGTTATAACAATGAAACGGCAGCAAAGTGCTTTTCAGTTCAGCTGCACAGGTGGAGCAAAATGCAACAGGGGTGCTGCACATGTGCAGCGCGGGTGCTGCACCGTTCGTTGTTGCTGCACAACTCCTCCTCCAAAGTGGGTCTAGGGGTGGGGGAGAGACAAAGCACGGTCAGCAAAGCAGAAAGGGCGCAAAGGTACACATCAACACAAGGTAATGCAATGCGAGGGGCGCGGAGGAGCGAGCAGAGCATACTCGTCCCTAACCGTCTGTACCCCCCAACGTTGGCTACACTACTCTGGCCCTTCCTTGTATTTACAAATTTCGTCACTATGTGTTGTCTCATCTATCCCCCTCTAATTCCAAATTCGTCTTCCAATCCCTCCCAGGAAGGAAGAGATGGAACCAACACAATGTCACTTTACGTCGTGATGCGTCTTACTCACTCAAACAGTTTCAAAGCCCTGGTGTGGAGTTCCGTTTCCCTTGGTGAATGGATGTGGATGGCGCGAAGGGAATTCTCTTCCTAACTAATCTAATGACATTAACTCACTTACACTACCCGGGGTCATGCCCTACCAATTGGCCATCTTTAAACTATGTGGTTCTAAAAACCTGATTCCCATTGACCACTCTGCAGTGCCCTGCGAATTTGGGTCTCGCTCCCCAATTTTTCTTACTGTGCCTTTGCACAATTTTGGGGCTGGGTCATGTGGCTCCACTAGCAGGTCTACCTACCTCCGCACCTCCGCCACTGAAGTCGCCACCTGAGATTACCTGCTCCTGCGACTACCTAAACCAGGGAAGACCCCTCCTTGGCACTCTACCCCTCTGATGCCCTTTCTACCTAAACCAGGGAAGACCCCTCCTGGCACTCTACCCCTCTGATGCCCTTTCTGGCATTGGGCTACCTGGGTCCTTCTCTTGGATCCTCGGGCCCCATTGAACACTACTCACGACTACTCTGACTGGCTCCCAGAGCCTACCTGTGGCCTCACCTGGCCGACAAACTACCAGTGGCGGAGTGCTCCAATAACCATACGCACCAACAAAGCCCACACGCCCAGCCATTTCATAGACTCATGCACCCAACCAAGCACTTCTTGCTACTTCCTGCACCACAGGTGTCAATATCCAAACAATTTACCTAAACCCTCTACCTGGGTTTACACTACCCACACCGGGTATTCCTGAATGGGTCCATCTCCCCCCATTCACTCCTTCGCACCATGCATTCCACACCAAGTTTTCTCACACACCATTTATGTTGCACACCACTTCTCTCACACACCTCTTGTGCCCTCACACCACATATCTGGCACACCTCTTGTGCTCACACTCCTTCTGTCCATACACTCCAAACACAATTGCATTTATCTCAATACACAATTCCTCACACACTACTACACACACACAGTGATTCTCGACCAATTCCTCATTTGCTCAATACCATCCTCACACACACAGTGATTCTCGACCAAATCCTCATTTGCTCAATACCATCCTCACACACACAGAATCATCTAGCTGACTACTTCCCCTAAAACTCGTGCTTCCCCATCTTCCCTTACACTAAGCACACCCTTCGTCATTAACAACCACCTAATCTAACTACGTCCCCTCTACCTGTACAAATGTCACTACTTAAATCTTGTCCCTACTGTCTGCTGATTCCCTAACAATTAACCTAGCCGCCCTCAGCGAGCTTCGGTGCCCCATGGAGGTAACCATCGCTGGTCCCTCCATGTGCATTTCACTGCCATCCCCCTAATCTAATGCTCATGAGCCCCATAAGTGAGGAATGGTGAAACTTCCATTCCGACACGCAGGGTACCATTCGCCAACACTATTACTATCCATCCACTGCACTCGAGCCTCTCCGTGTGGAAATACATCGTCATCACAGCTCGGCTTTGAAAAGCCGAGCAATGCATATGGGTGGTTGGTCTACTGTAGGTTGGGTCCGTCCGGCATTTTCGATCCTGGGGAGGAGGCTTGGTTGGGCCAAGGTTCAAGGCGCCATCTCTGCACGGAGCCTTGCGGTCCCACGCGCGATGGCCCAACCGCCCACGGTCGGAGCACCGCAGCCGCCAGGGGGCGTGGCTCCGAACTCTCCTACCCCCCCCCCCCCATGAACCGTGCCGATCGCCTGTCCCCGCCAAGGCGTGGCACCGACCATACAGGGCAGGGCCCGGCGCGAAACGTGCACGCCGGTCCTTGTGAGACCGCCGCGGCACCGATCCCTGCCGATCCCCGCCGCACACAAAGCACACCACGCACCGAGGGCTCGCGTCGGCTATACGTCGCGCTAAACGATACCCCGGTCTGCGTCGATGCTCGAGGCGCATTCTTACCACACGCGAGCCATTCCACACTCGCAAAACGCGGCGCTCCAGCGCCTCCCATACACTCCCTGCAATCCGTTACTGCATTCTCCTGTGCACACTCTTCTCTTGCACACTCAGGTGCACACCACCCAGGCGCACTCATACCCCTCACACACTCCATTACACAATCGGCCATCGTACACCCTCACGTACACCCTCCCATTATGTACTCCGTAACGTCCACGGGTGTGCACTCTTCTGGTACACACCCAATCACGTGCTCTGGTGTGCACTCCTGCACACTCTCTACAACACGCTCTGGTGTGCATCCTCTCTCACTCTCCTCGGCCATCGCGCACTCTGTTTCACACTCGTCTCCGACACACTCTTCCCCGACACACTCCGTCATACACTAACGCTCCGGTGCACACTTTTTTCGCACACGCACGCCATTCGCTCGCGTACACCGCACAAAGGACCTTCCACAAGCGCCCGGGCTCCGTCTCGATCCCAAGCGTGCCAAAAACCTTTTCCCGCCATAGACACCCCTACTCACCTTGGGGATTCTCTTCTCCGCCAGCACCTGCAAACCTTTATTGGGGTTAGCAAGCCCGGCATCATGATGTGAACACGAACTTTGCACAGGTTCCATTACTACCCTCGATTCATTTTCTATTTCTGCCGTCTCTTCGGCCCCAATTTCAACTATTTCTTTTATTCCTTCTATTTCCTCGACAACCGCCGGTGCGCTTAGAATTTTCTTTTCCAATTCGGCGGCTGTCAGCTCTTCTACACCCCGAGTCGCGATTTCTATCCCCTCGGTCAACTTAGCCGCGCTCTGCTCTACCCTGCTCTCCACGCGTTCCTCACATCGCGTTACCTCGTCGCGTACCACCGCGACCTCCTCGCTCAACCTACGCCTTATGTACTTCCCTGCTTTTTTGGTGTCCTTCTTCGATGCCGCCATAAATGTTTCCATTTCCTGGGTGGATTTGTCCACCATTTCTTTCAATTGGCCACCCATTTTGCTTTCCAATTCATTTTTCACCTCTTTCAATTTATTACCCATTTTTTTTTACGTCCCGGGTGGATTTGTCCCCTAATTCTTTCAATTGGCCACCCATTTTGTTTTCCAACCCCTCCATGTTACACCTTGCTTCGTCGCTCATTTCTTTCATTTCTGCTCTCATATCATTACTTTGCACCACAAAGCATGCTTTGATTTGCGCCTTGAAGGTGCCCATATCCATTGGCGCCGCGGGCTCGGCTCTCGCCGCCACATGCGAGGCGCCGCCATTTTCTACCCCGACTGCCGGCCCCTCATCAATGTCCTCGTCTTCTTCCATTTCTTCCCGTTGGTCCTGGGTCATTAATTTTTCATCTATTTCTACCCCCACCGGCATTCGATCGCTTTGGCTAGCCATGGCACGAATTTAATTTTGGATTAAAAAAACTAAATTTCGTCCACTCGCAATTTCAAGTGCGTGGAGCGCACTCCGGGTCCAATCCCACACTCCTGACACCAATTGTTATGGTTCTCTACGCCTGTCTTCTTCCCCTTATCAAGGGGGAATTAATCCCCTTGTCTTTTCTGGGCCTGGCGGAACCGAGACTTATTACGTCCCTCCCGGATACACGCGGCGTCGGGTTTCGGGACTACTTTTCACTCGTACCTAAGTAACCACGCTGCCCTGGGAGCGAGGAAACAAGCCTCGCACGAACCAGGAGTGATGTGAGTACGCCGAGCGTATTGCGTACACGTGGTCCATGCAGTCTTAACTAGTGGAACCCGATTGGAGCGATCTTATTCATGCCATGCTTAGTCAACTGGAAAAATCACACAAACGATCGAATCAAGGAAGAAAGAACAAGGGTTTAATTATTCCCACACATATATACAGTTCAAGGACGAAGAGACACAGAGCAATCCTTAAACAGTCTTAACTTATCCCTGGGACAACGGGCCCGTCTCACGCTCACACGGGGTATTGCAGATGGGCAGGTGTTCCCCAACGCGTCCAGGGATGGTCCTCGTCCAGCTCTCCACGGTCCCCGGCACGTCCCGCAAAGATGGTAACAGGCGAAGGCAGGGACTCATAGCGCGTCTCTCGAACAAAGCAGATGTTGGGGCGAAATGGTAGAGGGCAGACTTAACCGCGGCTGGCGGTTACTCAGCCTCGTTCATTCGCGTGGCTGAAATGCGCTATTCGTTCAGAAGCGCGTCTGGCTGCGCCCGCGTATATGTAGCGACCAACTCCTCTTCTTCAATACACTTGGTGTTGGTCAGCGTGCACGTTCTCGTGCAATGGTCAAGTTCATCAGGCAGCAGTTCTCCTATCTCCCTCTCTCTTCTGCGAGTCCTCTCGAGGGCTTTTGCGCAGCGGTTCTTATAGCTACGCCCCCCGAACCTTCTGGATCTCACAAGACTCTTCTCACCACGCCCTCTGATGCCACGCCGCTGCCACCACCCTCGAGCTATGATTGGCGGCTCGTGCTTACCGTCATTGCTTCTGCCGCTCCACCTCGACTCCGCCCCGATCCTCCTCTGCCTGCCTCGTGTTAACTCACCCAATATGAAGCAACGTTAATGCAAGGGATTGAGGCTACAGACATAGGATGATCGAGGCTAGGGTGGCTGGGAAATCGGTGGCAAGTAGGGCCTATCCTCCTGGCTCCTACTCAACGCAGAATTAACACTGGAAGTGAACTAAGCTCACAAATACGAAGACATAACTATACTATTGCGAGGCTACATGTTGCTTGTGTGACTAACTATGGGGGACAGACTTTAACCTTTATTAAACTCACTTGACAGACTCAAAACCGCAACAATATATATATACCTAAGTACCCGCGCTTCCCTGGGAGCGAGGAAACAAGCCTCCCACGAACCACGTGTGATGTGAGTACGCCGAGCGGATTGCGTACACGTGGTCCGCGCAGTCTTAACTAGTGGAACCCGAATGGAGCGATCTTATTCGTGCCACGCTTAGTCAACTGGAACAATCACACAAACGATCGAATCAAGGAAGAAAAAACAAGGGTTTAAATATTCCCACACGTATATGCAGTTCAAGGACGAAGAGACACAGAGCAATCCTTAAACAGTATTAACTTATCCCTGGGACAACGGGCCCGTCTCACACTCACATGGGGTATTGCAGATGGGCAGGTGTTCCCCAACGCGTCCAGGGATGGTCCTCGTCCAGCTCTCCACGTTCCCCGGCACGTCCCGCGAAGATGGTAACAGGCAAAGGCAGGGACTCGTAGCGCATCTCTCAAACAAAGTAGATGTTGGGGCGAAACGGTAGAGAGCGGACTTAAGCGCGGCTGGCAGTTACTCAGCCTCGTTCATTCGTGCGGCTGAAATGCGCTATTTGTTCATAAGTGCGCCTGGCTGCACCCACGTATATGTAGCGACCAAATCCTCTTCTTCAATACACTTGGTGTTGGTTAGCGCGCGCATTCTCGTGCAATGGTCAAGTTCATCAGGCAGCAGTTCTCCTATCTCCCTCTCTCCTCTGCGAGTCATCTCGAGGGCTTTTGCGCAGCGGTTCTTATAGCTACGCCCCCTGAACCTTCTGGAACTCACCAGACTCTTCTCACCACGCCCTCTGACGCCACGCCGCTGCCACAACCCTCGAGCTCTGATTGGCGGCTCGTGCTTATATATATATATATATATATACTGCATGACCAAAAGTATGTGGACACCGGAACATCGAACATCTCATTAAAAAATCATGGGCATTAATATGGAGTTGGTCCCCCCTTTGCTGCGATAACAGCCTCCACTCTTTTGGGAAGGCTTTGCACTAGATTTGCACTTTCCACTTGTTGGAACATTGCTGCGGGGATTTGCTTCCATTCAGCCACAAGAGCATTAGTGAGGTCGGGCACTGATGTTGGGCGATTAAGCCTGTCTTGCAGTCAGTGTTCCATTCATCCACCAAACAGTGATGACTCCATCTACATCTCGCTGTCTGAGAATATGGACCAACTTCTATCTACCCATCCCAACTCTCTCTTCCTCATATGTGGTGATTTCAACTGTCACCATGCCAGTTGGCTGGGTGTGGGTACCGCTCTCACCAGCCATGGCTCTTCAGCAAAGGACTTCTGTGACTCACTGGGACTGACACAATCTGTCAATTTCCCGACCCGGATTTCAGTCAACGGAGCATCTTCTCTTCTGGAATTGGTTATGACTAACTTCCCTGAAAATGTCTGCTGCTCTTCTTCTGCTCCAATCGGCTCTTCTGATCATGTGCTTGTTAAAGTGGACATCTCTCTGACCATTCTCAGAGAGCCTCCTCAGCGTCGACGAGTCTGGCATTTCACTCAGGCCAACTGGCACGGTCTTCAAGCAGCCATCAATCATCTGGACTGGTCTCCCATCTCTACTGCCTCTGACATAAATTCTTCCTGGGAATTCTTCCAAAGCAAACTGCTCTCTCTCATGCACAGATTTATCCCATCTCGTCTTCTGTTGTCTTACCCTTCCTCCCGTCCATGGTACACGGAATCTTGTGGTGAGGCTATTGCCCAGAAGCAACTTGCTTTCGTCTCCTGGAAAGCAAATCCAACGGAAGGAAATCTCATTTCCTTTCACAAAGCCCGAAACAAGTGTGTGTCCACCCTCAGGAGAGCCAGGAAACAATATCTCTCCGTTCTCAGGACCGAACTCTCTTATCTGTCTCCCTCTTCCAAATCCTGGTGGCATCTGGTCAAATCTGTTTCTGGTGTTTGTTCCCCCTCCATCCCCTCCCTCACCTCAAATGGCCACACGGCTGACTCCGCGCGTGAAAAAGCTGAATGCCTCAACTCTGTGTTTGTCTCTAAATCTTCTGTCCCAAACCCATCCCTCTCTGTACCCACCGTACCCAGTCATACCCAGCTGCTCCTGGACTCTGTGTCCTTTCCTCCTGACAAGGTGGAAAAGTTTCTGTCAACCCTCGACTCGGATTCTGCAACTGGACCTGACGGCATCAGCCCATGGGTCCTAAAATCCTGTTCTTCCGCTCTTTCACTCCCTCTCTCTGTTCTCTTCACCTTCTCTTTTGCTCAAGGTCATCTTCCATCTGCTGGGAAATCTGCCAACATCACCGCTTTGCACAAAAAAGGTGCAAAAACAGATCCCAGCAACTACAGACCAATCAGCCTTCTCCCAATTATCAGCAAAGTCATGGAATCCATCATTGCTTCAGATATGAAATCTTTCCTCTTCTCCAATGGCTTGATCTCTGATCATCAATTTGGTTTCAGACCTGGACACTCTACTCTGGACATGCTGCTTCTGCTTTCTCAACAATGGATGGAGGTCCTCAATGCCAAACAGGAAATTAGAGCAGTCTCCCTTGACATATCACGTGCCTTCGATACGGTCTGGCACCCCGCTCTGCTCACCAAACTCTCCTCTTTTGGTATCAATGGAAATCTCCCCGCATGGCTGGCGGACTTCCTCTCTAGTCGTAGTCAACGTGTGGCCCTGAATGGGTTTCTCTCATCTCCTCTTCCTGTTCAGGCTGGAGTTCCACAAGGCAGTGTTCTGGGCCCTGTGCTTTTTCTGGTCTTCATCAATGATCTCTCTGACTCTCTTGAAAATCCTCTGTATCTCTTTGCTGATGACTACTCTCTGTCGCTCCATTCTTCATCCCTCAGATCGGCAGTCTGCTGCCTCCTCACTCTCTGCAGACCTGGACAAAATCACAGACGGGGTAAACAAGTGGAACATGTCTTTCAATCCTGACAAATCTCACACTCTTACGATGTCTCTCCGAAAAGACCGACTGGACAACCCTCCCATCCACTTTCTGAATAATCCTCTCCAAGAAGTTCTGTCACTCAAGCTTTTGGGTCTCACTATCTGCCATGATCTTTCCTGGGAAAACCACATTTCAAATCTGGCCTCCAAAGCCAGTCGCCGACTGGGCATCCTCCGTCGTGCAAAGTCCTTCCTTGGCACACCTGAGCTCCTCACCACATACAAGGCTTTCATCCGCAGCTCAATGGAATACTGCTCTCCCCTCTGGGCTGGTGCTCCTGCCTCACACCTAGCTCGTCTTCACGCTGTTGAAACCAAAGCATTCAGAATCATTGGAATCTCCCGCGATGAAGCTAACTCCAAGGGCCTCTCACTCACTCACCGCAGGCAGGTTGGTGGTCTTTCCATCTTCTACCGACTCCTCTCTGGCCTTGCCCCCCCCAGCTCTCTCTGGGCTCTGTCCCGCAAATATTCCTACAGGTCGCACAAGATCTGCCTGCAACCCTCTTATGGTCAAACTGCCAAAATCAAGACTCTCTGCTCACCTTCACTCCTTCATTCCTCTCTTCTCCCGCCTCTGGAACAAACTCCCTCACTCTCTTCAATCCCACTCCACCCTCCAGATCTTTAAGACTGCTGTTCACCACCATCTCTTATCTTCCCCCATCCAAAAGCTTGATCTTTTCTACCCCCGCTAATTTCACCCCAATCCCACTTTTTTGAAATACCAACTTCTGTCCTGGAAGTCCTTGGTGTCCTTGTGTTTTATACTTCTCCCTCCACCCCCCCCCCTCCCCACGCCTCCTCCCCCCAAGCCCTCTCCCTTCCACACATCTCCCTGTTCTCAAATGTTGTGTTTGTGTGCTTCCCCTTCTCTCCCCATCTTGTTTTCTGCTCCCTCTTTTTGTGTGTTTTGTTTGTCTGGTTGATTTGTTTGTGAAGTAAATGTTAGCTCTTTCATGAGCCTCGATTCAGTATACAAAAAAAAAAAAAAAAATCCCAAAGGTGTCTGATGGGTTTGGCCAGTCAAGTTCTTCCACACTGATCTCAACAAACCATTTCTGTATGGACTTCGCTTTGTGCACGGGGGCATTGTCATCCACTAATTAGAAGGGGTGTCCGCATATTTTTGGTCATGTGGTATATATATATATATATATATATATATATATATATATATATATATATATATATATATATATATATATATATATATAATGCTGCATAAACCAACCTAGAAAAGCTACACAGCTTAATCCCATTGTTATTTCAAGGGTCCTTCTAAAGCTGCAGACATTCACGGGTAGTACCTATATGCGAATCTCAAATGCTGCACCATCCCTTCTCCCCCCCCCCCCCTCCCACACCCTCCATTCTCCCAGATCAGTTCCACTGCTTATTGGTAAGTAATGAGCGACATGATAGACAGAAACGTGCACCATTGACGCTCCCAAACATGTACCGATAGTAGTCATAATCTTACTATAATTCACCAAATGTCCGTCCGTCTGTCTGTCTGTCCGTTTGAAGGTACCGCAAAAACGGCTGAACCGATCGCAACGCTATTTTGGATGGGTAATCCTCGGACCCCCTGGTTTAAAATAGGCTATTGTGGCGGACACAAAAGCCCACTGGCGTGGTGACATCATTCCACGCACCAAGTGGGCGGTGGCCACGCCCGAGGGGTAGGCGTGGCCTCATGATATACACCGGGCGACCAGCCCGGAGGAGTTCAGTATTACAGTGTAGTCTTACAATAAAGACGTTTATATGTTACCGCTTGTCCGCTTCCTCCTTGCTCACAAGCAGCGCGCGTAACGCCGCGCTTTTCTGGTGACCCTCGACGTTGGATCTGCCGTAGCGATCCTTCCGAACACGACGCCATTGCAATGGCCAACGACAAGGCAATGGCGATTAAACTTCCCGAATTTTGGGAGGCCCAGGCCGAAGTCTGGTTCGTTCAAGCCGAAGCCCAATTTCAGCTTCGGCGCCTCACCAACGACGACCTGCGCTACTGCCATGTCGTCGCCTCCCTCGGGCCCGGCACGGCCGCTCGAGTTGTGTCCGTCCTTCGCCACCCACCGGACGGCCACAAGTACGAGGCACTCAAGCGGCTACTCCTAGCCACGTTCGGCCTCACGGACGACGCACGGGCCGATCGCCTCCTGGATCTCCCCGAGCTCGGTGAGACGCGCCCGTCGGTCCGAATGGACCATATGCTGTCACTGTTGGGCGACGAAGCCCCCGGTTCGCTATTCCGGGCGCTTTTCCGTCGCCAACTTCCAGCGCAGGTTCGCCTCGCGTTGGCCGGGACCGGGCTAACGGAACCCCGAGCATTGGCGGCCGAGGCGGACAAGTACTTCGCCGCTTCGGACACGCGGGCGAGCGTTGGCGTGGCCGTCACGGCCTTCGACGCTGATGTTCCACAGCATCATCTTCTACAGCACGCTGATGTTCCACAGCATCATCTTCTACAGCACGCTGATGTTCCACAGCATCATCCTCTACAGCACGCTGATGTTCCACAGCATCATCTTCTACAGCACGCTGTGGTTCAGCAGCATGCTGATACGCACCTCGTGAACGCCGCCACGCCCCGCCCACCGCCGTGGCGAAAACCGCCACCGCGGGGAAACCCGTCGACTCCACCGGCCTGGCGGAGCCAGCCGCGCTCCTCCAGCTCCACCACCTGGTGCTGGTTCCACGCCAAGTTCGGCCACGAAGCTCGGCGGTGTCATCCGCCGTGCTCCTTCAACGGGTCGGGAAACGCCCGGGCCGGCGCTCAATTGTGGCGATGAGCGCCGGCCGTTCGAGCAGCCTGCTGTTCATAACGGACACCTTCTCCGGGCGCCGTTACCTGTGCGACACGGGAGCGCAGGTGAGTGTCATTCCCGCCGGCACGTCAGACAAGCACGCCGCGGGTGGGGGCCCCGCGCTGCTTGCCGCGAACGGGACGCCCATCCGTACGTACGGAAAACGCTGCCTCTCTCTGCGGTTTGGAGGGCAGGTTTTCCGATGGACGTTCGTCACCGCCGACGTGCCCATGGCACTGCTTGGCGCGGACTTCCTGTGCGCTAATGGGCTCCTGGTCGACGTCAAGCGCAGACGGCTTGTCCAGGCCGAGACGTTCAGCTCGCTCGCATGTGCGTTGCCCAGCTCAACGAGCGGCTTGCCAAGCGGCTTGCCGAACGATTCGGTTCCGGCCACGTTGGTCTGTACGCTTTCGGCAGCGGACGCATTCACCCGCCTCCTCGCCGGCTTCCCGGCCCTCACGCGGCCCACCTTCTCGGCAGGGGCCGTCAAGCACGGGGTGGCCCATCACATCCCCACCGTCGGGCCACCGGTCTACGCCCGGGCACGCCGCCTCGAGCCGACGAAGCTGGCGGTGGCAAAAGCGGCGTTCGCTACCCTGGAGCGACTCGGCATCGTTCGGCGCTCAGAGAGCGCTTGGGCGTCGCCGCTGCACATCGTGCCGAAGCCCGGCGGGGGATGGCGACCGTGCGGGGACTATCGCCGTCTCAATGACGCCACGACTCCCGACCGCTACCCCGTCCCCCACATTCAGGACTTTTCCGCCCGTTTGGCGGGCAGGTCCTTCTTCTCGAAGGTGGACCTCATACGCGGCTACCATCAGGTCCCCGTCAGGCCGGAGGACGTCCCGAAGACGGCGGTCATCACGCCATTCGGACTCTTCGAGTTCCTGCGCATGCCCTTCGGTCTGAAGAATGCGGCTCAGGCGTTCCAGCGACTGATGGACAGCGTCCTGCGCGACTTGGATTTTGTCTACGTCTACCTGGACGATATCCTCGTCGCCAGCGCGTCCCGCGAAGAGCACCTACGCCACCTCCGCACGCTCTTCGAACGCCTGGGCCAGCATGGCCTGATTGTGAACCCCGCAAAGTGCCGGTTCGGCGCCGCCACAATCGATTTTCTGGGGCACCGTGTCACCAGGCACGGAGCCGTCCCCCTGCCGGCCAAGGTGGAGGCGGTGAAGGGGTTTCCACGCCCCCGCACGATCAGAGGACTGCAGGAGTTCCTGGGCATGATGAACTTTTACCATCGGTTCCTGCCCCGTATCGCCAAGCTCCTGCGCCCCCTGCACGAAGCTCTCCGAGGTAAGCCGGGCAAAGGCGACGTTACCTGGACCGAGCAGATGGACACGGCGTTCACGGGCGCGAAGCTCGCCTTGGCTAACGCCACCATGCTCGCGCACCCGGCGCCCGATGCACCGATCGCCCTCACCACCGATGCCTCGGACTACGCGGTGGGCGCGGTGCACGAGCAATGGGTGCGTGGAGCTTGGCAACCGCTGGCGTTCTTTAGCCGGCAGCTTCGCCCGCCCGAACGCCGTTACAGTACCTTCGACCGCGAGTTGCTCAGACTTCACTTGGCGGTCAGGCACTTCCGCCATCTGCTCGAGGGCCGGGCGTTCACTGCCTTCGTCGACCACAAGCCGCTGATCTTCGCGATGGGCAAGGTCACCGAGCCGTGGTCGGCCCGGCAGCAGCGTCACCTCTCGGCCGTGTCCGAGTACACGACGGACATCCAGCACGTCGCGGGGAAGGACAACCCGGTTGCGGATTGCCTTTCCCGGGCCGTCGCCCACGCAGTCCACCTCGGCATCGACTATGCCCGGATGGCAGCGGACCAGGCCGCTGACCCCGACGTCCAGGCCTTGCGGACCGCCGTCACGGGCCTCCGCGTCACCGAGGTGCCGTTCGACGGCGCGGGCGCGGCCCTCTTGTGCGACGTCTCCCTCGGGCGTCCTCGCCCCATTGTGCCCACGGGCTGGCAGCGCCAGGTGTTTGACGCCATCCACGGCCTGTCCCACCCGGGCGCGAGGGCCTCCCAAAGGCTGATCGCCGACAAGTTCGTCTGGCATGGCCTCCGGAAGGCCGTCCGCAGCTGGGCCAGGACATGCCTCGCGTGCCAGCGCGCCAAGGTGCACCGGCACACCCAGGCCCCGTTGGCCCCGTTCACGGTGCCGGAACGCCGGTTTGACCACGTCCACGTGGACCTGGTGGGACCTCTGCCCCCCTCGCGGGGTTTCACCCACGTCCTCACCATGGTGGACCGCACCACCCGGTGGCCGGAGGCCGTGCCCTTGGCGTCGACAACGGCGGCCGATGTCGCGCAGGCTTTCATCGCCACCTGGGTCGCCCGGTTCGGCGCCCCCTCAGACATCTCATCCGACCGCGGCCCCCAGTTCACCTCGGAGCTCTGGGGGGCGGTTGCGCAGGGGCTCGGGGTCCGGCTGCACCGAACCACGGCCTACCACCCCCAGGCTAACGGCCTGTGTGAGCGATTTCACCGCTCAATGAAGGCCGCGCTCCGGGCCACCCTCCGCGACGGCGGCTGGGTCGACAGGCTCCCCTGGGTCCTGCTGGGCCTCCGGACGGCGCCCAAGGAGGACCTGCGCGCATCCGCGGCGGAGTTGGTCTTCGGGCAACCGCTGCGGGTGCCGGGCGAGTTCCTCCCCGACTCCACGGCACCATGGTCCGCGGCACAGCAGCGCTCCGCTCTGCAAGAGACCGCCCAGAGGTTCGCCCCGGTGCCAACGGCATGCCACGGGCACCCACCGACGCACGTCGCCCCGGAGCTTCGCACGGCGGAGTACGTCTTCGTCCGCCACGATGCCCATCGGACACCACTGCGGCCCCCGTACGACGGGCCTTTCCGCGTGCTGGAGACCGGGGCGAAGCACTTCACCCTGGACATCGGCGGTACTCCTGACCGCGTTTCGGTAGACCACCTCAAGCCGGCCCACCTCGATGTGGACCATCCACCGCCAGTGGCGCGACCCCCACGTCGGGGCCGCCCTCCTGCGGGCAGACCCCCGGCACCGCCCAGCCCCGCCGCCACGGCGCCCCCCGGTCCTGCACCCATGCCAGGGGCAGCCAGGGGCATCCCACCTGGTATCCCTGCACCCCGGACGCCGCCGATCGCCAGGGGGCGCTTCGGCCGGGTCATTCGACTGCCCCACAAACTGGCCCTCCAGGTGCGCGGGAATTCTGGGGGGGCGCGTGTGGCGGACACAAAAGCCCACTGGCGTGGTGACATCATTCCATGCACCAAGTGGGCGGTGGCCACGCCCGAGGGGTAGGCGTGGCCTCATGATATACACCGGGCGACCAGCCCGGAGGAGTTCAGTGTTACAGTGTAGTCTTACAATAAAGACGTTTATATGTTACCGCTTGTCCGCTTCCTCCTTGCTCACAAGCAGCGCGCGTAACGCCGCGCTTTACTATTTTGTTTTTCCAATTTTTCCAAGTTTTCCAATTTTCCCAAACACGATGGAATAATATTTACAGATATGAACAGTGATGTGGATTTTGTTGAAATTCGACGTACCAGGAGAGAGTAGATCGACTCCTTACAAACTCTTCCTATACAAACGTGCGGCTCCGAAGTAACACGGCAGCGTGTGCAAAGCGGCTGAGAAAGATGTGTAGCGGCCGCTTCCGTGTCACAGATTCGGCGCGCACTCTTCACACATAAACGTGTGACTGAGAAAGACGTGTAGCGGCCGCTTACGTTTTGCAGAATTCAATCTTTTTTCAAAATGGGCGCCATGTACTGTTTAGATTTTGATGACTTGCATGTGATATGATTCAACGGATGTTTATATGAATCGTTTAAAATAAAAAAAAGCCTTCAATTTCTGATATTTTGCCTTTTCATTTGGGCTTCCCAATTGAAGCCCCACCCGCAGGGCGGGTACCGTTGCTCGTATGAATAATTTGGTTTTGATATGCACCAGCACATTACCCGCTGGGTGAATGTGTCACCCCACTCCTCCTACATACACACAGATGAACATATTATACAGACTTGGCATTTAATATGGAATATTTTTTTGTGGGGGTGAACCTACTTTTCAAGATGTCTTAGAACCAAAAGTTCATTGGAATTATGTTGAAATTATTCTAGATTTTGTGAATGTGACCTTTAAAAGAAACAAAAACCACATTTGACATTTCGAAACAAATAAATTGATCCTTGAAAGTGATGTAAACTGATATCGAACTCAATTCATGGACAGTACTGTGTGAAACTTCTGTACGTTTTCCGGAAGTATCTCTTTGTTTTGCACATTAGCCAAAAATTTTTTTTAACAAAAACAAAAGTTAAATTACGACAGGGATTACGGACAATAAAATTACAGTTCAGTACTTCGTGTAACCCCCACGAGCATTCAGGAGAGCACGGACACGTCGAGGCATGCTGTTCACGAGATTTGCCAAGGTTTGGTCAGGAACCGCTTGCCATGCAGTGACAATAGTCTGCTGCAATTCACGCACAGAGGTCGGCTGCTGGTCCAAGTGGTCGATTTGATGCGTTAGTTCTGCCCACAAGTTCTCTATCGGATTCATATCCGGGGACATGGCAGGCCACTCCATATGCTCTACACCACGGTCAGCAAGAAAGTGTTGGATCACGTGAGCACGATGAGGCCGTGCATTGTCATCTTGGAAGACAAAGTTTCCTCGAAAGGCTGCACGAGCAAATGGAAGAAATGTTTCTTCCATAATGGCCCTGTACTTGAACTGGTTCAGGTTTCCATTCAGAACAACCAGGTCAGTTTTGCCCCTTGCATGAAAAGCACCCCAAACGGTCACCCCAACACCTCCAGCTTGGACTCTTGTCACTATACAATCTTTGTTGTAGGCTTCATGCACTTGTCTGCGCACTCGGGCGCGGCCATCCTGACGATAGACCAGAAATCTAGACTCGTCACTGAAGATCACATGATTCCAGTGTCCTGGCTGCCATTGACGGTGCTCTCTGGCCCACTGCAATCGGCGCTGTCTGTGTTGTCTGGTCAGGCGTGGCTTTCTCAGGGGACGCCTGGCACGATAGCCGGCTTGAACCAGTCGTTGGTTGACTCGCCTTCTGGATACAGGCACATTTGTCAGTTGCTGCCACTCAGCCCTAAGCCGATTAGCTGACTTGGTACGGCCATTGCGGACTAACCAGTGCAGCTGGCGATCATCCCTCTTTGTGGTTCTGCGGGGACGTCCTGGCCTCGGTATTGGAGTAGGGACACCCCTCTGAGCATTTCGTTTCAGGATCTTGGACACCTGACCTTGAGTGATGCCATACTGCCGAGCAATAGCACGCTCTTTCATGCTGTAATTTCGTAAAGCCACCACTCCATGACAAACAGCATTGTCGAGTTGACGGACCATCTCCAGAGGAAGTGGCAATGACTTTTGGAGACGTGCAGCAGTTGTTTACCACTAATACAGAACGCAACAACCCTTGTATACCCGACTGTGAAGCCAATCGTCAAATGCACCTGTCCGTACATTTTGCCACGCCACCTGTGATATAATCCTGTTGTTGACTTCTTGCTGCGACAGACAATCAGTGACATGGTTCTTTTAACAAAAAAATCACCAAAGTGTAAAAGAAACTCACCAGATTGATATACTGAGTTAAGAAAGTAAATCCAAGTCAAGAAAAAATATATATTCCATATTAAATGCCAAGTCTGTATATATATTGTTGCGGATCTCGAGCTCGTCAACAACGGGAGGGGGGGGGGGGTGGGTTAAGCCCTGCTCCCCCTCGAGCTTCGAGTCCACAAGGCCGCTACCCACGCTACACTCATGGGGGGCGGATTGCTAAGCAATTCCAGCTGCTGAACCCACAGCTAACGCGTGGAAGGGTTAACGGTCATGACCCGAGTACCTTCGACACATGCAGCCGTGAGAACGGGGGCTGAACCTCGCACGAGTCATGCTGGTATTGAACGCCCGAGCGGTTTGTGCGTCGCGTAACTCGTGCCGTTAAGACTATGGAACCCGATCGAACGGTTTTAATTCGTGCTATGCTAGGTCAATGGTGAAAAGATGATGACGGCCAGGTTGGAAACAAACCACAGGATTTATTCACTAATGTACAATATTCAGAGAAAAGGGACACAGTGGAGAATATTAATGGCCTTACTTACGTTGCCAGACAAGGGCCCTCAGACTCGTTCGGGGAAGGGGAGGAAGAGGGGAATGCGCCCAAAGCACGGCCACTCGTGCAGTTTGCCCGGACGGGCTCGTTTGGCGGATACCCCCAAGGATGTTCACGGCAGGGGCGTTGATCACTGTCGTGCACAGAACAGGAATCCGAGGGAGGAGCATATCTCAAGGTCAGCGAGACAGAGCGCACATGCAGGGAGTCCAGGCAGAGAGGTCGTCAGGGCAGAGAGAGCGTTCAGAGTCCTGGGCCAGAGAGAGAGTCCATAGAGAGCGTCCAGCCTACCAGAGAGAGCGAGAACGGGGGTCCGGGCCTGGTTTTATAGCCCCCCCGGAGCCCCACTCGAATGTTCCACGGGCCTCCACTGGCTGCCGGGGGTCACGTGTCGTGACAGCCCCTTATTGGTTGCCCTCGCCCACTCCCTTCAGCCTCCATTGGCTGTAACTTACTGGCCACTCCCTTTAGCTCTCATTGGCTGTAACTTACTGGCCACTCCCTTTAGCCTCACATTGGCTGTTCGCTGCTTACCGGCCATGCCCTCCAGCTCCTCCCTTGGGTCTGCTAGACTTGTCCTAGGCCCATGACACGGCACTTCAGGCTGCAATGAGGCCTACCATTACTCTACCTGCCTCAACGCATACTAACACTGGGAAGGAGACTATACTTCACATTTAATAAGAAATAACGAACTAAGCGAGGCTACATGTTGTGGTGTAACTAACTATAGGGGGGTTGCCTTTATTTACAAAACCACAACACGACCCTCCTCTCCGACCAGACTTGTCCCGAGTCGACCTCAGTCGGAACGCCCGGAAGAGTCTGGTATGCAATTTACTTTTATCATTAATGTGACACATAGATGTAATCCCCCTAACATTTACTCGAACCCATGTGTGCGACATCATTTGCTGTAGATATGTCCCTCCTAATGCGTTGAGCAGCTAATCTAACCGACTCACACCCACAACTATTCGCTCATTTCCGGAATTTTTAAACTAAACACAAAGCCGGTGGGCACATTCTTATATTTACAACACAAAACTTAACCTTTATTTACAATACTACAACCCAGGACCTGCACTTGAGGAAAGAAATGGAGGAAGGAAATGAAGGCACTTGCTGCTTGTATCTTGCATCATCTTCTTGTGGTGTGCGGGCCACCAAAAACCGGCTGGCCCTGACCGGCATACAGGCCATTTGAACATCAGGGCCATCTAAATCTTCACAAATGGCACACATCTTCACAATTTCTTCACAATTGCACACTCTTTATGCACAAGCAGGGCCACTCGACACGTGGTCTAAATGCGTGGCGTCAGTGCCACTCAACAGGTGGTCCGAAGCTTGGCCCGAATGCCACCCAACAGGTGGTCCATAGGTGCAAGATGAATTGGCAGCAAGATGCTGCACACAGAGGTGCAGGGCCACAAGGCTTGTGGTCCATAGGTGCAAGATGGATTGGCAGCAAGAGGCTGCACAGGTCGGCCTCCAAATTGACCTGGAGCGGGGGGAGAAGACAAGGCACAACAAGCACACGGAAAAGCAAACAGTGGCATACGAAAAACAAGGTGACCAGGCACCACCATACCTGGTGCAGTGCGAAGGACGTGGCAGAGTGAGTGGAGCAAGCGCGTCCCTAACCGTCCGTACCCCCCACTTTTGGCTACACTACCCTAGCCCCCCTTGTATTTACAATTCGTCTCTACGTCTTGTCTCCCATATCCCCCTCTAATGCCAAATTCGTCCCCAAATCCCTCCCAGGTTCTCCCAGGAAGGAAGGGATGGAACAAAACAATGTTTCACTCACGTCATGATGCGACTCACTTTCCAAACAGCATACAGAGCCTTACGGTGTAAAGTTCGTCCTCCTTGGTGAATGGTTGTGGATGGTGCAAAGGGATCTCACATCCTAACTACTCTGATAACATTACTCTTTTAAACTCCCCGGGTTCGTACCCTGCCAATCAGCCTTCTTTAAACTATGTGGTTCTGAGAACCTGAATTCCCATTGCCCACACTGTGGTGCCCTCCTGAATTTGGGTCTCACCCAACAAAATTTCTCCCTGTGCCCTCGCACAATTTCGGGGCTGGGTCATGTGGCTCTACCAGCAGGTCTACCAACCTGCGCTCCTCCGTCACTGAAGCCGCCTCCCGAGCTTGCCTGCTCCTCACAACTAATCTACCTGGGGAAGGCCCTCCCTGGTGCTTACCCCCTCGATGCCCACCTCACACACTTTCTTTATGCCACACCATGCATTCCACACCAATTATTCCACACCATGCATTCCACACCAATTATTCCCTACCATGCATTCTCCACCTTTTAATTGGGCAACCCGGGTCCTTCCCTTGGATCCTCAGGCCCCACTCACACGCTAACCTAACCGCCTCACAGAGCCTACCTGCAGCCTTACCTGGCCTTAGAGCTCCCAGTGACGGAGTGCCTCAATAACCATACTCACCAATTAAACCACACGCCCAGCCATTTCTCTGTCTCCTGCACCTCACAAAACACTACTTTCTACCATCAGCACCACAGGTGTCAATATCCATGCAATTTAACTATACCCTCTACCTTGCTTTAAACTACCCCCCGGGCTTCCGTGAATGGGTTCCACTCCCCCCCATTCAATCCTTTGCACCATGCATTCCACACCAATTATTCCACACCATGCATTCCACCCCAATTATTCCACACCATGCATTCCACACCAATTATTCCATACCATGCATTCTCCACCTTTTAATTCTCACACCTTTTATTCTCACAACACAATTCAATTCACACTACAACACAACTCTGTTTATTCTCACTCACACAGCATCATCTATCTAACTAATTGTCCCCCGTCGCACCGCGGAGCGAAAGGGGGACTATGGTTTTCCCCTCTGCCCGTGTGTGCGTGCGTCCGTGCGTGCGTGCGTCCGTGTGTGCATGCGTGCGGGTGTGCATGCGAACGTGAGTGCGTGCATGCGTGCGTAAGCGAAGGACCGAAATCTAATTTGGTGTGTGGGTGCAACCCACGTCAAAATCCAAGATGGCCGCCGCCATGTATGTCTGACGCCATGTATGTCTGAACCTTGTGAGCGAAATATCTTGAAACATAAACGAACTACTAACTTCTAATCTGGTGTGTGGGTGTATCTACGCATAAGGAAGAAAGTTATTGAAAATTGGGTCGCCACGTCAAAATCCAAGATGGCCACCGCCATGTATGTCTGAACCTTGTGAGTGGAATATCTTGAAAAATAAGCGAAGTACCAACTTCTAATCGGGTTTGTGGGTGTATCTACGCATAAGGAAGAACACTATTGAAAATTGGATCGCCACGTCTAAATCCAAGATGGCCGCCGCCATGTATGTCTGAACCTTGTGAGCGGATTATCTTGAAAAATAAGCGAAGTACCAACTTCTAATCTGGTTTGTGGGTGTACCCAGGCATAAGGAAGAAGGCTATTGAAAATTGGGTCGCCACGTCAAAATCCAAGATGGCCGCCACCATATATATGTCTGAACCTTGTGAGCGAAATATCTTGAAAAATAAACGATCTACTAACTTCTAATCTGGTGTGTGGGTGTATCTATGCATAAGGGAGAAAGCTATTGAAAATTGGGTTGCCACGTCAAAATCCAAGATGGCCGCCTTGCGTCTTCCACTTTGTCAACTCACATCACTTCAATGACGGGGGACCTAGGTGTAACGCTTGTTTCCCCGACAACTCGTGCTTCCCGTCATCCCTTTACACTATGCACACCCTTTTCTTTAACAACCACCTAAACTCTCTACATCCCCACTACTGTTCATGTCACTCCTTAATTCTTGTCCCTATGGTCGCTCTAAATCCCTAACATTATCCTAGCCCTCCCTCGGCTAGTTTTGGTGCCCCATGAAGCCAAACATTGCTGGCCCCGCCATGGGCCTAACACTGCCATCCCCCTGAACTAATGCTCATGGGCCTCCCTGTGTGAGGAATGGTCACACTACCATCCACCCATGTCGGGTACACTACTCCCCCCAGTCCTCTAAATTATGAGCCCCCATCTATGGAGGTACTTTGTCATGGCTCGGCCTCGCAGGGCCGAGCGATCTATGCGGGTAGTTGGTCGCCTGTATGGGTTGTCCGTCCGTCATTGACGATCCAAGGGGGGTGGAATTGATGGGCCCAAGTACCGGGCTCCATCCCTGTGCGGGGTCCTTTGGTCCCACGCACGATGACCAAACCGGCCACGGTCAGAGCAACTCACCCGGTAACGTGCGTGGCTCCGAAAATCCAAATTACCCCTCGAACCCCGCCGACCGCCCTTGCCGCAGTACGGCGCCAACCATACCGTGCGGGTGCCGGAGGCACGAATCGTGCATGCCGGTCCATGCGAGACCGACGCAGCACCGATTCCCTCCGGTCCCCGTGGCACACAACTCACCGGGGGCTCGCGTACGCTACTCGTCCCGCTAAGCTCTACCCCGGTCTGCGTCGATGCCTGGGCCGCGTCATCGCATCTCGCGACCCACTCCACACTCGCACACCCAGGCGAACACATGCCTTTTACACACTCCGTCATCACACACACCGGTGCACACTCTTTCTCCACACACTCTGGTGTGCACTCGTGCTCCACACACTCCGGTGTGCACTCTTGCTCCACACACTCCGGTGTGCACTCTCGCTCCACACACTCCAGTCTGCACTCTCGCTCCACACACTCCGGTGTGCACTCTCGCTCCACACACTCTGGTGTGCACTCCCGCTCCACACACTCCGGTGTGCACTCCCGCTCCACACACTCCGGTGTGCACTCCCGCTCCACACACTCCGGTGTGCACTCTCGCTCCACACACTCTGGTACGCACTCTCTCACACTCCGGGGTGCACTCTCGCTCCACACACTCCGGTGTGCACTCCCACTCCACGCACTCCAGTGTGCACTCTCACTCCACGCACTCCGGTACGCACTCTCTCTCACATTCTGGGGTGCACTCTCTCTCACACTCCATACCACTACCAGTCGCACACCTCACAATGGGCCCTTCTCGAACGCCTGGGTCTCGCCCGACCCCCAAGCTCGCCGAGCACCCGTTTGCATCAAACACATCTCCACCATTGCAACTCACCTCGGGGCTCTCCTTCCCCCGCTTCTCCTCCAGCACCTGCAAACTTTTTATTTGGTCAGCAAGCACGTCATCACGGTGCGAACACAAACTTTGTTCATGCTCCATAACCTTCTCCCTTGATTCATTCCCTGTCTCTCCTTCCGTTTTTTAAATTCCAATCATTCCTTCTTTTTCTAAAGTTACCTCCTTTATTTCCCGGTCCGCCTCCGAAATCTCCCCTTCTACGCATTCCTCGCACCGCTTCACCTCGTCGCGCACCACTGCCACCTCTTCGCTCGGCTTATGCCCAATGTCCTCCCCCATTGTGTCCATGTTGCACCTGGATTCGATTATTTCGGCGTCCATCCGATCAAGCATCTTTTTCCAATTGCTGTTTGTTTCCTCTCTCATCTTTTTCCAGTCACACCTGGATTCCTCCCTCATTTCTTTCATTTCACTTCTTGATTTGTCCCCCATCTTTTTCATGTCATCCCTTAATTCTTCCCTCTGCACCTCAAGGGATGCTTTTATTTGAGTCAAGAGTAACTCAATGTTAAACCCAGCTTGCACAGCGGGCTTGGCTTCCGCCGCCACGTGCGAGGTGCCGCCATTTTCTCCCTCTCCTGCTGCACCCTCATCAACTTCCCCTTCTAACAATTGTTCCTGCTGGTCCTGGGTCATTAATTCGTCGACATTTTCTACTCCCACCGGCACCTGGTCGACTTGGCCAGCCATTGCACGAACTAAATTTTTTTTTTTACTGAATTTTGTACGCTCGTAATTTTGTAAATTTGAGTACGTGAAGCGCACTCCAGGTCCAAATATCCCGCTCCCGACACCAATTTTGTTGCGGATCTCAAGCTCGTCGACGTACTGAGGGGGGGTTAAGCCCTGCTCCCCCTCGAGCTTCGAGTCCACGAGGCCGCTACCCACACTACACTCATGGGGGGCGGATTGCTAAGCAATTCCAGCCGCCGAACCCACAGCTAACGCGTGGAAGGGTTAACGGTCACGACCCGAGTACCTTCGACACATGCAGCCGTGAGAACGGGGGCTGAACCTCGCACGAGTCACGCTGGTATTGAACGCCCGAGCGGATTGTGCGTCGCGTAACTCGTGCCGTTAACACTATGGAACCCGATCGAGCGGTTTTAATTCATGCAATGCTAGGCCAATGGTGAAAAGATGATGACGGCCAGGTTGGAAGCAAACCACAGGATTTATTCACAAATGTACAATATTCAGAGAAAAGGGACACAGTGGAGAATCTTAACGGCCTTACTTACGTGCCCAGACAAGGGCCCTCAGAATCGTTCGGGGAAGGGGAGGGAGAGGGGAATGCGCCCAAAGCGCGGCCGCTCATGCAGTTTGCCCGGACGGGCTCGTTTGGCGGATACCCCCAAGGATGTTCGCGGCAGGGGCGTTGATCACAGTCGTGCACGTAACAGGAATCCGAGGAGCGTATCTCAAGGTCAGCGAGACAGAGCGCACATGCAGGGAGTCCAGTCGGAGAGGTCGTCAGGGCAGAGAGAGCGTTCAGAGAGAGCGTCCAGCCTACTAGAGAGAGCGAGAACGGGGGTCCGGGCCGGGCTTTATAGCCCCCCTGGAGCCACACTCGAATGTTCCACGGGCCTCCACTGGCCGCCGGGGGTCACGTGGCTGTGACAGCCCCTTATTCGTTGCCTTCGGCCACTCCCTTCAGCCTCCATTGGCTGTAACTTACTGGCCACTCCCTTTAGGTCTCATTGGCTGTAACTTACTGGCCACTCCCTTTAGCCTCCCATTGGCTGTTCGCTGCTTACCGGCCACACCCTCCAGCTCCTCCCTCGGGCCTGCTAGACTTGGCCTAGGCCCATGACATGGCACTTCAGGCTGCAATGAGGCCGACCATTACTCTACCTGCCTCAACGCAAACTAACACTGGGAAGGAGACTATACTTCACATTTAATAAGAAATAACTAACGAAGCGAGGCTACATGTTGTGGTGTAACTAACTATAGGGGGGTTGCCTTTATTTACAAAACCGCAACAATATATATATATATATATATATATATATATATATATATATATATATATATATATATATATATATATATATATATATATATATATGTATACATATATATATATATATATATATATATATATATATATATATATATATATATATATATATATATATATATATATATACAGTATATATATAAAAATATATATATACATATATACACACACACACACACACACACACACACACACACACACACACACACACACACACACACACACACACACTAACATACACATACACACCAAACTTTAAGGTATCAATTCCCTCTCCACCTCTCAAGCTTTCAACCACCTCCCCCAAAGCCTGTTACTGTTATACTCCCCATTCCAAACCTGTCCAATCTTCACTCTCACCCATAAAAGCAAGCAGGTATTCTCACGTCGAAACAGTGGAATATTTAACGCCTTCTGCTCCCCTATCATGCTATTGTGGCGGACACAAAAGCCCACTGGCGTGGTGACATCATTCCGCGCACCAAGTGGGCGGTGGCCACGCCCGAGGGGTAGGCGTGGCCTCATGATATACACCGGGCGCGCAGCCCGGAGCGCGCCAGTGTTACAGTGAGCTCCTGAAATAAAGACGCTTATAAGTTACCGCTTGTCCGCTTCCTCCTTGCTCGCAAGCAGCGCGCGTAACGCCACGCTTTACTGGTGACCCCCTTGACGTTGGATCTGCCGGAGCAATCCTTCCACACGCGACGCCATTGCCATGGCCAACTTCATCAAACTTCCCGAATTTTGGGAGGCTCAGGCCGAAGTCTGGTTCGTCCAGGCCGAAGCCCAATTTCAGCTTCGGCACCTCACCGGCGATGACACGCGCTATTGCCACGTCGTCGCCTCCCTCGGGCCCGGCACGGCCGCTCGAGTTGTGTCCGTCCTTCGCCACCCACCGGACGGCCACAAGTACGAGGCACTCAAGCGGCTACTCCTAGCCACGTTCGGCCTCACGGACGACGCACGGGCCGACCGCCTCCTGGATCTCCCCGAGCTCGATGACACGCGCCCGTCGGTCCGAATGGACCATATGCTGTCACTGTTGGGCGACGAAGCCCCCGGTTCTCTATTCCGGGCGCTTTTCCGTCGCCAACTTCCAGCGCAGGTTCGCCTCACGTTGGCCGGGACCGGGCTAACGGAACCCCGAGCATTGGCAGCCGAGGCGGACAAGTACTTCGCCGCTTCGGACACGCGGGCGAGAGTCGGCGTGGCCGTCACGGCCCTCGTGGCTGATGCTGCTGATGCTGCTGCTGATGCTGCTGATCCACAGCATCAGCTTATACAGCATACGCAGCATGCTGATACGCACCTCGTGACCGCCGCCACGCCCCGCCCACCGCCGCGGCGAAAACTGCCACCGCGGGGAAACCCGCCAACTCCACCGGCCTGGCGGAGCCAGCCGCGCTCCTCCAGCTCCACCACCTGGTGCTGGTTCCACGCCAAGTTCGGCCACGAAGCTCGGCAGTGTCATCCGCCATGCTCCTTCAACAGGTTGGGAAACGCCTGGGCCGGCGCTCAATAGTGGCGATGAGCGCCAGCCGTTCGAGCAGCCTGCTGTTCATAACGGACACCTTCTCCGGGCGCCGTTACCTGTGCGACACGGGAGCGCAGGTGAGTGTCGTTCCCGCCGGCACGTCAGACAAGCACGCCGCGGGTGGGGGCCCCGCACTGCTTGCCGCGAACGGGACGCCCATCCGTATGTACGGAAAACGCTGCCTCTCTCTGCAGTTCGGAGGGCAGGTTTTCCGATGGACGTTCGTCACCGCCGACGTGCCCATGGCACTGCTTGGCGCGGACTTCCTGTGCGCTAATGGGCTCCTGGTCGACGTCAAGCGCAGACGTCTTGTCAAGGCCGAGACGTTCAGCTCGGTCGCTTGAGCGTTGCCCAGCTCAACGAGCGGCTTGCCAAGCGGCTTGCCGAACGGTTCGGTTCCGGCCACGTTGGTCTGTACGCTTCCGGCAGCGGACGCATTCACCCGCCTCCTCGCCGGCTTCCCGGCCCTCACGCAGCCCACCTTCTCGGCGGGGGCCATCAAGCACGGGGTGGCCCATCACATCCCCACCGTCGGGCCACCGGTCTACGCCCGGGCACGCCGCCTCGAGCCGACGAAGCTGGCGGTGGCAAAAGCGGCGTTCGCTACCCTGGAGCGACTCGGCATCGTTCGGCGCTCAGAGAGCGCTTGGGCGTCGCCGCTGCACATCGTGCCGAAGCCCGGCGGGGGATGGCGACCGTGCGGGGACTATCGCCGTCTCAATGACACCACGACTCCCGACCGCTACCCCGTCCCCCACATTCAGGACTTTTCCGCCCATTTGGCGGGCATGTCCTTCTTCTCGAAGGTGGACCTCATACGCGGCTACCATCAGGTCCCCGTCAGGCCGGAAGACGTCCCGAAGACGGCGGTCATCACGCCATTCGGACTCTTCAAGTTCCTGCGCATGCCCTTCGGTCTGAAGAATGCGGCTCAGGCGTTCCAGCGACTGATGGACAGCGTCCTGCGTGACTTGGATTTTGTCTACGTCTACCTGGACGATATCCTCGTCGCCAGCGCGTCCCGGGAAGAGCACCTACGCCACCTCCGCACGCTCTTCGAACGCCTGGGCCAGCATGGCCTGATTGTGAACCCCGCAAAGTGCCGGTTCGGCGCCACCATAATCGATTTTCTGGGGCACCGTGTCACCAGGCACGGAGCCGTCCCCCTGCCGGCCAAGGTGGAGGTGGTGAAGGGGTTTCCGCGCCCCCGCACGATCAGAGGGCTGCAGGAGTTCCTGGGCATGGTGAACTTTTACCATCGGTTCCTGCCCCGTATCGCCCAGCTCCTGCGCCCCCTGCACGAAGCTCTCCGAGGTAAGCCGGGCAACGGCGACGTTACCTGGACCGAGCAGATGGACACGGCGTTCACGGGCGCGAAGCTCGCCTTGGCTAACACCACCATGCTCGCGCACCCGGCGCCCGATGCACCGATCGCCCTCACCACCGATGCCTCAGACTACGCGGTGGGCGCGGTGCATGAGCAATGGGTGCGTGGAGCTTGGCAACCGCTGGCGTTCTTTAGCCGGCAGCTTCGCCCGCCCGAACGCCGTTACAGTACCTTCGACCGCGAGTTGCTCGGGCTTCACTTGGCGGTCAGGCACTTCCGCCATCTGCTCGAGGGCCGTGCGTTCACTGCCTTCGTCGACCACAAGCCGCTGATCTTCGCGATGGGCAAGGTCACCGAGCCGTGGTCGGCCCGGCAGCAGCGTCACCTCTCGGCCGTGTCCGAGTACACGACGGACATTCGGCACGTCGCGGGGAAGGACAACCCGGTGGCGGATTGCCTTTCCCGGGCCGTCGCCCACGCTGTCCACCTCGGCATCGACTATGCCCGGATGGCAGCGGACCAGGCCGCTGACCCCGATGTCCAGGCCTTGCGGACCGCCGTCACGGGCCTCCGCGTCACTGAGGTGGCGTTCGACAGCGCGGGCGCGGCCCTCTTGTGCGACGTCTCCCTCGGGCATCCTCGCCCCATCGTGCCCGCGGGCTGGCAGCGCCAGGTGTTTGACGCCATCCACGGCCTGTCCCACCCGGGCGCGAGGGCCTCCCAAAGGCTGATCGCCGACAAGTTCGTCTGGCATGGCCTCCGGAAGGCCGTCCGCGGCTGGGCCAGGACATGCCTCGCGTGCCAGCGCGCCAAGGTGCACCGGCACACCCAGGCCCCGTTGGCCCCGTTCACGGTGCCGGAACGCCGGTTTGACCACGTCCACGTGGACCTGGTGGGACCTCTGCCCCCCTCGCGGGGTTTCACCTACGTCCTCACCATGGTGGACCGCACCACCCGGTGGCCGGAGGCCATGCCCTTGGCGTCGACAATGGCGGCCGATGTCGCGCAGGCTTTCATCGCCACCTGGGTCGCCCGGTTCGGCGCCCCCTCAGACATCTCGTCCGACTGCGGCCCCCAGTTCACCTCGGAGCTCTGGGGGGCGGTCGCGCAGGGGCTCGGGGTCCGGCTGCACCGAACCACGGCCTACCACCCCCAGGCTAACGGCCTGTGTGAGCGATTTCACCGCTCATTGAAGGCCGCGCTCCGGGCCACCCTCCGCGACGGCGGCTGGGTCGACAGGCTCCCCTGGGTCCTGCTGGGCCTCCGGACGGCGCCCAAGGAGGACCTGCGCGCATCCGCGGCGGAGTTGGTCTTCGGGCAACTGCTGCGGGTGCCGGGCGAGTTCCTCCCCGACTCCACGGCACCATGGTCCGCGGCACAGCAGCGCTCCGCTCTGCAAGAGACCGCCCAGAGGTTCGCCCCGGTGCCAACGGCATGCCACGGGCACCCACCGACGCACGTCGCCCCGGAGCTTCGCACGGCGGAGTACGTCTTCGTCCGCCACGATGCCCACCGGACACCACTGCGGCCCCCGTACGACGGGCATTTCCGCGTGCTGGAGAAGCACTTCGGGGCGAAGCACTTCACCCTGGACATTGGCGGTACTCCTGACCGCGTTTTGGTAGACCGCCTCAAGCCGGCCCACCTCGACGTGGACCATCCACCGCCAGTGGCCCGACCCCCACGTCGGGGCCGCCCCCCTGCAGGCGGACCCCCGGCACCGCCCAGCCCCGCCGCCACGCCGCCCCCCGGTCCTGCACCCATCCCAGGGGCAGCCAGGGGCATCCCACATGGCATCCCTGCACCCCGGACGCTGCCGATCGCCAGGGGGCGCTTCGGCCGGGTCATTCGTCTGCCCCGCAAACTGGCCCTCCAGGTGCGCGGGAATTCTGGGGGGGCGCGTGTGGCGGACACAAAAGCCCACTGGCATGGTGACATCATTCCGCGCACCAAGTGGGCGGTGGCCACGCCCGAGGGGTAGGCATGGCCTCATGATATACACCGGGCGCGCAGCCCGGAGCGCGCCAGTGTTACAGTGAGCTCCTGAAATAAAGACGCTTATAAGTTACCGCTTGTCCGCTTCCTCCTTGCTCGCAAGCAGCGCGCGTAACGCCGCGCTTTACTATCATCCATTTCGCAGAAATCCATCACAGTCGTCTGTTCACAGTCGTCAACTCATAATTTGAAGAGTTAATCGTCGGAAATAATAGCAGACCCGCATAACATCCACAGTGTGAGTGCTGCTTGAGAGAAAGGGTTCTGAAGGGAAAATGCTGGGGTTCTAAATGGGAAATTATAAATGGTAAATTCTATATGGTAAATTACAAAGGGTAAATTCTAAAGGGTGAATTCTAAAGGGTGAATTCTAAAGGGTGAATTCTAAAGGGTGAATTCTAAAGGGTGAATTCTAAAAGGTGAATTCTAAAAGGTGAATTCTAAAGGGTGAATTCTAAAGGGTGAATTCTAAAGGGTGAATTCTAAAGGGTGAATTCTAAAAGGTGAATTCTAAAAGGTGAATTCTAAAAGGTGAATTCTAAAAGGTGAATTCTAAAAGGTGAATTCTAAAAGGTGAATTCTAAAAGGTGAATTCTAAAGGGTGAATTCTAAAAGGTGAATTCTAAAAGGTGAATTCTAAAAGGTGAATTCTAAAAGGTGAATTCTAAAAGGTGAATTCTAAAGGGTGAATTCTAAAAGGTGAATTCTAAAGTGTGAATTCTAAAGGGTGAAATGTAAAGTGTGAATTCTAAAGGGTGAAATCTAAAGTGTGAATTCTAAATGGTGAATTCTAAAGGGTGAATTCTAAAGGGTGAATTCTAAAGGGTGAATTCTAAAAGGTGAATTCTAAAGTGTGAATTCTAAAGGGTGAAATGTAAAGTGTGAATTCTAAAGGGTGAAATCTAAAGTGTGAATTCTAAAAGGTGAATTCTAAAAGGTGAATTCTAAAGGGTCAATTCTAAAGGGTGAATTCTAAAGGGTGAAATCTAAAAGGTGAATTCTAAAGGGTGAATTCTAAAAGGTGAATTCTAAAAGGTGAATTCTAAAGGGTCAATTCTAAAGGGTGAATTCTAAAGGGTGAAATCTAAAAGGTGAATTCTAAAGGGTGAAATCTAAAAGGTGAATTCTAAAGGGTGAATTCTAAAAGGTGAATTCTAAAAGGTGAATTCTAAAGGGTCAATTCTAAAGGGTGAATTCTAAAGGGTGAAATCTAAAAGGTGAATTATAAAGGGTGAATTCTAAAGTGTGAATTCTAAAAGGTGAATTCTAAAGGATGAATTCTAAATGGTGAATTCTAAAGTGTGAATTCTAAATGGTGAATTCTAAAGTGTGAATTCTAAAAGGTGAATTCTAAAAGGTGAATTCTAAAGGGTGAAATCTAAAGTGTGAATTCTAAATGGTGAATTCTAAAGTGTGAATTCTAAAAGGTGAATTCTAAAAGGTGAATTCTAAATGGTGAATTCTAAAGGGTGAATTCTAAAGGGTGAATTCTAAAGGGTGAAATCTAAAGTGTGAATTCTAAAGTGTGAATTCTAATAGGTGAATTCTAAAAGGTGAATTCTAAAGGGTGAATTCTAAATGGTGAATTCTAAATGGTGAATTCTAAATGGTGAATTCTAAAGGGTGAAATCTAAAGTGTGAATTCTAAAGTGTGAATTCTAATAGGTGAATTCTAAAAGGTGAATTCTAAAGGGTGAAATCTAAAGTGTGAATTCTAAAAGGTGAATTCTAAAGTGTGAATTCTAAAGTGTGAATTCTAAAAGGTGAATTCTAAAAGGTGAATTCTAAAGGGTGAAATCTAAAGGGTGAATTCTAAATGGTGAATTCTAAAGGATGAATTCTAAAAGGTGAATTCTAAAAGGTGAATTCTAAAAGGTGAATTCTAAAGGGTGAAATCTAAAGTGTGAATTCTAAAAGGTGAATTCTAAAAGGTGAATTCTAAAGGGTGAAATCTAAAGTGTGAATTCTAAAAGGTGAATTCTAAAAGGTGAATTCTAAAAGGTGAATTCTAAAGGGTGAAATCTAAAGTGTGAATTCTAATAGGTGAATTCTAATAGGTGAATTCTAAAAGGTGAATTCTAAAGGGTGAATTCTAAATGGTGAATTCTAAATGGTGAATTCTAAATGGTGAATTCTAAAGGGTGAAATCTAAAGTGTGAATTCTAAAGTGTGAATTCTAATAGGTGAATTCTAAAAGGTGAATTCTAAAGGGTGAAATCTAAAGTGTGAATTCTAAAAGGTGAATTCTAAAGTGTGAATTCTAAAGTGTGAATTCTAAAAGGTGAATTCTAAAAGGTGAATTCTAAAGGGTGAAATCTAAAGGGTGAATTCTAAATGGTGAATTCTAAAGGATGAATTCTAAAAGGTGAATTCTAAAAGGTGAATTCTAAAAGGTGAATTCTAAAGGGTGAAATCTAAAGTGTGAATTCTAAAAGGTGAAATCTAAAGTGTGAATTCTAAAGTGTGAATTCTAAAAGGTGAATTCTAGAAGGTGAATTCTAAAAGGTGAATTCTAAAGGTGAATTCTAAAGGATGAATTCTAAAAGGTGAATTCTAAAAGGTGAATTCTAAAGGGTGAATTCTAAATGGTGAATTCTAAAGTGTGAATTCTAAAAGGTGAATTCTAAAGGATGAATTCTAAAGTGTGAATTCTAAAAGGTGAATTCTAAAGGGTGAATTCTAAAGGGTGAATTCTAAATGGTGAATTCTAAAGGGTGAAATCTAAAGGGTGAATTCTAAAGGGTGAATTCTAAAGGGTGAATTCTAAAGGGTGAAATCTAAAGTGTGAATTCTAAAGTGTGAATTCTAAAGGGTGAAATCTAAAGGGTGAATTCTAAAGGGTGAATTCTAAAGGATGAATTCTAAAGGGTGAATTCTAAAGGGTGAAATCTAAAGTGTGAATTCTAAAGTGTGAATTCTAAATGGTGAATTCTAAAGGGTGAAATCTAAAGTGTGAATTCTAAAGGGTGAATTCTAAAGGGTGAAATCTAAAGTGTGAATTCTAAAGTGTGAATTCTAAATGGTGAATTCTAAAGGGTGAAATCTAAAGTGTGAAATCTAAAGTGTGAATTCTAAATGGTGAATTCTAAAGGGTGAAATCTAAAGTGTGAATTCTAAAGTGTGAATTCTAAATGGTGAATTCTAAAGGGTGAAATCTAAAGTGTGAATTCTAAAGGGTGAATTCTAAAGGGTGAAATCTAAAGTGTGAATTCTAAAGTGTGAATTCTAAATGGTGAATTCTAAAGGGTGAATTCTAAAGGGTGAAATCTAAAGTGTGAATTCTAAAGTGTGAATTCTAAAAGGTGAATTCTAAAAGGTGAATTCTAAAGGGTGAAATCTAAAGTGTGAATTCTAAAAGGTGAATTCTAAAGGGTGAAATCTAAATGGTGAATTCTAAAGGGTGAAATCTAAATGGTGAATTCTAAAGTGTGAATTCTAAAGGGTGAAATCTAAAGGGTGAATTCTAAAAGGTGAATTCTAAAGGGTGAAATCTAAAGGGTGAATTCTAAAAGGTGAATTCTAAAAGGTGAATTCTAAAGTGTGAATTCTAAAGGGTGAAATCTAAAGGGTGAATTCTAAAAGGTGAATTCTAAATGGTGAATTCTAAAGGGTGAAATCTAAAGTGTGAATTCTAAAGGGTGAATTCTAAAGGGTGAAATCTAAAGTGTGAATTCTAAAGTGTGAATTCTAAAGGGTGAATTCTAAAGGGTGAAATCTAAAGTGTGAATTCTAAAGTGTGAATTCTAAAAGGTGAATTCTAAAAGGTGAATTCTAAAGGGTGAAATCTAAAGTGTGAATTCTAAAAGGTGAATTCTAAAGGGTGAAATCTAAATGGTGAATTCTAAAGGGTGAAATCTAAATGGTGAATTCTAAAGTGTGAATTCTAAAGGGTGAAATCTAAAGTGTGAATTCTAAAGTGTGAATTCTAAAAGGTGAATTCTAAAAGGTGAATTCTAAAGGGTGAAATCTAAAGTGTGAATTCTAAAAGGTGAATTCTAAAAGGTGAATTCTAAAGGGTGAAATCTAAAAGGTGAATTCTAAAGGGTGAATTCTAAATGGTGAATTCTAAAGTGTGAATTCTAAAAGGTGAATTCTAAAAGGTGAATTCTAAAGGGTGAATTCTAAAGGGTGAAATCTAAAGTGTGAATTCTAAATGGTGAATTCTAAAGGGTGAATTCTAAATGGTGAAATCTAAAGTGTGAATTCTAAAAGGTGAATTCTAAAGGGTGAATTCTAAATGGTGAATTCTAAAGGGTGAATTCTAAATGGTGAATTCTAAAGGGTGAATTCTAAAAGGTGAATTCTAAAAGGTGAATTCTAAAGGGTGAAATCTAAAGTGTGAATTCTAAAAGGTGAATTCTAAAAGGTGAATTCTAAAGGGTGAAATCTAAAGTGTGAATTCTAAAAGGTGAATTCTAAAAGGTGAATTCTAAAGGGTGAATTCTAAAGGGTGAATTCTAAAGGGTGAATTCTAAATGGTGAATTCTAAAGGGTGAATTCTAAAAGGTGAATTCTAAAGGGTGAAATCTAAATGGTGAATTCTAAAGGGTGAAATCTAAATGGTGAATTCTAAAGTGTGAATTCTAAAGGGTGAAATCTAAAGTGTGAATTCTAAAGTGTGAATTCTAAAAGGTGAATTCTAAAAGGTGAATTCTAAATGGTGAAATCTAAAGGGTGAAATCTAAAGTGTGAATTCTAAAAGGTGAATTCTAAAAGGTGAATTCTAAAGGGTGAATTCTAAAGGGTGAATTCTAAAGGGTGAATTCTAAAGGGTGAATTCTAAATGGTGAATTCTAAAGGGTGAATTCTAAATGGTGAATTCTAAATGGTGAATTCTAAATGGTGAAATCTAAAGTGTGAATTCTAAAAGGTGAATTCTAAAAGGTGAATTCTAAAAGGTGAATTCTAAAGGGTGAAATCTAAAAGGTGAATTCTAAAGGGTGAATTCTAAATGGTGAATTCTAAAGTGTGAATTCTAAAAGGTGAATTCTAAAAGGTGAATTCTAAAGGGTGAAATCTAAAGTGTGAATTCTAAATGGTGAATTCTAAAGGGTGAATTCTAAAGGGTGAATTCTAAAACGTGAATTCTAAAAGGTGAATTCTAAAAGGTGAATTCTAAAGGGTGAAATCTAAAGTGTGAATTCTAAAGTGTGAATTCTAAAAGGTGAATTCTAAAAGGTGAATTCTAAAAGGTGAATTCTAAAAGGTGAATTCTAAAAGGTGAATTCTAAAAGGTGAATTCTAAAGTGTGAATTCTAAAAGGTGAATTCTAAAAGGTGAATTCTAAAAGGTGAATTCTAAAGTGTGAATTCTAAAGTGTGAATTCTAAAAGGTGAATTCTAAAAGGTGAATTCTAAAAGGTGAATTCTAAAGGGTGAAATCTAAAGTGTGAATTCTAAAAGGTGAATTCTAAAAGGTGAATTCTAAAGGGTGAAATCTAAAGTGTGAATTCTAAAAGGTGAATTCTAAAAGGTGAATTCTAAAGGGTGAATTCTAAAGGGTGAAATCTAAAGTGTGAATTCTAAAAGGTGAATTCTAAAAGGTGAATTCTAAAGGGTGAAATCTAAAGTGTGAATTCTAAAAGGTGAATTCTAAAAGGTGAATTCTAAAGGGTGAAATCTAAAGTGTGAATTCTAAAAGGTGAATTCTAAAGGGTGAATTCTAAAAGGTGAATTCTAAAAGGTGAATTCTAAAGGGTGAAATCTAAAGTGTGAATTCTAAAAGGTGAATTCTAAAGTATGAATTCTAAAAGGTGAATTCTAAAAGGTGAAATCTAAAAGGTGAATTCTAAAGGGTGAATTCTAAAGGGTGAAATCTAAAGGGTGAATTCTAAAGGGTGAAATCTAAAGTGTGAATTCTAAAAGGTGAATTCTAAAGTGTGAATTCTAAAGTGTGAATTCTAAAAGGTGAATTCTAAAGTATGAATTCTAAAAGGTGAATTCTAAAAGGTGAATTCTAAAAGGTGAATTCTAAAGGGTGAATTCTAAAGGGTGAAATCTAAAGTGTGAATTCTAAAAGGTGAATTCTAAAGTGTGAATTCTAAAGTGTGAATTCTAAAAGGTGAATTCTAAAGTATGAATTCTAAAAGGTGAATTCTAAAAGGTGAATTCTAAAGGGTGAAATCTAAAGTGTGAATTCTAAAAGGTGAATTCTAAAGGGTGAATTCTAAAAGGTGAATTCTAAAAGGTGAATTCTAAAGGGTGAAATCTAAAGTGTGAATTCTAAAAGGTGAATTCTAAAGTGTGAATTCTAAAGGGTGAATTCTAAAAGGTGAATTCTAAAAGGCGAATTCTAAAGGGTGAATTCTAAAAGGTGAATTCTAAAAGGTGAATTCTAAAGGGTGAATTCTTAAGGGTGAATTCTAAAGGGTGAATTCTAAAAGGTGAATTCTAAAAGGTGAATTCGAAAGGGTGAATTCTAAAAGGTGAATTCTAAAAGGTGAATTCTAAAAGGTGAATTCTAAAGGGTGAATTCTAAAAGGTGAATTCTAAAAGGTGAATTCTAAAGGGTGAATTCTAAAAGGTGAATTCTAAAAGGTGAATTCTAAAGTGTGAATTCTAAAAGGTGAATTCTAAAAGGTGAATTCTAAAGTGTGAATTCTAAAGGGTGAATTCTAAAATTCTAAAGTGAATTCTAAACGGAGAGAAACAATATCTCTCCGTTCTCAAGACCGAACTCTCTTATCTGTCTCCCTCTTCCAAATCCTGGTGGCGTCTGGTCAAATCCGTTTCTGGTGTTTGTTCCCCCTCCATCCCCTCCCTTACCTCAAACGGCTACACAGCTGACTCCGCACGTGAAAAAGCTGAATGCCTCAACTCTGTGTTTGCCTCTAAATCTTGTGTCCCAAACCCATCCCTCTCTGTACCCACCATACCCAGTCGTACCCTGCTGCTCCTGGACTCCGTGTCCTTTCCTCCTGACAAGGTGGAAAAGTTTCTGTCAACCCTCGACTCTGATTCTGCAACTGGACCCGACGGCATCAGCCCACGGGTCCTAAAATCCTGCTCTGCCGCTCTATCTCACCCTCTCTCTGTTCTCTTCACCCTCTCTTTTGCTCAAGGTCAACTGCCATCTGCTTGGAAATCAGCCAACATCACCGCTTTGCACAAAAAAGGTGCAAAAACAGATCCTAGCAACTACAGACCAATCAGCCTTCTCCCAATTATCAGCAAAGTCATGGAATCCATCATTGCTTCGGATATGAAATCTTTCCTCTTCTCCAATGGCTTGATCTCTGATCATCAATTTGGTTTCAGACCAAGTCACTCTACTCTGGACATGCTGCTTCTGCTGTCTCAACAATGGATGGAGGTCCTCAATGCCAAACAGGAAATTAGAGCTGTCTCCCTCGACATATCACGTGCCTTCGACACGGTCTGGCACCCCGCTCTGCTCACCAAACTCTCCTCCTTTGGTATCCATGGAAATCTCCACGCATGGCTGGCGGACTTCCTCTCTAGTCGTAGTCAACGTGTGGCCCTGAATGGGTTTCTCTCATCTCCTCTTCCTGTTCAGGCTGGAGTTCCCCAAGGCAGTGTTCTGGGCCCCGTGCTTTTTCTGGTCTTCATCAATGATCTCTCTGACTCTCTCGAAAATCCTCTCTATCTCTTTGCTGATGACTCCACTCTCTGCCGCTCCATTCCTCTTCCCTCAGATCGGCAGTCTGCTGCCTCCTCACTCTCTGAAGACCTGGACAAAATCACAGACTGGTCAAACAAGTGGAACATGTCTTTCAATCCTGACAAATCTCACACTCTTACTATGTCTCTCCGAAAAGATCGACTGGACAACCCTCCCATCTACTTTCTCAACAATCCTCTCCAAGAAGTTCTGTCGCTCAAGATTTTGGGTCTCACTATCTGCCATGATCTTTCTTGGGAAAACCACATTTCCAAGCTGGCCTCCAAAGCCAGTCGCCGACTGGGCATCCTCCGTCGTGCGAAGTCCTTCCTCGGCACACCTGAGCTCCTCACCACATACAAGGCTTTCATCCGCAGCTCAATGGAATACTGTTCTCCCCTATGGGCCGGTGCTCCTGCCTCACACCTAGCTCGGCTTCACGCTGTTGAAACCAAAGCTTTCAGAATTATTGGAATCTCCCGCGATGAAGCTATCTCTGAGGGCCTTTCACTCACTCACCGCAGGCAGGTAGGTGGTCTTTCTGTCTTCTACCGACTCCTCTCTGGCCTTGCACCCCCAGCTCTCTCTGTGCTCTGTCCCCCAAATATTCCTACAGGTCGCACAAGATCTGCCAGCAACCCTCTGATGGTTAAACTGCCGAAATCTCGGCTCTCTGCTCACCTTCACTCTTTCATTCCTCTTTTCTCCCGCCTCTGGAACAAACTCCCTCACTCCCTTCAATCCCACTCCTCCCTCCAGGTCTTTAAAACAGCTGTTCACCACCATCTCTTATCTTCCCCCATCCAAAACCTTGATCTTTTCTACCCCCGCTAATTCACCCCAGATCCACCTTGTTTGAAATTCCAACTTCTTTCCTGGAAGTCCTGGCAGTGTCGATATGTTTTATACCTCTCCCACCGCCCCCTTCCCATGCCCCCCCCCCCAAAGCCCTCGCCCTCTCTCAGATCTCTCGATGTCTCCATGTCTCTCGGTCCCTGCTCTCAAATGTTGTGTTTGTGTCCTTCCCCCTCTCTCCCCATCTTGTCTACCGCTCCCGATGTTATATGTTTTATGTGTCGGTTTGTCTTTCTGTGTGATTAATGTTCGCTCTTTCACGAGCCTCGATCTTGTATACAAAAAAAAAAAAAAAGAAAAAGAAAAAAAAAAGGTGAATTCTAAAAGGTGAATTCTAAAGTGTGAATTCTAAAAGGCGAATTCTAAAAGGTGAATTCTAAAGTGTGAATTCTAAAAGGCGAATTCTAAAAGGTGAATTCTAAAAGGTGAATTCTAAAAGGTGAATTCTAAAGTGTGAATTCTAAAAGGCGAATTCTAAAAGGTGAATTCTAAAGTGTGAATTCTAAAGTGTGAATTCTAAAAGGTGAATTCTAAAGGGTGAATTCTAAAAGGTGAATTCTAAAAGGTGAATTCTAAAGGGTGAATTCTAAAGGGTGAATTCTAAAGGGTGAATTCTAAAGGGTGAATTCTAAAAGGTGAATTCTAAAAGGTGAATTCTAAAAGGTGAATTCTAAAAGGTGAATTCTAAAGTGTGAATTCTAAAGTGTGAATTCTAAAAGGTGAATTCTAAAGTGTGAATTCTAAAGGGTGAATTCTAAAGTGTGAATTCTAAAGGGTGAATTCTAAAAGGTGAATTCTAAAGGGTGAATTCTAAAAGGTGAATTCTAAAAGGTGAATTCTAAAGTGTGAATTCTAAAAGGTGAATTCTAAAGTGTGAATTCTAAAGGGTGAATTCTAAAGGGTGAATTCTAAAAGGTGAATTCTAAAAGGTGAATTCTAAAGTGTGAATTCTAAAAGGCGAATTCTAAAAGGTGAATTCTAAAAGGCGAATTCTAAAAGGTGAATTCTAAAGTGTGAATTCTAAAGTGTGAATTCTAAAAGGTGAATTCTAAAGGGTGAATTCTAAAAGGTGAATTCTAAAGGGTGAATTCTAAAGTGTGAATTCTAAAAGGTGAATTCTAAAGGGTGAATTCTAAAAGGTGAATTCTAAAGTGTGAATTCTAAAAGGTGAATTCTAAAGTGTGAATTCTAAAAGGCGAATTCTAAAAGGTGAATTCTAAAGTGTGAATTCTAAAGTGTGAATTCTAAAAGGTGAATTCTAAAGGGTGAATTCTAAAAGGTGAATTCTAAAAGGTGAATTCTAAAAGGTGAATTCTAAAGGGTGAATTCTAAAGTGTGAATTCTAAAAGGTGAATTCTAAAAGGTGAATTCTAAAAGGTGAATTCTAAAGTGTGAATTCTAAAGTGTGAATTCTAAAAGGTGAATTCTAAAGGGTGAATTCTAAAAGGTGAATTCTAAAAGGTGAATTCTAAAGTGTGAATTCTAAAGTGTGAATTCTAAAGTGTGAATTCTAAAAGGTGAATTCTAAAGTGTGAATTCTAAAAGGCGAATTCTAAAAGGTGAATTCTAAAGTGTGAATTCTAAAGTGTGAATTCTAAAAGGTGAATTCTAAAGGGTGAATTCTAAAAGGTGAATTCTAAAAGGTGAATTCTAAAGGGTGAATTCTAAAGGGTGAATTCTAAAAGGTGAATTCTAAAGTGTGAATTCTAAAGTGTGAATTCTAAAAGGTGAATTCTAAAGTGTGAATTCTAAAGGGTGAATTCTAAAGTGTGAATTCTAAAAGGTGAATTCTAAAAGGTGAATTCTAAAGTGTGAATTCTAAAGGGTGAATTCTAAAGGGTGAATTCTAAAAGGTGAATTCTAAAAGGTGAATTCTAAAGTGTGAATTCTAAAGTGTGAATTCTAAAGTGTGAATTCTAAAAGGTGAATTCTAAAGGGTGAATTCTAAAAGGTGAATTCTAAAAGGTGAATTCTAAAGGGTGAATTCTAAAGGGTGAATTCTAAAAGGTGAATTCTAAAGTGTGAATTCTAAAGTGTGAATTCTAAAAGGTGAAATCTAAAGTGTGAATTCTAAAAGGTGAATTCTAAAAGGTGAATTCTAAAGGGTGAAATCTAAAGTGTGAATTCTAAAGTGTGAATTCTAAAGGGTGAATTCTAAAGTGTGAATTCTAAAAGGTGAATTCTAAAAGGTGAATTCTAAAGGGTGAATTCTAAAGTGTGAATTCTAAAAGGTGAATTCTAAAGTGTGAATTCTAAAGGGTGAATTCTAAAAGGTGAATTCTAAAAGGTGAATTCTAAAAGGTGAATTCTAAAGTGTGAATTCTAAAGGGTGAATTCTAAAAGGTGAATTCTAAAAGGTGAATTCTAAAAGGTGAATTCTAAAAGGTGAATTCTAAAGGGTGAATTCTAAAAGGTGAATTCTAAAAGGTGAATTCTAAAGGGTGAATTCTAAAGTGTGAATTCTAAAAGGTGAATTCTAAAGTGTGAATTCTAAAAGGTGAATTCTAAAAGGTGAATTCTAAAGGGTGAATTCTAAAGTGTGAATTCTAAAGGGTGAATTCTAAAGTGTGAATTCTAAAAGGTGAATTCTAAAGGGTGAATTCTAAAGGGTGAATTCTAAAGTGTGAATTCTAAAGGGTGAATTCTAAAGTGTGAATTCTAAAAGGTGAATTCTAAAGTGTGAATTCTAAAAGGTGAATTCTAAAAGGTGAATTCTAAAGTGTGAATTCTAAAAGGTGAATTCTAAAGGGTGAATTCTAAAGGGTGAATTCTAAAGTGTGAATTCTAAAGGGTGAATTCTAAAGTGTGAATTCTAAAAGGTGAATTCTAAAGGGTGAATTCTAAAAGGTGAATTCTAAAAGGTGAATTCTAAAGGGTGAATTCTAAAGTGTGAATTCTAAAAGGTGAATTCTAAAGTGTGAATTCTAAAAGGTGAATTCTAAAAGGTGAATTCTAAAGGGTGAATTCTAAAGGGTGAATTCTAAAGTGTGAATTCTAAAAGGTGAATTCTAAAGGGTGAATTCTAAAGTGTGAATTCTAAAGGGTGAATTCTAAAAGGTGAATTCTAAAAGGTGAATTCTAAAAGGTGAATTCTAAAGGGTGAATTCTAAAGTGTGAATTCTAAAGTGTGAATTCTAAAGGGTGAATTCTAAAGTGTGAATTCTAAAAGGTGAATTCTAAAAGGTGAATTCTAAAGGGTGAATTCTAAAGTGTGAATTCTAAAAGGTGAATTCTAAAAGGTGAATTCTAAAAGGTGAATTCTAAAGGGTGAATTCTAAAAGGTGAATTCTAAAGGGTGAATTCTAAAGGGTGAATTCTAAAGTGTGAATTCTAAAAGGTGAATTCTAAAAGGTGAATTCTAAAGGGTGAATTCTAAAGTGTGAATTCTAAAAGGTGAATTCTAAAGTGTGAATTCTAAAAGGTGAATTCTAAAAGGTGAATTCTAAAGGGTGAATTCTAAAGTGTGAATTCTAAAGGGTGAATTCTAAAATGTGAATTCTAAAAGGTGAATTCTAAAAGGTGAATTCTAAAAGGTGAATTCTAAAGGGTGAATTCTAAAAGGTGAATTCTAAAGTGTGAATTCTAAAGGGTGAATTCTAAAGTGTGAATTCTAAAAGGTGAATTCTAAAAGGTGAATTCTAAAGGGTGAATTCTAAAGTGTGAATTCTAAAAGGTGAATTCTAAAAGGTGAATTCTAAACGGTGAATTCTAAAAGGTGAATTCTAAAGGGTGAATTCTAAAGTGTGAATTCTAAAGTGTGAATTCTAAAGTGTGAATTCTAAAGGGTGAATTCTAAAGTGTGAATTCTAAAGGGTGAATTCTAAAGTGTGAATTCTAAAGTGTGAATTCTAAAGGGTGAATTCTAAAGGGTGAATTCTAAAGGGTGAATTCTAAAGGGTGAATTCTAAAGTGTGAATTCTAAAGGGTGAATTCTAAAGTGTGAATTCTAAAAGGTGAATTCTAAAAGGTGAATTCTAAAGGGTGAATTCTAAAGTGTGAATTCTAAAGTGTGAATTCTAAAGGGTGAATTCTAAAGGGTGAATTCTAAAAGGTGAATTCTAAAGTGTGAATTCTAAAGTGTGAATTCTAAAAGGTGAATTCTAAAGGGTGAATTCTAAAGGGTGAATTCTAAAGTGTGAATTCTAAAGGGTGAATTCTAAAGTGTGAATTCTAAAAGGTGAATTCTAAAGGGTGAATTCTAAAGTGTGAATTCTAAAGTGTGAATTCTAAAAGGTGAATTCTAAAGTGTGAATTCTAAAAGGTGAATTCTAAAAGGTGAATTCTAAAGTGTGAATTCTAAAAGGTGAATTCTAAAGTGTGAATTCTAAAGGGTGAATTCTAAAGTGTGAATTCTAAAAGGTGAATTCTAAAGGGTGAATTCTGAAGTGTGAATTCTAAAGTGTGAATTCTAAAAGGTGAATTCTAAAGTGTGAATTCTAAAAGGTGAATTCTAAAGGGTGAATTCTAAAGTGTGAATTCTAAAGTGTGAATTCTACAGTGTGCATTCTAAAGGGTGAATTCTAAAGTGTGAATTCTAAAAGGTGCATTCTAAAAGGTGAATTCTAAAGTGTGAATTCTAAAGGGTGAATCCTAAAGGGTGAATTCTAAAGGGTGAATTCTAAAGGGTGAATTCTAAAGGGTGAATTCTAAAGGGTATATTCTAAAGGGTGAATTATAAAGGGTGAATTCTAAAGGGTGAATTATAAAGTGTGAATTCTAAAGGGTGAATTGTAAATGGTAAATTCTAAAGTAAATTCTAAAGGGTATATTCTAAAGGGTGAATTATAAAGGGTGAATTCTAAATGGTAAATTCTAAAGTAAATTCTAAAGGGTATATTCTAAAGGGTGAATTCTAAAGTGTGAATTCTAAATGGTAAATTCTAAATAAATTCTAAAGGGTATATTCTAAAGGGTGAATTATAAAGGGTGAATTCTAAAGGGTGAATTATAAAGTGTGAATTCTGAAGGGTGAATTCTAAATGGTAAATTCTAAATGGTAAATTCTAAAGTAAATTCTAAAGGGTATATTCTAAAGGGTGAATTATAAAGTGTGAATTCTAAAGGGTGAATTGTAAATGGTAAATTCTAAAGTAAATTCTAAAGGGTATATTCTAAAGGGTGAATTCTAAAGGGTGAATTCTAAATGGTAAATTCTAAAGTAAATTCTAAAGGGTATATTCTAAAGGGTGAATTCTAAAGTGTGAATTCTAAATGGTAAATTCTAAATAAATTCTAAAGGGTATATTCTAAAGGGTGAATTATAAAGGGTGAATTCTAAAGGGTGAATTATAAAGTGTGAATTCTAAAGGGTGAATTCTAAAGTGTGAATTCTAAATGGTAAATTCTAAAGTAAATTCTAAAGGGTATATTCTAAAGGGTGAATTATAAAGGGTGAATTCTAAAGGGTGAATTATAAAGTGTGAATTCTAAAGGGTGAATTCTAAATGGTAAATTCTAAATGGTAAATTCTAAATGGTAAATTCTAAAGTAAATTCTAAAGGGTGAATTCTAAATGGTAAATTCTAAATGGTAAATTCTAAATGGTAAATTCTAAAGTAAATTCTAAAGGGTATATTCTAAAGTAAATTCTAAATGGTAAATTCTAAAGTAAATTCTAAAGGGTATATTCTAAAGGGTGAATTGTAAATGGTAAATTCTAAATGGTAAATTCTAAAGTAAATTCTAAAGGGTATATTCTAAAGGGTGAATTCTAAAGTGTGAATTCTAAATGGTAAATTCTAAAGTAAATTCTAAAGGGTATATTCTAAAGGGTGAATTATAAAGGGTGAATTCTAAAGGGTGAATTATAAAGTGTGAATTCTAAAGGGTGAATTCTAAATGGTAAATTCTAAATGGTAAATTCTAAATGGTAAATTCTAAAGTAAATTCTAAAGGGTGAATTCTAAATGGTAAATTCTAAATGGTAAATTCTAAATGGTAAATTCTAAAGTAAATTCTAAAGGGTATATTCTAAAGGGTATATTCTAAAGAGTGAATTATAAAGGGTATATTCTAGACTGTAAATGCTAAGGTAAATTCTAAAGCATGAATTATAAAGGATAAAATATATCGTTGTAAAGCATGAATTCTAAAAGGTAAATTCTAAATGGTGAATTCTAAAGTTCTAAAGGGTAAATTCTAACGTTCTAAAGAGTAAATTGTAAAGGGTAAATTCTAAGTGGTGACTTATAAAGTTCTAAAGGGTAAATTCTAACGTTCTAAACGGTAAATTCTAACGTTCTAAAGGATACGTTTTAAAGAGTAGATTCAAATATTCTAAAGAGTAAATTCTAACATTCTAAAGGGTAAATTCTAAAGGTTAAATTTTAAATGGTAAATTCTAACATTCTAAAGGGTAAATTCTAAAGGTTAAATTTTAAATGGTAAATTCTAACATTCTAAAGGGTAAATTCTAAAGGTTAAATTTTAAATGGTAAATTCTAACATTCTAAAGGGTAAATTCTAAAGGTTAAATTTTAAATGGTGAATTCTAAAGCTCTAAAGATACGTTTCAAAGAGTAGATTCTAATATTCTAAAGAGTAAATTCTAACATTCTAAAGGGTAAATTCTAACGTTCTAAAGGATACGTTTTAAAGAGTAGATTCTAATATTCTAAAGAGTAAATTCTAACATTCTAAAGGGTAAATTCTAAAGGTTAAATTTTAAATTGTGAATTCTAAAGTTCTAAAGGGTAAATTCTAACGTTCTAAAGAGTAAATTGTAAAGGGTAAATTCTAAGTGGTGACATAAAGTTCTAAATGGTAAATTCTAACGTTCTAAAGGATACGTTTTAAAGAGTAGATTCTAATATTCAAAAGAGTAAATTCTAACATTCTAAAGGGTAAATTCTAAAGGTTAAATTTTAAATGGTAAATTCTAGGGTAAATTCTAAAGGTTAAATTTTAAATGGTGAATTCTAAAGTTCTAAAGATACGTTTCAAAGAGTAGATTCTAATATTCTAAAGAGTAAATTCTAACATTCTAAAGGGTAAATTTTAACGTTCTAAAGGATACGTTTTAAAGAGTATATTCTAATATTCTAAAGAGTAAATTCTAACATTCTAAAGGGTAAATTCTAAAGGTTAAATTTTAAATTGTGAATTCTAAAGTTCTAAAGGGTAAATTCTAACGTTCTAAAGAGTAAATTGTAAAGGGTAAATTCTAAGTGGTGACTTATAAAGTTCTAAAGGGTAAATTCTAACGTTCTAAAGGATACGTTTTAAAGAGTAGATTCTAATATTCGAAAGAGTACATTCTAACATTCTAAAGCGTAAATTCTAAATGCTAAATTTTAAATGGTAAATTCTAGGGTAAATTCTAAAGGTTAAATTTTAAATGGTGAATTCTAAAGTTCTAAAGATACGTTTCAAAGAGTAGATTCTAATATTCTAAAGAGTAAATTCTAACATTCTAAAGGGTAAATTTTAACGTTCTAAAGGATACGTTTTAAAGAGTAGATTCTAATATTCTAAAGAGTAAATTCTAACATTCTAAAGGGTAAATTCTAAAGGTTAAATTTTAAATTGTGAATTCTAAAGTTCTAAAGGGTAAATTCTAACGTTCTAAAGAGTAAATTGTAAAGGGTAAATTCTAAGCGGTGACATAAAGTTCTAAAGGGTAAATTCTAAAGGTTAAATTTTAAATTGTGAATTCTAAAGTTCGAAAGGGTAAGTTTTAAAGGGTAAATTCTAACATTTTGAAAGGTAAATTCTGACGTTCTAAAGGGTAAATGCTAGAGTTCTAAATGGTGAATTCTAAAGGGTAAATTCTCAATGGTAAATTCTAAAGTGTTCTAAAGGGTAATATATATATATATATATATATATTGTTACGGACCGCGGATAAGATGTTGGTTTTTGCCGAGCGGAGGCCCCGCGGCCCTAACAGTTACCCCGACTAACCCGATTCCCGAACGTTGGCCGGATCGCGCCACAGATATTCAATATGGAAAAGACAAAAGCGACACGGATGTGAAGAAGAAGAAGAAGACGAAATGGTTGGCAATACTACTAAATTTATTCCTATTATATACATGCTCAAAGTAACCAAGGAAGAAGGAAAGATAAGAAAATAATTTACAGAAGATATTAGAGACAGTGAAAATCGCTAGCTTACCTACAGTCTTAATTAACCCAGGGACAAGACACACAGAACAAACTCACGTACACAAAAGGATGGAAAAGCAGGAGGTGGAGGGCTGGAGGGAAAGGGAGGTCCAAGGATGCTGCAGCACGATCGGCGCGTTTGGCAGCCGCCGTTCCTTCGCGGCCCCGCTCAAAACTGCCGTCCAGGCCCCAAGCTGCGGTTACTGAAGCTGCTGTTGTTGAAGCTGCTGTGTTGCTGCATGGACGTCACGTGCTTTCTCCAGGCTTCTTGCTGTTAACTCCTTTTTTTGGTCCAACTTTGGCGAGCAAGGCGACGAATAGCAGGCTTTGTGCTTCCCTGGATATCCTTGGCAGTACCTTGCGTGCATGCTTTTATAGCGCCTCCGGCGATCAAGCCGCCGGCCTTTAGGACACGGCCATCGGTCAGCTCGCCTCGGCCTTGATTGGTGGGCACAGGCCCTCTGACCCCGAGCTGAGCACATGCTTAATGGCGGCTATTGGGGTGAAATCAGCAACCCACCACTGTAACAAACCTGTGCCCCGTGCAGTTGGCAATGGAGGCTTGGAGGGGATGTAATTGGCAATCGAGGCTTGGCAATGAAAGTTTTTGGGAGTGGGAATGGGGAATGAAGGGAATCTACTCTATTTCACTTGGTGCAATGGAGTGTCATCTTAATGGAAGACAAGGCCTTACCCTAATACACATAATAAAGATATAACTATCAACCAGGGGGAAATCTATGATTGGCTGACGTGATTGTTTATGACCTAATTATGGGACGCCCTTTGACCTTTATACATAACTGGAGTAAGGAGGGTCCAGAATAAAGCAATATTTCACAACAATTTACTATACAATACAACACAATAAAAAAAACACAATCCTCATATCCGCAACACTGCACCCTCCTCCTCTTAGGCACGTCCCAGGCTTATAACTTTAATTTAGTATGACATGTAGGTGTAGTTCCCTCTACTTTTAACCTGACCCTGAGTGCGACAGTTTTAAAACATAAATAAATATGTCCCGCTGCTCCATTGCACCCTACCTAACAGACTCACGCCCACAGCTAACCGAATTGCGGAATGGTCTTCAAACTATACATTTACGGTGGGGATCATTATTTACAATGGCTTTACTTTATTTACAAAACGTAACTCAGGACCTGTGATTGTTCTTTCTGGGGGGAGACAGTCTGCTCTGCATCGACGCACCATGAAAGCACCCAAAATGCACCAACACACCCTCAAGCACCAATCAGTGCACAGTCATCACTGTTCATGAAAATAAAAACAACAACCCCTAACCCTGCAGGTGGTCTCTTGCTCTTCGGCTCCCTCTGCTGGCTATTATTATTTTCCTGGTGTTGTCATCTTCCTTTGCTGGCGGCCTATTTGCACTATTAAAATGCACCCTTAACTGATCTCTCCATACAGGTTGCTTCTGTCAAACCAGACGTGATCTGCTTAACAGAAACTTTCCTCCTTTATGATGTGTCTGATTCCATAGTATCTCTCCCGGGCTACTCCCTCCTCCGGTATGATAGACCTGAGCCTCGTCCTGGAGGCGGGGTTGCTATCTTTATCAAAAACTCTCTTCCTCACTCGCCCTGCACTGCACTCTCTCCACCTCACCCCCAGGAATACCTCTGGCTACGGCTTCCCCTTCGCTCCCACCTCTTGTTCATATGTGTGTTGTACCGTCCACCAAACAGTGATGACTCCATCTACATCTCGCTGTCTGATGATATGGACCAACTTCTATCTACTCATCCCAACTCTCTCTTCCTCATATGTGGTGATTTCAACTGTCATCATGCCAGTTGGCTGGGTGTGGGTACCTCTCTCACCAGCCATGGCTCCTCAGCAAAGGACTTCTGCGACTCACTGGGACTGACACAATCTGTCAATTTCCCGACCCGGATCTCAGTCAACGGAACATCTTCTCTTCTGGACTTGGTTATGACTAACTTCCCTGAAAATGTCTGCTGCTCTTCTTCTGCTCCGATCGTATCATCTGATCATGTCCTTGTTAAAGTGGACATCTCTCTGACCATCCTCAGGGAGCCTGCTCAGCGTCGACGAGTCTGGCATTTCACTCAGGCCAACTGGCACGGTCTTCAAGCAGCCATCAATCATCTGGACTGGTCTCCCATCTCTACCACCTCTGACATCAACTCATCCTGGGAATTCTTCCAAAGTAAATTGCTCTCTCTCATGCACAGATTTATCCCATCTCGTCTTCAGTTGTCATACCCTTCCTCCCGTCCATGGTACACGGAATCTTGTGGTGAGGCTGTTGCCCAGAAACAACTTGCCTTCGTCTCCTGGAAAGCAAATCCAACGGAAGGAAATCTCATTTCCTTTCACAAAGCCCGAAACAAGTGTGTGTCCACCTTCAGGAGAGCCAGGAGACAATATCTCTCCGTTCTCAAGACCGAACTCTCTTATCTGTATCCCTCTTCCAAATCCTGGTGGCGTCTGGTCAAATCCGTTTCTGGTGTTTGTTCCCCCTCCATCCCCTCCCTTACCTCAAACGGCTACACAGCTGACTCCGCACGTGAAAAAGCTGAATGCCTCAACTCTGTGTTTGCCTCTAAATCTTGTGTCCCAAACCCATCCCTCTCTGTACCCACCATACCCAGTCGTACCCTGCTGCTCCTGGACTCCGTGTCCTTTCCTCCTGACAAGGTGGAAAAGTTTCTGTCAACCCTCGACTCTGATTCTGCAACTGGACCCGACGGCATCAGCCCACGGGTCCTAAAATCCTGCTCTGCTGCTCTATCTCACCCTCTCTCTGTTCTCTTCACCCTCTCTTTTGCTCAAGGTCAACTGCCATCTGCTTGGAAATCAGGCAACATCACCGCTTTGCACAAAAAAGGTGCAAAAACAGATCCTAGCAACTACAGACCAATCAGCCTTCTCCCAATTATCAGCAAAGTCATGGAATCCATCATTGCTTCGGATATGAAATCTTTCCTCTTCTCCAATGGCTTGATCTCTGATCATCAATTTGGTTTCAGACCAGGTCACTCTACTCTGGACATGCTGCTTCTGCTGTCTCAACAATGGATGGAGGTCCTCAATGCCAAACAGGAAATTAGAGCTGTCTCCCTCGACATATCACGTGCCTTCGACACGGTCTGGCACCCCGCTCTGCTCACCAAACTCTCCTCCTTTGGTATCCATGGAAATCTCCACGCATGGCTGGTGGACTTCCTCTCTAGTCGTCGTCAACGTGTGGCCCTGAATGGGTTTCTCTCATCTCCTCTTCCTGTTCAGGCTGGAGTTCCCCAAGGCAGTGTTCTGGGCCCCGTGCTTTTTCTGGTCTTCATCAATGATCTCTCTGACTCTCTCGAAAATCCTCTCTATCTCTTTGCTGATGACTCCACTCTCTGCCGCTCCATTCCTCTTCCCTCAGATCGGCAGTCTGCTGCCTCCTCACTCTCTGAAGACCTGGACAAAATCACAGACTGGTCAAACAAGTGGAACATGTCTTTCAATCCTGACAAATCTCACACTCTTACTATGTCTCTCCGAAAAGATCGACTGGACAACCCTCCCATCTACTTTCTCAACAATCCTCTCCAAGAAGTTCTGTCGCTCAAGATTTTGGGTCTCACTATCTGCCATGATCTTTCTTGGGAAAACCACATTTCCAAGCTGGCCTCCAAAGCCAGTCGCCAACTGGGCATCCTCCATCGTGCGAAGTCCTTCCTCGGCACACCTGAGCTCCTCACCACATACAAGGCTTTCATCCGCAGCTCAATGGAATACTGTTCTCCCCTATGGGCCGGTGCTCCTGCCTCACACCTAGCTCGGCTTCACGCTGTTGAAACCAAAGCTTTCAGAATTATTGGAATCTCCCGCGATGAAGCTATCTCTGAGGGCCTTTCACTCACTCACCGCAGGCAGGTAGGTGGTCTTTCTGTCTTCTACCGACTCCTCTCCGGCCTTGCACCCCCAGCTCTCTCTGTGCTCTGTCCCCCAAATATTCCTACAGGTCGCACAAGATCTGCCACCCTCTGATGGTTAAACTGCCGAAATCTCGGCTCTCTGCTCACCTTCACTCTTTCATTCCTCTTTTCTCCCGCCTCCAGAACAAACTCCCCCACTCCCTTCAATCCCACTCCCCCCTCCAGGTCTTTAAAACAGCTGTTCACCACCATCTCTTATCTTCCCCCATCCAAAACCTTGATCTTTTCTACCCCCGCTAATTCACCCCAGATCCACCTTGTTTGAAATTCCAACTTCTTTCCTGGAAGTCCTGGCAGTGTCCATATGTTTTATACCTCTCCCACCGCCCCCTTCCCATGCCCCCCCCCCCAAAGCCCTCGCCCTCTCTCAGATCTCTCGATGTCTCCATGTCTCTTGGTCCCTGCTCTCAAATGTTGTGTTTGTGTCCTTCCCCCTCTCTCCCCATCTTGTCTACCGCTCCCGATGTTATACGTTTTATGTGTCGGTTTGTCTTTCTGTGTGATTAATGTTCGCTCTTTCACGAGCCTCGATCTTGTATACAAAAAAAAAAAAAAAGAAAAAGAAAAAAAAAAGGTGAATTCTAAAAGGTGAATTCTAAAGTGTGAATTCTAAAAGGCGAATTCTAAAAGGTGAATTCTAAAGTGTGAATTCTAAAAGGCGAATTCTAAAAGGTGAATTCTAAAAGGTGAATTCTAAAAGGTGAATTCTAAAGTGTGAATTCTAAAAGGCGAATTCTAAAAGGTGAATTCTAAAGTGTGAATTCTAAAGTGTGAATTCTAAAAGGTGAATTCTAAAGGGTGAATTCTAAAAGGTGAATTCTAAAAGGTGAATTCTAAAGGGTGAATTCTAAAGGGTGAATTCTAAAGGGTGAATTCTAAAGGGTGAATTCTAAAAGGTGAATTCTAAAAGGTGAATTCTAAAAGGTGAATTCTAAAAGGTGAATTCTAAAGTGTGAATTCTAAAGTGTGAATTCTAAAAGGTGAATTCTAAAGTGTGAATTCTAAAGGGTGAATTCTAAAGTGTGAATTCTAAAGGGTGAATTCTAAAAGGTGAATTCTAAAGGGTGAATTCTAAAAGGTGAATTCTAAAAGGTGAATTCTAAAGTGTGAATTCTAAAAGGTGAATTCTAAAGTGTGAATTCTAAAGGGTGAATTCTAAAGGGTGAATTCTAAAAGGTGAATTCTAAAAGGTGAATTCTAAAGTGTGAATTCTAAAAGGCGAATTCTAAAAGGTGAATTCTAAAAGGCGAATTCTAAAAGGTGAATTCTAAAGGGTGAATTCTAAAGTGTGAATTCTAAAAGGCGAATTCTAAAAGGTGAATTCTAAAGTGTGAATTCTAAAGTGTGAATTCTAAAAGGTGAATTCTAAAGGGTGAATTCTAAAAGGTGAATTCTAAAAGGTGAATTCTAAAAGGTGAATTCTAAAGGGTGAATTCTAAAGTGTGAATTCTAAAAGGTGAATTCTAAAAGGTGAATTCTAAAAGGTGAATTCTAAAGTGTGAATTCTAAAGTGTGAATTCTAAAAGGTGAATTCTAAAGGGTGAATTCTAAAAGGTGAATTCTAAAAGGTGAATTCTAAAGTGTGAATTCTAAAGTGTGAATTCTAAAGTGTGAATTCTAAAAGGTGAATTCTAAAGTGTGAATTCTAAAAGGCGAATTCTAAAAGGTGAATTCTAAAGTGTGAATTCTAAAGTGTGAATTCTAAAAGGTGAATTCTAAAGGGTGAATTCTAAAAGGTGAATTCTAAAAGGTGAATTCTAAAGGGTGAATTCTAAAGGGTGAATTCTAAAAGGTGAATTCTAAAGTGTGAATTCTAAAGTGTGAATTCTAAAAGGTGAATTCTAAAGTGTGAATTCTAAAGGGTGAATTCTAAAGTGTGAATTCTAAAAGGTGAATTCTAAAAGGTGAATTCTAAAGTGTGAATTCTAAAGGGTGAATTCTAAAGGGTGAATTCTAAAAGGTGAATTCTAAAAGGTGAATTCTAAAGTGTGAATTCTAAAGTGTGAATTCTAAAGTGTGAATTCTAAAAGGTGAATTCTAAAGGGTGAATTCTAAAAGGTGAATTCTAAAAGGTGAATTCTAAAGGGTGAATTCTAAAGGGTGAATTCTAAAAGGTGAATTCTAAAGTGTGAATTCTAAAGTGTGAATTCTAAAAGGTGAAATCTAAAGTGTGAATTCTAAAAGGTGAATTCTAAAAGGTGAATTCTAAAGGGTGAAATCTAAAGTGTGAATTCTAAAGTGTGAATTCTAAAGGGTGAATTCTAAAGTGTGAATTCTAAAAGGTGAATTCTAAAAGGTGAATTCTAAAGGGTGAATTCTAAAGTGTGAATTCTAAAAGGTGAATTCTAAAGTGTGAATTCTAAAGGGTGAATTCTAAAAGGTGAATTCTAAAAGGTGAATTCTAAAAGGTGAATTCTAAAGTGTGAATTCTAAAGGGTGAATTCTAAAAGGTGAATTCTAAAAGGTGAATTCTAAAAGGTGAATTCTAAAAGGTGAATTCTAAAGGGTGAATTCTAAAAGGTGAATTCTAAAAGGTGAATTCTAAAGGGTGAATTCTAAAGTGTGAATTCTAAAAGGTGAATTCTAAAGTGTGAATTCTAAAAGGTGAATTCTAAAAGGTGAATTCTAAAGGGTGAATTCTAAAGTGTGAATTCTAAAGGGTGAATTCTAAAGTGTGAATTCTAAAAGGTGAATTCTAAAGGGTGAATTCTAAAGGGTGAATTCTAAAGTGTGAATTCTAAAGGGTGAATTCTAAAGTGTGAATTCTAAAAGGTGAATTCTAAAGTGTGAATTCTAAAAGGTGAATTCTAAAAGGTGAATTCTAAAGTGTGAATTCTAAAAGGTGAATTCTAAAGGGTGAATTCTAAAGGGTGAATTCTAAAGTGTGAATTCTAAAGGGTGAATTCTAAAGTGTGAATTCTAAAAGGTGAATTCTAAAGGGTGAATTCTAAAAGGTGAATTCTAAAAGGTGAATTCTAAAGGGTGAATTCTAAAGTGTGAATTCTAAAAGGTGAATTCTAAAGTGTGAATTCTAAAAGGTGAATTCTAAAGGGTGAATTCTAAAGTGTGAATTCTAAAGGGTGAATTCTAAAGTGTGAATTCTAAAAGGTGAATTCTAAAAGGTGAATTCTAAAGGGTGAATTCTAAAGTGTGAATTCTAAAAGGTGAATTCTAAAAGGTGAATTCTAAAAGGTGAATTCTAAAGGGTGAATTCTAAAAGGTGAATTCTAAAGGGTGAATTCTAAAGGGTGAATTCTAAAGTGTGAATTCTAAAAGGTGAATTCTAAAAGGTGAATTCTAAAGGGTGAATTCTAAAGTGTGAATTCTAAAAGGTGAATTCTAAAGTGTGAATTCTAAAAGGTGAATTCTAAAAGGTGAATTCTAAAGGGTGAATTCTAAAGTGTGAATTCTAAAGGGTGAATTCTAAAATGTGAATTCTAAAAGGTGAATTCTAAAAGGTGAATTCTAAAAGGTGAATTCTAAAGGGTGAATTCTAAAAGGTGAATTCTAAAGTGTGAATTCTAAAGGGTGAATTCTAAAGTGTGAATTCTAAAAGGTGAATTCTAAAAGGTGAATTCTAAAGGGTGAATTCTAAAGTGTGAATTCTAAAAGGTGAATTCTAAAAGGTGAATTCTAAACGGTGAATTCTAAAAGGTGAATTCTAAAGGGTGAATTCTAAAGTGTGAATTCTAAAGTGTGAATTCTAAAGTGTGAATTCTAAAGGGTGAATTCTAAAGTGTGAATTCTAAAGGGTGAATTCTAAAGTGTGAATTCTAAAGTGTGAATTCTAAAGGGTGAATTCTAAAGGGTGAATTCTAAAGGGTGAATTCTAAAGGGTGAATTCTAAAGTGTGAATTCTAAAGGGTGAATTCTAAAGTGTGAATTCTAAAAGGTGAATTCTAAAAGGTGAATTCTAAAGGGTGAATTCTAAAGTGTGAATTCTAAAGTGTGAATTCTAAAGGGTGAATTCTAAAGGGTGAATTCTAAAAGGTGAATTCTAAAGTGTGAATTCTAAAGTGTGAATTCTAAAAGGTGAATTCTAAAGGGTGAATTCTAAAGGGTGAATTCTAAAGGGTGAATTCTAAAGTGTGAATTCTAAAGGGTGAATTCTAAAAGGTGAATTCTAAAAGGTGAATTCTAAAGGGTGAATTCTAAAGTGTGAATTCTAAAGGGTGAATTCTAAAAGGTGAATTCTAAAGGGTGAATTCTAAAGTGTGAATTCTAAAGTGTGAATTCTAAAAGGTGAATTCTAAAGTGTGAATTCTAAAAGGTGAATTCTAAAAGGTGAATTCTAAAGTGTGAATTCTAAAAGGTGAATTCTAAAGTGTGAATTCTAAAGGGTGAATTCTAAAGTGTGAATTCTAAAAGGTGAATTCTAAAGGGTGAATTCTGAAGTGTGAATTCTAAAGTGTGAATTCTAAAAGGTGAATTCTAAAGTGTGAATTCTAAAAGGTGAATTCTAAAGGGTGAATTCTAAAGTGTGAATTCTAAAGTGTGAATTCTACAGTGTGCATTCTAAAGGGTGAATTCTAAAGTGTGAATTCTAAAAGGTGCATTCTAAAAGGTGAATTCTAAAGTGTGAATTCTAAAGGGTGAATCCTAAAGGGTGAATTCTAAAGGGTGAATTCTAAAGGGTGAATTCTAAAGGGTGAATTCTAAAGGGTATATTCTAAAGGGTGAATTATAAAGGGTGAATTCTAAAGGGTGAATTATAAAGTGTGAATTCTAAAGGGTGAATTGTAAATGGTAAATTCTAAAGTAAATTCTAAAGGGTATATTCTAAAGGGTGAATTATAAAGGGTGAATTCTAAATGGTAAATTCTAAAGTAAATTCTAAAGGGTATATTCTAAAGGGTGAATTCTAAAGTGTGAATTCTAAATGGTAAATTCTAAATAAATTCTAAAGGGTATATTCTAAAGGGTGAATTATAAAGGGTGAATTCTAAAGGGTGAATTATAAAGTGTGAATTCTGAAGGGTGAATTCTAAATGGTAAATTCTAAATGGTAAATTCTAAAGTAAATTCTAAAGGGTATATTCTAAAGGGTGAATTATAAAGTGTGAATTCTAAAGGGTGAATTGTAAATGGTAAATTCTAAAGTAAATTCTAAAGGGTATATTCTAAAGGGTGAATTCTAAAGGGTGAATTCTAAATGGTAAATTCTAAAGTAAATTCTAAAGGGTATATTCTAAAGGGTGAATTCTAAAGTGTGAATTCTAAATGGTAAATTCTAAATAAATTCTAAAGGGTATATTCTAAAGGGTGAATTATAAAGGGTGAATTCTAAAGGGTGAATTATAAAGTGTGAATTCTAAAGGGTGAATTCTAAAGTGTGAATTCTAAATGGTAAATTCTAAAGTAAATTCTAAAGGGTATATTCTAAAGGGTGAATTATAAAGGGTGAATTCTAAAGGGTGAATTATAAAGTGTGAATTCTAAAGGGTGAATTCTAAATGGTAAATTCTAAATGGTAAATTCTAAATGGTAAATTCTAAAGTAAATTCTAAAGGGTGAATTCTAAATGGTAAATTCTAAATGGTAAATTCTAAATGGTAAATTCTAAAGTAAATTCTAAAGGGTATATTCTAAAGTAAATTCTAAATGGTAAATTCTAAAGTAAATTCTAAAGGGTATATTCTAAAGGGTGAATTGTAAATGGTAAATTCTAAATGGTAAATTCTAAAGTAAATTCTAAAGGGTATATTCTAAAGGGTGAATTCTAAAGTGTGAATTCTAAATGGTAAATTCTAAAGTAAATTCTAAAGGGTATATTCTAAAGGGTGAATTATAAAGGGTGAATTCTAAAGGGTGAATTATAAAGTGTGAATTCTAAAGGGTGAATTCTAAATGGTAAATTCTAAATGGTAAATTCTAAATGGTAAATTCTAAAGTAAATTCTAAAGGGTGAATTCTAAATGGTAAATTCTAAATGGTAAATTCTAAATGGTAAATTCTAAAGTAAATTCTAAAGGGTATATTCTAAAGGGTATATTCTAAAGAGTGAATTATAAAGGGTATATTCTAGACTGTAAATGCTAAGGTAAATTCTAAAGCATGAATTATAAAGGATAAAATATATCGTTGTAAAGCATGAATTCTAAAAGGTAAATTCTAAATGGTGAATTCTAAAGTTCTAAAGGGTAAATTCTAACGTTCTAAAGAGTAAATTGTAAAGGGTAAATTCTAAGTGGTGACTTATAAAGTTCTAAAGGGTAAATTCTAACGTTCTAAACGGTAAATTCTAACGTTCTAAAGGATACGTTTTAAAGAGTAGATTCAAATATTCTAAAGAGTAAATTCTAACATTCTAAAGGGTAAATTCTAAAGGTTAAATTTTAAATGGTAAATTCTAACATTCTAAAGGGTAAATTCTAAAGGTTAAATTTTAAATGGTAAATTCTAACATTCTAAAGGGTAAATTCTAAAGGTTAAATTTTAAATGGTAAATTCTAACATTCTAAAGGGTAAATTCTAAAGGTTAAATTTTAAATGGTGAATTCTAAAGCTCTAAAGATACGTTTCAAAGAGTAGATTCTAATATTCTAAAGAGTAAATTCTAACATTCTAAAGGGTAAATTCTAACGTTCTAAAGGATACGTTTTAAAGAGTAGATTCTAATATTCTAAAGAGTAAATTCTAACATTCTAAAGGGTAAATTCTAAAGGTTAAATTTTAAATTGTGAATTCTAAAGTTCTAAAGGGTAAATTCTAACGTTCTAAAGAGTAAATTGTAAAGGGTAAATTCTAAGTGGTGACATAAAGTTCTAAATGGTAAATTCTAACGTTCTAAAGGATACGTTTTAAAGAGTAGATTCTAATATTCAAAAGAGTAAATTCTAACATTCTAAAGGGTAAATTCTAAAGGTTAAATTTTAAATGGTAAATTCTAGGGTAAATTCTAAAGGTTAAATTTTAAATGGTGAATTCTAAAGTTCTAAAGATACGTTTCAAAGAGTAGATTCTAATATTCTAAAGAGTAAATTCTAACATTCTAAAGGGTAAATTTTAACGTTCTAAAGGATACGTTTTAAAGAGTATATTCTAATATTCTAAAGAGTAAATTCTAACATTCTAAAGGGTAAATTCTAAAGGTTAAATTTTAAATTGTGAATTCTAAAGTTCTAAAGGGTAAATTCTAACGTTCTAAAGAGTAAATTGTAAAGGGTAAATTCTAAGTGGTGACTTATAAAGTTCTAAAGGGTAAATTCTAACGTTCTAAAGGATACGTTTTAAAGAGTAGATTCTAATATTCGAAAGAGTACATTCTAACATTCTAAAGCGTAAATTCTAAATGCTAAATTTTAAATGGTAAATTCTAGGGTAAATTCTAAAGGTTAAATTTTAAATGGTGAATTCTAAAGTTCTAAAGATACGTTTCAAAGAGTAGATTCTAATATTCTAAAGAGTAAATTCTAACATTCTAAAGGGTAAATTTTAACGTTCTAAAGGATACGTTTTAAAGAGTAGATTCTAATATTCTAAAGAGTAAATTCTAACATTCTAAAGGGTAAATTCTAAAGGTTAAATTTTAAATTGTGAATTCTAAAGTTCTAAAGGGTAAATTCTAACGTTCTAAAGAGTAAATTGTAAAGGGTAAATTCTAAGCGGTGACATAAAGTTCTAAAGGGTAAATTCTAAAGGTTAAATTTTAAATTGTGAATTCTAAAGTTCGAAAGGGTAAGTTTTAAAGGGTAAATTCTAACATTTTGAAAGGTAAATTCTGACGTTCTAAAGGGTAAATGCTAGAGTTCTAAATGGTGAATTCTAAAGGGTAAATTCTCAATGGTAAATTCTAAAGTGTTCTAAAGGGTAATATATATATATATATATATATATTGTTACGGACCGCGGATAAGATGTTGGTTTTTGCCGAGCGGAGGCCCCGCGGCCCTAACAGTTACCCCGACTAACCCGATTCCCGAACGTTGGCCGGATCGCGCCACAGATATTCAATATGGAAAAGACAAAAGCGACACGGATGTGAAGAAGAAGAAGAAGACGAAATGGTTGGCAATACTACTAAATTTATTCCTATTATATACATGCTCAAAGTAACCAAGGAAGAAGGAAAGATAAGAAAATAATTTACAGAAGATATTAGAGACAGTGAAAATCGCTAGCTTACCTACAGTCTTAATTAACCCAGGGACAAGACACACAGAACAAACTCACGTACACAAAAGGATGGAAAAGCAGGAGGTGGAGGGCTGGAGGGAAAGGGAGGTCCAAGGATGCTGCAGCACGATCGGCGCGTTTGGCAGCCGCCGTTCCTTCGCGGCCCCGCTCAAAACTGCCGTCCAGGCCCCAAGCTGCGGTTACTGAAGCTGCTGTTGTTGAAGCTGCTGTGTTGCTGCATGGACGTCACGTGCTTTCTCCAGGCTTCTTGCTGTTAACTCCTTTTTTTGGTCCAACTTTGGCGAGCAAGGCGACGAATAGCAGGCTTTGTGCTTCCCTGGATATCCTTGGCAGTACCTTGCGTGCATGCTTTTATAGCGCCTCCGGCGATCAAGCCGCCGGCCTTTAGGACACGGCCATCGGTCAGCTCGCCTCGGCCTTGATTGGTGGGCACAGGCCCTCTGACCCCGAGCTGAGCACATGCTTAATGGCGGCTATTGGGGTGAAATCAGCAACCCACCACTGTAACAAACCTGTGCCCCGTGCAGTTGGCAATGGAGGCTTGGAGGGGATGTAATTGGCAATCGAGGCTTGGCAATGAAAGTTTTTGGGAGTGGGAATGGGGAATGAAGGGAATCTACTCTATTTCACTTGGTGCAATGGAGTGTCATCTTAATGGAAGACAAGGCCTTACCCTAATACACATAATAAAGATATAACTATCAACCAGGGGGAAATCTATGATTGGCTGACGTGATTGTTTATGACCTAATTATGGGACGCCCTTTGACCTTTATACATAACTGGAGTAAGGAGGGTCCAGAATAAAGCAATATTTCACAACAATTTACTATACAATACAACACAATAAAAAAAACACAATCCTCATATCCGCAACACTGCACCCTCCTCCTCTTAGGCACGTCCCAGGCTTATAACTTTAATTTAGTATGACATGTAGGTGTAGTTCCCTCTACTTTTAACCTGACCCTGAGTGCGACAGTTTTAAAACATAAATAAATATGTCCCGCTGCTCCATTGCACCCTACCTAACAGACTCACGCCCACAGCTAACCGAATTGCGGAATGGTCTTCAAACTATACATTTACGGTGGGGATCATTATTTACAATGGCTTTACTTTATTTACAAAACGTAACTCAGGACCTGTGATTGTTCTTTCTGGGGGGAGACAGTCTGCTCTGCATCGACGCACCATGAAAGCACCCAAAATGCACCAACACACCCTCAAGCACCAATCAGTGCACAGTCATCACTGTTCATGAAAATAAAAACAACAACCCCTAACCCTGCAGGTGGTCTCTTGCTCTTCGGCTCCCTCTGCTGGCTATTATTATTTTCCTGGTGTTGTCATCTTCCTTTGCTGGCGGCCTATTTGCACTATTAAAATGCACCCTTAACTGATCTCTCCATACAGGTTGCTTCTGTCAAACCAGACGTGATCTGCTTAACAGAAACTTTCCTCCTTTATGATGTGTCTGATTCCATAGTATCTCTCCCGGGCTACTCCCTCCTCCGGTATGATAGACCTGAGCCTCGTCCTGGAGGCGGGGTTGCTATCTTTATCAAAAACTCTCTTCCTCACTCGCCCTGCACTGCACTCTCTCCACCTCACCCCCAGGAATACCTCTGGCTACGGCTTCCCCTTCGCTCCCACCTCTTGTTCATATGTGTGTTGTACCGTCCACCAAACAGTGATGACTCCATCTACATCTCGCTGTCTGATGATATGGACCAACTTCTATCTACTCATCCCAACTCTCTCTTCCTCATATGTGGTGATTTCAACTGTCATCATGCCAGTTGGCTGGGTGTGGGTACCTCTCTCACCAGCCATGGCTCCTCAGCAAAGGACTTCTGCGACTCACTGGGACTGACACAATCTGTCAATTTCCCGACCCGGATCTCAGTCAACGGAACATCTTCTCTTCTGGACTTGGTTATGACTAACTTCCCTGAAAATGTCTGCTGCTCTTCTTCTGCTCCGATCGTATCATCTGATCATGTCCTTGTTAAAGTGGACATCTCTCTGACCATCCTCAGGGAGCCTGCTCAGCGTCGACGAGTCTGGCATTTCACTCAGGCCAACTGGCACGGTCTTCAAGCAGCCATCAATCATCTGGACTGGTCTCCCATCTCTACCACCTCTGACATCAACTCATCCTGGGAATTCTTCCAAAGTAAATTGCTCTCTCTCATGCACAGATTTATCCCATCTCGTCTTCAGTTGTCATACCCTTCCTCCCGTCCATGGTACACGGAATCTTGTGGTGAGGCTGTTGCCCAGAAACAACTTGCCTTCGTCTCCTGGAAAGCAAATCCAACGGAAGGAAATCTCATTTCCTTTCACAAAGCCCGAAACAAGTGTGTGTCCACCTTCAGGAGAGCCAGGAGACAATATCTCTCCGTTCTCAAGACCGAACTCTCTTATCTGTATCCCTCTTCCAAATCCTGGTGGCGTCTGGTCAAATCCGTTTCTGGTGTTTGTTCCCCCTCCATCCCCTCCCTTACCTCAAACGGCTACACAGCTGACTCCGCACGTGAAAAAGCTGAATGCCTCAACTCTGTGTTTGCCTCTAAATCTTGTGTCCCAAACCCATCCCTCTCTGTACCCACCATACCCAGTCGTACCCTGCTGCTCCTGGACTCCGTGTCCTTTCCTCCTGACAAGGTGGAAAAGTTTCTGTCAACCCTCGACTCTGATTCTGCAACTGGACCCGACGGCATCAGCCCACGGGTCCTAAAATCCTGCTCTGCTGCTCTATCTCACCCTCTCTCTGTTCTCTTCACCCTCTCTTTTGCTCAAGGTCAACTGCCATCTGCTTGGAAATCAGGCAACATCACCGCTTTGCACAAAAAAGGTGCAAAAACAGATCCTAGCAACTACAGACCAATCAGCCTTCTCCCAATTATCAGCAAAGTCATGGAATCCATCATTGCTTCGGATATGAAATCTTTCCTCTTCTCCAATGGCTTGATCTCTGATCATCAATTTGGTTTCAGACCAGGTCACTCTACTCTGGACATGCTGCTTCTGCTGTCTCAACAATGGATGGAGGTCCTCAATGCCAAACAGGAAATTAGAGCTGTCTCCCTCGACATATCACGTGCCTTCGACACGGTCTGGCACCCCGCTCTGCTCACCAAACTCTCCTCCTTTGGTATCCATGGAAATCTCCACGCATGGCTGGTGGACTTCCTCTCTAGTCGTCGTCAACGTGTGGCCCTGAATGGGTTTCTCTCATCTCCTCTTCCTGTTCAGGCTGGAGTTCCCCAAGGCAGTGTTCTGGGCCCCGTGCTTTTTCTGGTCTTCATCAATGATCTCTCTGACTCTCTCGAAAATCCTCTCTATCTCTTTGCTGATGACTCCACTCTCTGCCGCTCCATTCCTCTTCCCTCAGATCGGCAGTCTGCTGCCTCCTCACTCTCTGAAGACCTGGACAAAATCACAGACTGGTCAAACAAGTGGAACATGTCTTTCAATCCTGACAAATCTCACACTCTTACTATGTCTCTCCGAAAAGATCGACTGGACAACCCTCCCATCTACTTTCTCAACAATCCTCTCCAAGAAGTTCTGTCGCTCAAGATTTTGGGTCTCACTATCTGCCATGATCTTTCTTGGGAAAACCACATTTCCAAGCTGGCCTCCAAAGCCAGTCGCCAACTGGGCATCCTCCATCGTGCGAAGTCCTTCCTCGGCACACCTGAGCTCCTCACCACATACAAGGCTTTCATCCGCAGCTCAATGGAATACTGTTCTCCCCTATGGGCCGGTGCTCCTGCCTCACACCTAGCTCGGCTTCACGCTGTTGAAACCAAAGCTTTCAGAATTATTGGAATCTCCCGCGATGAAGCTATCTCTGAGGGCCTTTCACTCACTCACCGCAGGCAGGTAGGTGGTCTTTCTGTCTTCTACCGACTCCTCTCCGGCCTTGCACCCCCAGCTCTCTCTGTGCTCTGTCCCCCAAATATTCCTACAGGTCGCACAAGATCTGCCACCCTCTGATGGTTAAACTGCCGAAATCTCGGCTCTCTGCTCACCTTCACTCTTTCATTCCTCTTTTCTCCCGCCTCCAGAACAAACTCCCCCACTCCCTTCAATCCCACTCCCCCCTCCAGGTCTTTAAAACAGCTGTTCACCACCATCTCTTATCTTCCCCCATCCAAAACCTTGATCTTTTCTACCCCCGCTAATTCACCCCAGATCCACCTTGTTTGAAATTCCAACTTCTTTCCTGGAAGTCCTGGCAGTGTCCATATGTTTTATACCTCTCCCACCGCCCCCTTCCCATGCCCCCCCCCCCAAAGCCCTCGCCCTCTCTCAGATCTCTCGATGTCTCCATGTCTCTTGGTCCCTGCTCTCAAATGTTGTGTTTGTGTCCTTCCCCCTCTCTCCCCATCTTGTCTACCGCTCCCGATGTTATACGTTTTATGTGTCGGTTTGTCTTTCTGTGTGATTAATGTTCGCTCTTTCACGAGCCTCGATCTTGTATACAAAAAAAAAAAAAAAAAAAAAACCCAACGTGTCCATTTTTATTTCTTTTATTTATGGCCCACAGGGCCGACTAGTGTGGTTCACCTGTGGGGCATCGGTGCCCTGTGATCAAGGTCCGCCAGCAAGATTTCGGGCCTTCATGGCCGGTTCCAGCAGAGGGGCCATGCCCCAACCCATGGGGTCCATAAGTGGTGCTCGGCCACAGACATGTGGTCCATAGTGTGGTGCATCGATGCAGACAGCTGGTTCTGGGAGTTCCGGGCGCACAATGGCGGACTCGCGCACGCTCCCCTCGGCGCCCAGTGGCGCACAGGTCCTCAGGTGGGAGACAAAAGGGGGAAAAGACAGATGAGCGAGGGGCAAGGTCACAAGGGTACACATCAAACAAGGCAATGCAAGGCGAAATGCGTACGGAGAGCGAAGTGAGAAAAGCTCGTCCCTTCCATACGTCACCCCCCCGTCACCTACTCTACCCTTGCCCTTACCCCATATTTACAAAAATCTACACATTTACAAATTCGTCACTACTGTCACGTCTTCCCCATATTTCTTCTATTCCAAATTCGTCACCACAATCCCTCGAACCAAAATTTGCCATCACCCAATTCATCATCAATCCTCATAAGGAGGAAGAGATGGAACATCAAGCACAATGTCACACCCACGTCATGATGCGTCTCACATTCCAAACATTTGCATCAAAAATAATAAAACAACCTGGCATGGTGTGGAGGTATGTCATCCCAGGTGAGTGGATGCAGATGGTGCGAGGAGACTTCAATCCTAACTATCCTCTAAATGACTTTAACACACTTTACACTACCCGGGGTCTTTCCCTGCCAAACCATTGGCAATCTTACTCGATGTGGTTTTAAAAACCAAATACCCATTGACAAAACTGTGTTGCTTCTCAATTTGGGGTCTCACTCCCCCGATTCATCTCCCTGTGCCCTTGCACAATTTCAGGACTGGGGCGTGTAGCTCTCCCAGCAGGTCTACCCACCTGCACACCTCCACCACTGCAGTTGCCACCCGAGCTTACCTAGCTCCTCACCCTAACCTATCTAATTGGGGAAGGCCCCTCCTGGCTCTGTCACCCCTCGGTGCCCTCTGGCACTGGGCTACCCGGGTCCGTCCTCCGGATCCTCCCAGTCCACAACATCCACAACAACTCTACCGGCTCCCAGAGCCCACCTGCGGCCTCACCTGGCCGACATCCTCACAGTGGTGGAGTGCCCAAACCAACTACACACACTAACAGGCTACACGCCCAGCCATTTCCACAACACTAATGCACCCATCCAAATACCATTCTTTCACCCGCACCACAGATGCCAATATCCAACCACAATTTACCTATACCCTCTACCTAACACTTACAATACCCTCCCCGGATATTCGTGATGGGGGTCCATCCTTCCCCCATTCACACCTTCGCACCATCCACTCCACTCCATAGTTTCCACCATACTCACTCCATGACCATCCATTCCAATACTCCATATATTCCACACTCCATGTATTCCACACTCCATGTATTTCACACAACCATTCTCCATACACCTGTTGTTGCACACCTGTGCAATCTTACCTGGTGCCACCTGCACCCTCCTTCCTTCCTGGACCATTTGGTCAGCACAATACTCATCACCATCACTCACTCAAACACTGCTCCATACACCTGTTCAGTTGCACACCTGTGCAATCACACCTGTTCACCATTCACACGGCATCATCTAATCTACCTGTTGCCCTGCTAACTTAGTGCTCCCCGTCTTCCCTTTAAATAAGCACATACCACGTCATTATCATCCACACTAATCTACCTGCGTCCCCACCACAGGTATCATTGTCACTACCTAATCTTAACGTTACCTAAGGTCATCTTCTAGGTCCCTACACATTATCCAAACCCTCCCTCGGCGAGCTTACACTGCCATAAACCCCACAAAACTAGTGCTCCTTTGCCCCCATATGTGAGAGATGGCAGAGTTGCCATCCCCCCACATCGGGTATCTTCCACTACCACCCCCCCAGTCCTCTGACGCTACGAGCCCCCGTCGCAAGAGGTACTGGGTCCTGCCTCGGCATCTAGAGCCGAGGCGATCCACGAGGGCGCCTGCTCGCCGGCATAAGGTCTTATCCGGTCGGCATGGACGATCCGAGAGGGGGCCCGTGGCCCCATTTTGATCTTAATGACCACGTCACAGATTTGTGACAGGACGACTCCTGGTCCTTGCCAGGGGGAGGTGAGTTTTGGGCACCTTCACTTCCGCCTCCGGGGAAAAAAGAACCAAATCTTCATCCCCGGAGCGTACTGACTCCCCTGGCTCCGGTCGTCATACCTGCGCTTCATCTTGGCCCCCGCCAGATGGAGCTGGCGGTGGGCGAAGGCATGGACCCGCTCCATGCCTTCCTCCAGGTGACGTGCGTAACCCTCCCTCGGCGGTGTATCCGTGGTGTCTGGCATGGGACCGCATAGCAAGTTGGCGGGAGCCCGTAACTCCCGCCCATACATACGCAACGCTGGACTGCATGCGGTGGCCCCGTGCTGGCTAGTTCGGTAGGCCATTAACAGGTACGGGAGATGTTCATCCCAGTCATCCTGACGGGTGGTGGTGAACAATGCCAGTTGTTGTACCAATGTTCTGTTGAACCGTTCCACCATCCCATCAGATTGTGGCCGCAAGGGCGTGGTCCTGGTTTTCCGAATTGACAGGAGTCTGCACACATCTTTTAGTAATTGGCTTTCAAAATTTCGACCCTGATCGGTGTGCAGCTCCTGTGGAATCCCGTGCCGACATACAAATCCTTCCACGAAGGCCTGCGCTACCACCCCGGCTTCTTGGTTGGGGAGGGCGTAGGCCTCCGGCCACTTGGTGAAATAGTCCATTACAACGAGGATATACTTATTACCTTGGCGGGTGCGGGGCAGCGGTCCTAGAATATCCATAGCCACCCGCTCAAGGGGGGGCCCCCACCTGGTGTAATTGAAGGGGGCCCTCATCCTCCGTGCTGGTCCCTTTTTGGCAGAACAGGCGTCGCATCTCCGACACCAGTCCTGTATGTCGCGCCCCATATTCACCCAATAGAACCTCCGGCAGACCCGAGATATTGTCTTTGTCCTGCCCAAATGGCCGCAGGAGCGGGTACCATGCACCTGTTGCAATATGACGTTCTTAAATTTGTGAGGGACTATCACCAGCCAGGAAGTTCTATCAGAGGGAACCTCCACCCACTTGCGATATAAGATATTGCCTTTCAACTCCAGGGTCTGCCACTGAGCCCAATACGCCTTTGTTTGCGCCCCGAGGGGGGTGACCTCTTCCCCCTTTGATCTTTGCCCCAATTTGACCCATTTGAACACCGGTCCCAGGACAGGATCCTCCTGCTGGGCCATGCTCCAAGCCAAATCTCCAAATTCCTCGTCCGCGGTTAGTGGCAAAATTGGCCCTCGCACCCGGGTTGCCCGGACGACGAGAATCGGGGCAGAATCGCCCAATTGCTCCCTCTCCTCGTGTCTCGCACAAAATTTGCAGTTTTCCCCCAGACAAGGACGCCGAGAGAGTGCGTATGCATTACCATGGGCCTTCCCGGCCCTATGGGTCACATTAAAATCGTACTGCTGCAACTTTTCCAACCACCTTGCAATTTGGCCCTCCAGTTCCTTGAACCGAAGGAGCCATTGCAAGGAGGAATGGTCAGTTCGAACCGAAAATTTCCGCCCGTACAGGTACGGGTGGAAATGGTTCATGGCAGCCAGCATAGCCAATAACTCTTTGCGAGTGACACAATAATTTCGCTCGGGCCTACTTAAGGCCCGACTATAGTAACCAATCACTCTCTCCACGCCCTCCTGTGTCTGAGACAAAACTGCGCCCAATCCTTCCTGGCTCGCATCCGTGTCCAGGGTAAATGTCCCGTTACTAGTGGGGTAAGCTAGAAGGGGTGCGGATGATAAACACCCCTTCAATTTTAGGAAGGCCTCGTGGCACTCCCTTGTCCAATTAAATCGCGTCCCCTTCTCCGTAAGCCGGTGGAGGGGACGGGCCAACTCCGCAAATTTCGCCACAAAGCGCCGGGAGTAGGAGCAGAGTCCCAAAAATCCCCGCACCTCCTTGTTGGTACGTGGTGCGGGCCACTCCTCTACCGCTTTAATTTTGTCTGGGTCCGTTTTTACCCCCTCGCGACCGATAACGTGACCTAAATAGGCCACCTCTCTTGCAAACAAGGTGCACTTACTCATGTTCAGCTTCATCCCTGCCTGTCTAAGGCACCCGAACACCTGGTCCAAATTAGCTAACGCCTGGGGGAAGGTCTTGGCATGTACCAGGACGTCATCCAGGTATACCAGGCATGATTGCCATGGCATGCCGCCTAGCACATGCTCCATTAATCTCTCAAAGGTGGCGGGGGTGTTACACAAACCAAACGGCATCACAGTGAACTGATACAGCCCCTTACCTGTGGAAAATGCCGTTTTCTCCTTCCCTGTCCGATCCATCTCCACCTGCCAATACCCACTCTTGAGGTCCAAAGTTGTGAACCAATTTGAGCCCGCAACGGCATCGAGGGTGTCATCAATCCTTGGCAGGGGATATGAGTCCTTGAGTGTCACGTTGTTTAGCTGGCGATAGTCCACGCAGAACCGCGTTGTCCCATCCTTCTTTTTAACCAGCACAACAGGTGACATCCAAGGACTTCCCGAGGGCTCGATCACGCCTGCGTCGAGCATTTTTTCAACCTGCTCGTCAGCTTCCGCCCTCTTGCTCCAAGGGAGCCGTCGGGTGGCCTGACGAATAGGCCGGGCCTCACCGGTGTGGATCTGATGTTTTACCAGGCCCGTACGTCCAATATCCTCGGTGGACAAGGAGAAGAGGTCCAAATGGGACCCAACCAGTTTGTGTAAGGCCTCCCTCTGGGTACCTCCCAACTCTACACTACTACGATTTACCATCTCGCAAATGGGATCGGGCCAATTCCTAGAACTTATTGAAGGCTCCCCCTGGGGCCGGCTCGGCTGGACGTTCTCGCCCCTCACTGACGCGACTTCTCTAACTGGGGTGCAGCCAGCTACCTTCGTGCCCCTCACTATAGTGCGTGGTTCTGTGCTAATATTAATTACTCGGACGGCCACCACCGGCCCGTCCGTTTTTACAAGGGTACGGCCCACGATTAAACCAGGTATGGATCGCGCTGCCACCGGTTCGACCAGGCCGCAGGATTCCTGCCATGTCAGGCGAGCTGACCATCGGGCCGGCACTATGGCCTCGGCCCCCAGAGGGATGGTCACGGCCTCAGGAGCCTCCAGCTCCACCCTCTCGGCCGTGCTCACCCCCTCCAATGGTAGCTCTTCCACCCCCCATCGCAGGATCCCCCGGCCCAAGTCGATTTTACAACCGCTGGCAGTCAACAAATCCAACCCTATTAAGCACGGGTCGCACACCTCCGCCACCCAAACCTCTATCTCTTGCTTTACCGATCCCAACTTGAGGGTCACAAAACCACGCCCTATGATCGGGGCCGTTACCCCGGTAGCCAACTGCAAGCTATGATTTTCCAGACGCTGGATTTTACCCCAGCCGTCTGCACTCGAATTAAGGATCACGGGGCTGATGATCGTGGCACTGGCTCCCGTGTCCACCACGGCGTCTACCCCCACGCCGGCAATTTTGCACCGAATTGTTAAGCTACCGGTTCCAATTTGGCCACAATGAATGACCTGTCGCGTCAACGAGGGCTTCTCCCCATCCCCTACTGCCGAACACCGCCCTGCATGCCCGGCACGTTCTAGTTTCCCGGGCCCTGGCGGGGGGGTGTCTGTGGTCGGCTAGGCCGATCGATACTGGGCGGAGTTGAGGGCATCGGCTGACGGGGAACGTCCCGGCGCGGAGCTCGACACTCCCACGCACGGTGACCCATCTGAGCGCAATTATAGCACCTCACCTGGTAAGGTGCTTGCCTCCGGTATTCCAAATTTCCCCCCCTGTATGTCCGAATTGGGGTACGCTGTCGGGGACTACCGGGTGCCACCACTGAAGCCGCCTGCCATGGTCCAGGTCCCGCTAGACGCCGATCCACCAGCCTCTGAACCATGCTCTCCAGGTCAGGGCCCCCGTCGGGGGCCGGCCCCCTGGGGGGGGGGCGACCCCCATCACGGGCCCTACCTGACGCACCGCCACTGCGTGGCGCTCGCTTCCCCGGGCCAGGGGCCTCGCTGCTTCCCAACGGGCTGCAGCGTCGGCCGCCTGACTCATGGTCTGCGGACGCCACATGACGAACTGTTGTCGGAGCTCCAGATCCGGGAGGGCCTGGATAAAGTGATCCAGCGCCAGGCTTTCCTGGGAACTCGCTGCCATGTCCGCGTGTGCAATCCCTACCGCGCGGCGAATATCGTGAGCAAGTTCCCCGATGGTCTCCTGGGGCTTGCGTTTACGCTGCGCAAGTTGAGCTTTAACAAGCGCGCTTTGCTGCTCGATACCGAAACGATTAATTAAAGCCGCACGGAGAGCTGACAGGGTGAGAGCACCCGGTGGTAAAGCTGTCAGCACCTCCGCCGCCGCACTGCGCAGCGCCCCTACCAGGTGTACTCCACCTTCGTCCGGACTCCAACCATTGCCTCGGCACACGTACTCAAACTGCGCCAGGTACGCCCTCAGATCACTCTTGCCGTCATACGGCGCGAGTGGTACCTTGTGGGCGCCCGAAGGCCGGACCCCGCGCGTCACTCCTGGCGGGATCAACGCGGGACCAAACCGTTCGGGCTCCCACAGTGCGCTATTCCCGGGGGGCTCCCGCGCGTCCCCGTCCCTCCAAACACTACCCCTCTTGGTGTCGATGCCTGGGTCGCCCTTCCGCAACCCGCTACCCACTCCATACCCGCACATCCTTGCTCACCAGCACCCCCTCACTCCCCATAGCCAGACCTCCTTGCACACCTCCTCTTTCCACACACTCCGGACCAGTCATACACCTTACTATTGGTCCCTCACGAACACCCGGGTCTACACCACCCCCCAAGCCGACTGAATCTCCCCTCACACCATATACATTTCCGCGTATATCGTCACTCACCTCGGTACCTCGTCGTCGCACCTCCTCTGCCACCTGCAAACTCTTTATTTGGTTAGTGAGCACATATTCATGATTTGAACACAGACCTTGCACATACTCCATCACTTCCTCCCTTATCTCCTTTTTAGTTTCCCTTCGTCTCTTCTTAATTTCACTCACCCCTTCTTCCACCTCCTCTAATTTTTCCTTTACCTCCTTCATCTCCCGGTGCGCCCCCTCTATCTCTTCCTCTAACGCCACTTTAACCGTTTCTATGTGCGTCCTCACCTCTCGGTCCTTCGTCTCCATTACTTCTGTCACCTCTTCCAACTTCTTCGTCAACCCCTCATGTACCATCTGACATTCCTTCTGTGTCGCTATTAATTCATTTTTAATGTCTTTTTGTGTCGCTTTTAACCCCCCGATTATTGCAGTGTTCTTTTCCACTTGGTCTATGAGTTCCTTTTGTCCCACTGTCAGCTGTTCTACTCCCCTCGTCAGACCCTCTATTCCCCCCTGTAACCTAGCTGTATTATTCCTCACCTCTTTCTCCATACGCTTTTCACCTCGCTTTACCTCCTCGCGTACCCCCGAGACCTCTTCGCTTACACCTCGTCGTATCTCCTCCTTCATCTCCTCCTTCATCTCCTTTATCTCCTTAGTAGATGCCACCCTCATCTGTCCCAATTCATCCTTCTGAGCATCCAATTTACCTTCTAACGCGATTTTCACCTCCCCTATCTGGTTCCCCATCCGTTTGATTTCCCGGGCGGATTGCTCCCCTACTTCCCGCAATTTGCCTTCTATCCTATCTTCTAGCCCCCTTAACCCATTTTTCACCCCCTCTATCTGATTCTCCTGGGCAGCCATTCTATTTTCCACCCCTGTTAACCCATTCTTTACCTCTTTTATCCCGTTGTCTAACCCCTCAAATTTGCTGTCTATCTTCCCAATTTGGGCACTGGTACCCCTCACTTCGTCCCTCATTACCCCCATCATTCTGCTTTCCATTTTCTCACTATCAGCCCTCCTTCTGTCTTCCATTTCTTCACCCGACTTAACCATAAAGGCCTTTATTTGTTCCATAAAAAGGTTCAAATCCACCGGTGCTGCTACGGTCACGGGCGCCGCTAAATTTGGTGCCGCTGTAACCACGTGCGCAAAGGCGCCATTTTGCGCGCCCGTAACCTCGTGCGCGAGAGCGCCATTTTGCGCGCCTGAAACCTCCTCAACCACCTCCTCATTGTTCTCCTCCCTCTGATCCTGGGTTACTCCTAACCCCTCTTCTAGTTCCCCCACCGGCATCCGATCGCCTTGACTAGCCATGGCGCGATTTCAAAATTCGGGTTTTTTTTAAAACAAAACAAATTTCGGCAGCTTGTAATTTTGAGCGCGTTAAGCGCGCTTCGGGTCCGACCCCACTCCCGACACCAATTGTTACGGACCACGGATAAGATGTTGGTTTTTGCCGAGCGGAGGCCCCGCGGCCCTAACAGTTACCCCGACTAACCCGATTCCCGAACGTTGGCCGGATCGCACCACAGATATTCAATATGGAAAAGACAAAAGCGACACGGATGTGAAGAAGAAGAAGAAGACGAAATGGTTGGCAATACTACTAAATTTATTCCTATTATATACACGCTCAAAGTAACCAAGGAAGAAGGAAAGATAAGAAAATAATTTACAGAAGATATTAGAGACACAGTGAAAATCGCTAGCTTACCTACAGTCTTAATTAACCCAGGGACAAGACACACAGAACAAACTCACGTACACAAAAGGATGGAAAAGCAGGAGGTGGATGGCTGGAGGGAAAGGAAGGTCCAAGGATGCTGCAGCACGATCGGCGCGTTTGGCAGCCGCCGTTCCTTCGCGGCCCCGCTCAAAACTGCCGTCCAGGCCCCAAGCTGCGGTTACTGAAGGTGCTGTTGTTGAAGCTGCTGTGTTGCTGCGTGGACGTCGCGTGCTTTCTCCAGGCTTCTTGCTGTTAACTCCTTTTTTTGGTCCAACTTTGGTGAGCAAGGCGACGAATAGCAGGCTTTGTGCTTCCCTGGATATCCTTGGCAGTACCTTGCGCGCGCGCTTTTATAGCGCCTCTGGCGATCAAGCCGCCAGCCTTTAGGACACGCCCATCGGTCAGCTCGCCTCGGCCCTGATTGGTGGGCACAGGCCCTCTGACCCCGAGCTGAGCACATGCTTAATGGCGGCTATTGGGGTGAAATCAGCAACCCACCGCTGTAACAAACCTGTGCCCCGTGCAGTTGGCAATGGAGGCTTGGAGGGGATGTAATTGGCAATCGAGGCTTGGCAATGAAAGTTTTTGGGAGTGGGAATGGGGAATGAAGGGAATCTACTCTATTTCACTTGGTGCAATGGAGTGTCATCTTAATGGAAGAGAAGGCCTTACCCTAATACACATAATAAAGATATAACTATCAACCAGGGGGAAATCTATGATTGGCTGACGTGATTGTTTATGACCTAATTATGGGACGCCCTTTGACCTTTATACATAACTGGAGTAAGGAGGGTCCAGAATAAAGCAATATTTCACAACAATTTACTATACAATACAACACAATAAAAAAAACACAATCCTCATATCCGCAGCTATATATATATATATATATATATATATATATATATATATATATATATATATATATATATATATATATATATATATATTCTAAAGGGCAAAACTTTTACATTTTATTTTTATAGAACCCAAACTATATAGCATAGTTCTGTGGGTTATTCCAATTATATTCATACTTTCGGGTAGTTTATCAAATTATCAGTGATAACAGTCATATGTGTTTGTAATTAACAGCCTTTGTAAATGCACGTGAAACAAACTGCTTCAGTAAATACAAAGAGCAGTCATTTTATCGTATCAGGTAATATTTGTGTGTCCACAATTTGCCTTCCGTCTGGAACATCTTCTGTGTGTCGTGAGCTTCTTTCAGACAATACTACGATTGAAAAGCATATGCAATACCAATCCATGATACTTGGCATGGATGGTGGAAATTAATTCCAGTAATATCCAAGAAGCCTGGTGTTGGTTTAACTGGCTGGCTGGCTGGCTTGAGATCTCAGGGTCCTGAGTTCGAGCCCCTGTGACGCCGTTGAATAAACACCAGGTGGGTTGACTCAGCCTGTCACCCTTCCGAGGTTGGCAAAATGAGCACCAGCTTCCTGGGATGAATGAGCCATTTGAGTATCCTGCGTAGGAATGGCGAACCGTCCAGGATTGTGCCCAATAGCTTGGGAAACTGCTTCGGCAGTTTCGATGCAAAAGTGAGTGGTCATCATCATCAATATCCAAACGCATTATGTGTTCGATTACTCCCATGAGCTGGAGCTTTCGCCACATGATGAGACATAATCATAACCCCACAAGTGACAGTGCAAGGTGTATAGAGGTCAAAATCCCTGAAGTCTACCAATCAGTAGGCTATATTAAAATTGCAGCACGCTATCAGATCTGTAAAGTCATTAAAGGAATACTCAAAACATGGCAAACTGCCTATAACCGCACAAACTCCCACATACAATCCATCGCAAGGCCATGCAAACAATCATGAACTCTGAAGAAACTCCCTGTGGGAGAATCTGTTTTCAGCCTGTCTCGTGCTCATTGCTAAATGTCCTTTATGTACGCCAAATCAGTCGTGTTCCCATACTAATAATAGGCGACAAAACCATCCTTGACCATGATGTGGAACGTCGGCCGACGACCTCCCTTTCTTTCTCCCTCTTCCGTCCTCACATTTGTGCGCCGCTCCTTTCCTATTCCATCTTCAGGAGATGCATGACGTCATCGCCGGGTGCCGAAGGGAACACGGCGATGACGCGCGCTGAAAGGGAGTACTCAGTTTTCAATCCGTTTGTTTGTTTTCTTTCTTGCTTTCGTGTTTGTTACTTGGCAAAAAAATTTAACGGCTAGACCATAGGGCAAAGCCGTCTAGAACAGTGTTTGTCCGTCTGTATGCAGTATGCATGTATGTATGTATGTATGTATGTATGTATGTATGTATGTATGTATGTATGTATGTATGTCCCCTCAAAAGTATACCAATCAGAGCTGAGGATCTGGTCACATGATAGAGTGATGTCATTATGTCTGATGTCATTATGGTGGCTGACTCTCCGCACACCGCCATTTTAATTCCAATTTCGTTCATGCCGAAGATATCGTCGAACCTGTCATATATCACAATCACCATGCTCTACCTTTATGTATTTCATTCAGTGTGAAACACAAACAAACCGATTGTTAAAATGACCATAAAATATCGAAAGCATCGGTGTTAGTGGGTGTTACATCTCTTGCGACAAAACGGTACGTAAAGGCCTTAGGCTTCATGCCTACCCTTCGGACCGCTTCAGACCAATTAAGCCCAGGTTTCTTAATACAGTAGTGCATCGTTTCAGTAGTATCATTTTCGTAATAATAATAATAATCTTACTAGAATTCACCAAATGTCCGTCCGTCTGTCTGTCCGTTCAAAGGTACCGCAAAAACGGGTGAACCGATCGCAACGATATTTTGGGTGGGTAATCCATTTTGCGTGGGTATAGGCTATATTGTTTTTCCAATTTTTCCAAGTTTTCCAATTTTCCCAATCACTATGGAATAATATTTACCGATATGGTAGATCGACTCCTGACGAACTCTTCCTATATAAGCGTGCAGCTCCGAAGTAACACGGCAGCGTGTGCAAAGCAACTGAGAAACAGGTGCAGCGGCCGCTTCCGTGTTACAGATTTGGCACGCACTTTTCACACATAAATGTGCGACTGAGAAAGATGTGTAGCGGCCGCTTCCGTTTTGCAGAATTCAATCTTTTTTCAAAATGGGCGCCGTGTACTGTTTAGATTTTGATGACTTGCGTGTGATATGATTCTACGGATGTTTATATGAATCGTTTAAAATAAAAAAAGCCTTCAATTTCTGATATTTTGCCTTTTCATTTGGGCCTCCCAATTGAAGCCCCATCCGTAGGGCGGCTACCGTTGCTAGTATAGTAAATATCACCATAACACTTTTTTTTTTTTTTTTTTTTTTTTTTTGTATACAGAGTCGAGGCTCGTGAAAGAATAACATTTATCAAACAAACAAATCAAACAAACAAGCAAACAAAGTATATAAAAAGGGGAGCGGTCGACAAGATGGGGAGAGAAGGGGAGGAAGCACACAAACAAAACATTTGAGAGCAGGGACATTGGCAGATGTTTTTGGAGGGAGGGGGCCTGGGGGGAGGCAGGATAGGTATAAAACGCAAGGACACCAAGGACTTCCAGGAAAGAAGTCAAAAGTCACCTCAAAAAAGTGGATTTTGGGGTGAAATTAGCGGGGGTAGAAAAGATCAAGGTTTCGGATTGGGGAAGACAAGAGATGGTGGTGAACAGCCGTTTTAAAGACCTGGAGGGAGGAGTGGGACTGAAGAGAGTGAGGGAGCCCGTTCCAGAGGCGGGAGAAAAGAGAAATGAAGGAGTGAAGGTGAGCAGAGAGTCTTGATTTTGGCAGTTTAACCATAAGAGGGTTGCAGGCAGATCTTGTGCGACCTGCAGGAATATTTGGGGGACAGAGCCCAGAGAGAGCTGGGGGAGCAAGACCGGAGAGGAGTCGGTAGAAGACGGAAAGACCACCAACCTGCCTGCGGTGATTAAGCGAAAGGCCCTCGGAGACAGCGTCATCGGAGATTCCAATGATGTTGAACGCTTTGGTTTCAACAGCGTGATGACGAGCTAGGTGCGAGGCAGGAGCACCAGCCCAGAGGGAAGAGCAGTACTCCATTGAGCTGCGGATGAAAGCCTTGTATGTGGTGAGGAGCTCAGGCGTGCCAAGGAAGGACCTCGCACGACGGAGGATGCCCAGTCGGCGACTGGCCTTGGAGGCAATGTCCTTCAATGTCCAATGTCCAATGACTGGCCTTTAATCCCAATGTCGTGAAAACAAAGTTAATGGAATGAAGTGGTGTATGGTTCATGAATCAATGATAAGCGGTGTATGGTACTAACAACCGCAGAAGTAAGGAATTCGTCTCGGTTTGTTGACATCATGTTATTAACCCAAACCTTGTGGGGTATATATATATATATATATATATATATATATATATATATATATATTACAGTAGATCTTCCCTCAGTTCTGTAAGTAAAACTTACCTCACGGATGTCGTGATTCCTCCAAATTTCTTTGTTTAATGTTATAAACAGCATTAGCGACTGTTTAAAAAGCTAATCATATGTGTTTGTGGTTTATAATATTTTACAAGCCCGGCTACGCCGCTGTTAGAATTCCGGTCTTGCTTTAACAAGTATGTTGATCACTCAGGTTTGTGTGTTTGTGTTTATCTTTCCGCTCTCTTATACTTGCCTACAGGTCACAATTTTATACCAATCTTCACGAAACTTCACCAAATGGTCGAGTTGGTGGTCCGACAAAATCCTATTTATGTTTGAGGTCAAAAGATCAACATGGCCAAAGGTCAACCACTTTTCTCCAGTTTCTAAAATCCTCAATTTTCATCTGATTGACTTGAAATTTGAATACGATTTTCATATCAGAGAACTGAATTCAACCACCAACTATTTTGGAGATCAACATAGGCCAAAAAGTCAACATAGGCCAAAAGGTCAACCACATTTTTCTAATTTTTCTAAAATCTTCAATTTTCATCCAATCGACGTAAAATTCGAATATGATTTACATATAAACTAACTGAATTCAACCACCAACTATTTTGGAGATCAACATCGGTTAAAAGGTCAACATAGGCCAAAAGGTCAACAACAATTTAAAATTTCTAAAATCCTCAATTTTCATCCAATTGACTTGAAATTTGAATTGGAATTAACATATCGGCTGAATGAATTCAACCACCAACTAGTTTTGAGATCAACATATGCCAAAAGGTCAACATAGGCCAAAAGGTCAACATAGGCCAAGGTCAACAAACTTTTCAAATTTCTAAAATCCTCAATTTTCATCTGATTGACTTGAAATAAGTAAAGGGAAATTATGAAACTTTATTTATATTATGAAATAAGTAAAGCTAGAAACCTAGCTGCCCGACATGTCCCACCATTCACTCTATAAACCTAGCTGCACAGCATGTCCCACCATTCACACTATAAACCTAGCTGCACGACATGTCCCACCATTCACACTATAATCCTAGCTGCCCGGCATGTCCCACCAATCACACTATAAACCTTGCTGCCCGGCATGTCCCACCATTCACCCTATAAACCTAGCTGCACGGCATGTCCCACCATTCACACTATAAACCTAGCTGCACGGCATGCCCCACCATTCACACTATAAACCTAGCTGCACGGCATGTCCCACCATTCACACTATAAACCTAGCTGCACGGCATGCCCCACCATTCACACTATAAACCTAGCTGCCCAGCATGTCCCACCATTCACACTATAAACCTAGCTGCCCGGCATGTCCCACCATTCACATTATAATCCTAGCTGCCCGGCATGTCCCACCAATCACACTATAAACCTAGCTGCCCGGCATGTCCCACCATTCACCCTATAAACCTAGCTGCACGGCATGTCCCACCATTCACACTATAAACCTAGCTGCACGGCATGCCCCACCATTCACACTATAAACCTAGCTGCACGGCATGCCCCACCATTCACACTATAAACCTAGCTACACGGCATGTCCCACCATTCACACTATAATCCTAGCTGCCCGGCATGTCCCACCATTCACACTATAAACCTAGCTGCACGGCATGCCCCACCATTCACACTATAATCCTAGCTGCCCGGCATGTCCCACCATTCACACTATAATCCTAGCTGCACGGCATGTCCCACCATTCACCCTATAAACCTAGCTGCCCGGCATGTCCCACCATTCACCCTATAAACCTAGCTGCACGACATGTCCCACCATTCACACTATAATCCTAGCTGCCCGGCATGTCCCACCATTCACACTATAAACCTAGCTGCACGACATGTCCCACCATTCACACTATAATCCTAGCTGCCCGGCATGTCCCACCATTCACCCTATAAACCTAGCTGCACGGCATGCCCCACCATTCACACTATAATCCTAGCTGCACGGCATGTCCCACCATTCACCCTATAAACCTAGCTGCCCGGCATGTCCCACCATTCACCCTATAAACCTAGCTGCACGACATGTCCCACCATTCACACTATAATCCTAGCTGCCCGACATGTCCCACCATTCACACTATAATCCTAGCTGCACGGCATGTCCCACCATTCACCCTATAAACCTAGCTGCCCGGCATGTCCCACCATTCACCCTATAAACCTAGCTGCCCGGCATGTCCCACCATTCACACTATAAACCTAGCTGCACGGCATGCCCCACCATTCACACTATAAACCTAGCTGCACGGCATGTCCCACCATTCACACTATAATCCTAGCTGCCCGGCATGTTCCACCATTCCCACTATAAACCTAGCTGCACGACATGTCCCACCATTCACACTATAATCCTAGCTGCCCGGCATGTCCCACCATTCCCACTATAAACCTAGCTGCACGACATGTCCCACCATTCACACTATAATCCTAGCTGCCCGGCATGTCCCACCATTCCCACTATAAACCTAGCTGCACGACATGTCCCACCATTCACACTATAAACCTAGCTGCACGACATGTTCCACCATTCCCACTATAAACCTAGCTGCACGACATGTCCCACCATTCACACTATAATCCTAGCTGCCCGACATGTCCCACCATTCACCCTATAAACCTAGCTGCACGACATGTCCCACCATTCACACTATAATCCTAGCTGCCCGACATGTCCCACCATTCACCCTATAAACCTAGCTGCACGACATGTCCCACCATTCACACTATAATCCTAGCTGCACGACATGTCCCACCATTCACACTATAAACCTAGCTGCACGGCATGTCCCACCATTCACACTATAAACCTAGCTGCACGACATGTCCCACCATTCACCCTATAAACCTAGCTGCACGACATGTCCCACCATTCACACTATAAACCTAGCTGCATGGCATGTCCCACCATTCACCCTATAAACCTAGCTGCACGGCATGTCCCACCATTCACACTATAAACCTAGCTGCACGACATGTCCCACCATTCACCCTATAAACCTAGCTGCACGACATGTCCCACCATTCACACTATAATCCTAGCTGCCCGGCATGTCCCACCATTCCCACTATAAACCTAGCTGCACGACATGTCCCACCATTCACACTATAATCCTAGCTGCCCGACATGTTCCACCATTCCCACTATAAACCTAGCTGCACGACATGTCCCACCATTCACCCGATAAACCTAGCTGCACGACATGTTCCACCATTCCCACTATAAACCTAGCTGCCCGACATGTCCCACCATTCATACTATAAACCTAGCTGCATGGCATGTCCCACCATTCACCCTATAAACCTAGCTGCACGACATGTCCCACCATTCCCACTATAAACCCAGCTGCCCGACATGTTCCACCATTCCCACTATAAACCTAGCTGCACGACATGTCCCACCATTCACCCTATAAACCTAGCTGCACGACATGTTCCACCATTCCCACTATAAACCTAGCTGCCCGACATGTCCCACCATTCATACTATAAACCTAGCTGCATGGCATGTCCCACCATTCACCCTATAAACCTAGCTGCACGACATGTCCCACCATTCCCACTATAAACCCAGCTGCCCGACATGTTCCACCATTCCCACTATAAACCTAGCTGCACGACATGTCCCACCATTCACACTATAAACCTAGCTGCACGACATGTCCCACCATTCACCCTATAAACCTAGCTGCACGACATGTCCCACCATTCACACTATAATCCTAGCTGCCCGACATGTCCCACCATTCACCCTATAAACCTAGCTGCACGACATGTCCCACCATTCACACTATAATCCTAGCTGCACGACATGTCCCACCATTCACACTATAAACCTAGCTGCACGGCATGTCCCACCATTCACACTATAAACCTAGCTGCACGACATGTACCACCATTCACCCTATAAACCTAGCTGCATGGCATGTCCCACCATTCACCCTATAAACCTAGCTGCACGACATGTCCCACCATTCACACTATAAACCTAGCTGCATGGCATGTCCCACCATTCACCCTATAAACCTAGCTGCACGGCATGTCCCACCATTCACACTATAAACCTAGCTGCACGACATGTCCCACCATTCACCCTATAAACCTAGCTGCACGACATGTCCCACCATTCACACTATAATCCTAGCTGCCCGGCATGTCCCACCATTCCCACTATAAACCTAGCTGCACGACATGTCCCACCATTCACACTATAATCCTAGCTGCCCGACATGTTCCACCATTCCCACTATAAGCCTAGCTGCACGACATGTCCCACCATTCACCCGATAAACCTAGCTGCACGACATGTTCCACCATTCCCACTATAAACCTAGCTGCCCGACATGTCCCACCATTCATACTATAAACCTAGCTGCATGGCATGTCCCACCATTCACCCTATAAACCGAGCTGCACGACATGTCCCACCATTCCCACTATAAACCCAGCTGCCCGACATGTTCCACCATTCCCACTATAAACCTAGCTGCACGACATGTCCCACCATTCACCCTATAAACCTAGCTGCACGACATGTCCCACCATTCACCCTATAAACCTAGCTGCCCGGCATGTCCCACCATTCCCACTATAAACCTAGCTGCACGACATGTCCCACCATTCACCCTATAAACCTAGCTGCACGACATGTTCCACCATTCCCACTATAAACCTAGCTGCACGACATGTCCCACCATTCACACTATAATCCTAGCTGCCCGACATGTCCCACCATTCACCCTATAAACCTAGCTGCACGACATGTCCCACCATTCACACTATAAACCTAGCTGCCCGGCATGTCCCACCATTCACCCTATAAACCTAGCTGCACGACATGTCCCACCATTTACCCTATAAACCTAGCTGCCCGACATGTCCCACCATTCACACTATAAACCTAGCTGCACGACATGTCCCACCATTCACACTATAAACCTAGCTGCACGACATGTCCCACCATTCACACTATAAACCTAGCTGCACGACATGTCCCACCATTCACACTATAATCCTAGCTGCCCGACATGTCCCACCATTCACCCTATAAACCTAGCTGCACGACATGTCCCACCATTTACCCTATAAACCTAGCTGCCCGACATGTCCCACCATTCACACTATAAACCTAGCTGCACGACATGTCCCACCATTCACACTATAAACCTAGCTGCACGACATGTCCCACCATTCACACTATAAACCTAGCTGCACGACATGTCCCACCATTCACACTATAATCCTAGCTGCCCGACATGTCCCACCATTCACCCTATAAACCTAGCTGCACGACATGTCCCACCATTCACACTATAAATCTAGCTGCCCGGCATGTCCCACCATTCACCCTAAAACCTAGCTGCACGACATGTCCCACCATTCACACTATAAACCTAGCTGCCCGGCATGTCCCACCATTCACCCTATAAACCTAGCTGCCCGACATGTCCCACCATTCATACTATAAACCTAGCTGCACGACATGTCCCACCATTCATACTATAAACCTAGCTGCCCGACACGTCCCACCATTCATACTATAAACCTAGCTGCCCGGCATGTCCCACCATTCACCCTATAAACCTAGCTGCACGACATGTCCCACCATTCCCACTATAAACCTAGCTGCACGACATGTTCCACCATTCCCACTATAAACCTAGCTGCACGACATGTCCCACCATTCGCACTATAATCCTAGCTGCCCGACATGTCCCACCATTCACCCTATAAACCTAGCTGCACGACATGTCCCACCATTCACACTATAAACCTAGCTGCACGACATGTTCCACCATTCCCACTATAAACCTAGCTGCACGACATGTCCCACCATTCACACTATAATCCTAGCTGCCCAGCATGTCCCACCATTCCCACTATAAACCTAGCTGCACGACATGTCCCACCATTCACGCTATAATCCTGGCTGCCCGGCATGTCCCACCATTCCCACTATAAACCTAGCTGCACGACATGTTCCACCATTCCCACTATAAACCTAGCTGCACGACATGTCCCACCATTCACCCGATAAACCTAGATGCACGACATGTCCCACCATTCACCCTATAATCCTAGCTGCCCGACATGTCCCACCATTCACCCTATAAACCTAGCTGCACGACATGTCCCACCATTCACACTATAATCCTAGCTGCCCGACATATCCCACAATTCACCCTATAAACCTAGCTGCACGACATGTCCCACCATTCACACTATAATCCTAGCTGCCCGGCATGTCCCACCATTCCCACTATAAACCTAGCTGCACGACATGTCCCACCATTCACACTATAATCCTAGCTGCACGACATGTCCCACCATTCACACTATAAACCTAGCTGCACGACATGTCCCACCATTCCCACTATAAACCTAGCTGCACGACATGTCCCACCATTCCCACTATAAACCTAGTTGCACGACATGTCCCACCATTCACCCTATAAACCTAGCTGCACGACATGTCCCACCATTCCCACTATAAACCTAGCTGCACGACATGTCCCACCATTCACCCGATAAACCTAGCTGCACGACATGTCCCACCATTCACACTATAAACCTAGCTGCACGACATGTCCCACCATTCCCACTATAAACCTAGCTGCACGACATGTCCCACCATTCACCCTATAAACCTAGCTGCACGACATGTCCCACCATTCACACTATAAACCTAGCTGCACGACATGTCCCACCATTCACCCTATAAACCTAGCTGCACGACATGTCCCACCATTCACCCTATAAACCTAGCTGCCCGGCATGTCCCACAATTCACCCTATAAACCTAGCTGCACGACATGTCCCACCATTCACACTATAATCCTAGCTGCCCGACATGTCCCACCATTCACCCTATAAACCTAGCTGCACGGCATGTCCCACCATTCACCCTATAATCCTAGCTGCCCGGCATGTCCCACAATTCACCCTATAAACCTAGCTGCACGACATGTCCCACCATTCACCCTATAATCCTAGCTGCCCGGCATGTCCCACAATTCACCCTATAAACCTAGCTGCCCGGCATGTCCCACCATTCACACTATAAACCTAGCTGCCCGGCATGTCCCACCATTCACACTATAATCCTAGCTGCACGACATGCCCCACCATTCACCCTATAAACCTAGCTGCACGGCATGCCCCACCATTCACCCTATAAACCTAGCTGCACAGCATGCCCCACCATTCACGCTATAAACCTAGATGCACGGCATGCCCCACCATTCACCCTATAAACCTAGCTGCACGGCATGTCCCACCATTCACACTATAAACCTAGCTGCATGGCATGCCCCACCATTCACCCTATAAACCTAGCTGCACGGCATGCCCCACCATTCACCCTATAAACCTAGCTGCACGGCATGCCCCACCATTCACCCTATAAACCTAGCTGCCCGGCATGTCCCACCATTCACCCTATAAACCTAGCTGCACGGCATGCCCCACCATTCACACTATAATCCTAGCTGCCCGACATGTCCCACCATTCACCCTATAAACCTAGCTGCACGACATGTCCCACCATTCACACTATAATCCTAGCTGCCCGACATGTCCCACAATTCACCCTATAAACCTAGCTGCACGACATGTCCCACCATTCACACTATAATCCTAGCTGCCCGGCATGTCCCACCATTCCCACTATAAACCAAGCTGCACGACATGTCCCACCATTCACACTATAATCCTAGCTGCACGACATGTCCCACCATTCACACTATAAACCTAGCTGCACGACATGTCCCACCATTCCCACTATAAACCTAGCTGCACGACATGTCCCACCATTCCCACTATAAACCTAGTTGCACGACATGTCCCACCATTCACCCTATAAACCTAGCTGCACGACATGTCCCACCATTCCCACTATAAACCTAGCTGCACGACATGTCCCACCATTCACCCTATAAACCTAGCTGCACGACATGTCCCACCATTCACACTATAAACCTAGCTGCACGACATGTCCCACCATTCCCACTATAAACCTAGCTGCACGACATGTCCCACCATTCACCCTATAAACCTAGCTGCACGACATGTCCCACCATTCACACTATAAACCTAGCTGCACGACATGTCCCACCATTCACCCTATAAACCTAGCTGCACGACATGTCCCACCATTCACCCTATAAACCTAGCTGCCCGGCATGTCCCACAATTCACCCTATAAACCTAGCTGCACGACATGTCCCACCATTCACACTATAATCCTAGCTGCCCAACATGTCCCACCATTCACCCTATAAACCTAGCTGCACGTCATGTCCCACCATTCACCCTATAATCCTAGCTGCCCGGCATGTCCCACAATTCACCCTATAAACCTAGCTGCCCGGCATGTCCCACCATTCACCCTATAATCCTAGCTGCACGACATGTCCCACCATTCACACTATAATCCTAGCTGCCCAACATGTCCCACCATTCACCCTATAAACCTAGCTGCACGACATGTCCCACCATTCACACTATAAATCTAGCTGCCCGGCATGTCCCACCATTCACCCTAAAACCTAGCTGCACGACATGTCCCACCATTCACACTATAAACCTAGCTGCCCGGCATGTCCCACCATTCACCCTATAAACCTAGCTGCCCGACATGTCCCACCATTCACCCTATAATCCTAGCTGCACGACATGTCCCACCATTCACACTATAATCCTAGCTGCCCAACATGTCCCACCATTCACCCTATAAACCTAGCTGCACGACATGTCCCACCATTCACACTATAAATCTAGCTGCCCGGCATGTCCCACCATTCACCCTAAAACCTAGCTGCACGACATGTCCCACCATTCACACTATAAACCGAGCTGCCCGGCATGTCCCACCATTCACCCTATAAACCTAGCTGCCCGACATGTCCCACCATTCATACTATAAACCTAGCTGCACGACATGTCCCACCATTCATACTATAAACCTAGCTGCCCGACACGTCCCACCATTCATACTATAAACCTAGCTGCCCGGCATGTCCCACCATTCACCCTATAAACCTAGCTGCACGACATGTCCCACCATTCCCACTATAAACCTAGCTGCACGACATGTTCCACCATTCCCACTATAAACCTAGCTGCACGACATGTCCCACCATTCGCACTATAATCCTAGCTGCCCGACATGTCCCACCATTCACCCTATAAACCTAGCTGCACGACATGTCCCACCATTCACACTATAAACCTAGCTGCACGACATGTTCCACCATTCCCACTATAAACCTAGCTGCACGACATGTCCCACCATTCACACTATAATCCTAGCTGCCCAGCATGTCCCACCATTCCCACTATAAACCTAGCTGCACGACATGTCCCACCATTCACGCTATAATCCTGGCTGCCCGGCATGTCCCACCATTCCCACTATAAACCTAGCTGCACGACATGTTCCACCATTCCCACTATAAACCTAGCTGCACGACATGTCCCACCATTCACCCGATAAACCTAGATGCACGACATGTCCCACCATTCACCCTATAATCCTAGCTGCCCGACATGTCCCACCATTCACCCTATAAACCTAGCTGCACGACATGTCCCACCATTCACACTATAATCCTAGCTGCCCGACATATCCCACAATTCACCCTATAAACCTAGCTGCACGACATGTCCCACCATTCACACTATAATCCTAGCTGCCCGGCATGTCCCACCATTCCCACTATAAACCTAGCTGCACGACATGTCCCACCATTCACACTATAATCCTAGCTGCACGACATGTCCCACCATTCACACTATAAACCTAGCTGCACGACATGTCCCACCATTCCCACTATAAACCTAGCTGCACGACATGTCCCACCATTCCCACTATAAACCTAGTTGCACGACATGTCCCACCATTCACCCTATAAACCTAGCTGCACGACATGTCCCACCATTCCCACTATAAACCTAGCTGCACGACATGTCCCACCATTCACCCGATAAACCTAGCTGCACGACATGTCCCACCATTCACACTATAAACCTAGCTGCACGACATGTCCCACCATTCCCACTATAAACCTAGCTGCACGACATGTCCCACCATTCACCCTATAAACCTAGCTGCACGACATGTCCCACCATTCACACTATAAACCTAGCTGCACGACATGTCCCACCATTCACCCTATAAACCTAGCTGCACGACATGTCCCACCATTCACCCTATAAACCTAGCTGCCCGGCATGTCCCACAATTCACCCTATAAACCTAGCTGCACGACATGTCCCACCATTCACACTATAATCCTAGCTGCCCGACATGTCCCACCATTCACCCTATAAACCTAGCTGCACGGCATGTCCCACCATTCACCCTATAATCCTAGCTGCCCGGCATGTCCCACAATTCACCCTATAAACCTAGCTGCACGACATGTCCCACCATTCACCCTATAATCCTAGCTGCCCGGCATGTCCCACAATTCACCCTATAAACCTAGCTGCCCGGCATGTCCCACCATTCACACTATAAACCTAGCTGCCCGGCATGTCCCACCATTCACACTATAATCCTAGCTGCACGACATGCCCCACCATTCACCCTATAAACCTAGCTGCACGGCATGCCCCACCATTCACCCTATAAACCTAGCTGCACAGCATGCCCCACCATTCACGCTATAAACCTAGATGCACGGCATGCCCCACCATTCACCCTATAAACCTAGCTGCCCGGCATGTCCCACCATTCACCCTATAAACCTAGCTGCACGGCATGTCCCACCATTCACACTATAAACCTAGCTGCATGGCATGCCCCACCATTCACCCTATAAACCTAGCTGCACGGCATGCCCCACCATTCACCCTATAAACCTAGCTGCACGGCATGCCCCACCATTCACCCTATAAACCTAGCTGCCCGGCATGTCCCACCATTCACCCTATAAACCTAGCTGCACGGCATGCCCCACCATTCACACTATAATCCTAGCTGCCCGACATGTCCCACCATTCACCCTATAAACCTAGCTGCACGACATGTCCCACCATTCACACTATAATCCTAGCTGCCCGACATGTCCCACAATTCACCCTATAAACCTAGCTGCACGACATGTCCCACCATTCACACTATAATCCTAGCTGCCCGGCATGTCCCACCATTCCCACTATAAACCAAGCTGCACGACATGTCCCACCATTCACACTATAATCCTAGCTGCACGACATGTCCCACCATTCACACTATAAACCTAGCTGCACGACATGTCCCACCATTCCCACTATAAACCTAGCTGCACGACATGTCCCACCATTCCCACTATAAACCTAGTTGCACGACATGTCCCACCATTCACCCTATAAACCTAGCTGCACGACATGTCCCACCATTCCCACTATAAACCTAGCTGCACGACATGTCCCACCATTCACCCTATAAACCTAGCTGCACGACATGTCCCACCATTCACACTATAAACCTAGCTGCACGACATGTCCCACCATTCCCACTATAAACCTAGCTGCACGACATGTCCCACCATTCACCCTATAAACCTAGCTGCACGACATGTCCCACCATTCACACTATAAACCTAGCTGCACGACATGTCCCACCATTCACCCTATAAACCTAGCTGCACGACATGTCCCACCATTCACCCTATAAACCTAGCTGCCCGGCATGTCCCACAATTCACCCTATAAACCTAGCTGCACGACATGTCCCACCATTCACACTATAATCCTAGCTGCCCAACATGTCCCACCATTCACCCTATAAACCTAGCTGCACGTCATGTCCCACCATTCACCCTATAATCCTAGCTGCCCGGCATGTCCCACAATTCACCCTATAAACCTAGCTGCCCGGCATGTCCCACCATTCACCCTATAATCCTAGCTGCACGACATGTCCCACCATTCACACTATAATCCTAGCTGCCCAACATGTCCCACCATTCACCCTATAAACCTAGCTGCACGACACGTCCCACCATTCACCCTATAATCCTAGCTGCCCGGCATGTCCCACAATTCACCCTATAAACCTAGCTGCCCGGCATGTCCCACCATTCACCCTATAATCCTAGCTGCACGACATGTTCCACCATTCCCACTATAAACCTAGCTGCACGACATGTCCCACCATTCACCCTATAAACCTAGTTGCACGACATGTCCCACCATTCACCCTATAAACCTAGCTGCACGACATGTCCCACCATTCACCCTATAAACCTAACTGCACGACATGTCCCACCATTCACACTATAAACCTAGCTGCACGACATGTCCCACCATTCCCACTATAAACCTAGCTGCACGACATGTCCCACCATTCACCCTATAAACCTAGCTGCACGACATGTCCCACCATTCACACTATAAACCTAGCTGCACGACATGTCCCACCATTCACCCTATAAACCTAGCTGCACGACATGTCCCACCATTCACCCTATAAACCTAGCTGCCCGGCATGTCCCACAATTCACCCTATAAACCTAGCTGCACGACATGTCCCACCATTCACACTATAATCCTAGCTGCCCAACATGTCCCACCATTCACCCTATAAACCTAGCTGCACATCATGTCCCACCATTCACCCTATAATCCTAGCTGCCTGGCATGTCCCACAATTCACCCTATAAACCTAGCTGCACGACACGTCCCACCATTCACCCTATAATCCTAGCTGCCCGGCATGTCCCACAATTCACCCTATAAACCTAGCTGCACGACACGTCCCACCATTCACCCTATAATCCTAGCTGCCCGGCATGTCCCACCATTCACACTATAAACCTAGCTGCCCGGCATGTCCCACCATTCACACTATAATCCTAGCTGCACGACATGCCCCACCATTCACCCTATAAACCTAGCTGCACAGCATGCCCCACCATTCACCCTATAAACCTAGCTGCACGGCATGCCCCACCATTCACCCTATAAACCTAGCTGCCCGGCATGTCCCACCATTCACCCTATAAACCTAGCTGCACGGCATGTCCCACCATTCACACTATAAACCTAGCTGCACGGCATGCCCCACCATTCACCCTATAAACCTAGCTGCACGGCATGCCCCACCATTCACCCTATAAACCTAGCTGCACGGCATGCCCCACCATTCACCCTATAAACCTAGCTGCCCGGCATGTCCCACCATTCACCCTATAAACCTAGCTGCACGGCATGCCCCACCATTCACCCTATAAACCTAGCTGCACGGCATGCCCCACCATTCACACTATAAACCTAGCTGCCCGGCATGTCCCACCATTCACACTGTAAACCTAGCTGCCCGGCATGTCCCACCATTCACACTATAAACCTAGCTGCACGGCATGCCCCACCATTCACACTATAATCCTAGCTGCACGGCATGCCCCACCATTCACACTATAAACCTAGCTGCCCGGCATGTCCCACCATTCACCCTATAAACCTAGCTGCCCGGCATGTCCCACCATTCCCACTAAGTGATGAGCCTAAGCAACAAAGTGAAGCTGCTGGACCAGCCTTCGGGGAGGAGAGAGTGCGGCCTCAGTGGACAGACTGCATGGTGTAAACGAATCCACCATTGGCTGCATACGGAAGAATGAAAAGGCAATCCGAGAAAGTGTTGCAGCGAGCCCTGTACCGAGCACCAAAGTGGTCGCGTCCACATCTGGGCAGGGCCGGGGCGTCCACGTAGAAAGGATGCAGAAGGCTCTCTGTATGGATGGAGGACGTATAGAGAAGCAACATATAGAGAAGAATGAGTGATATTCCAAAATATAGTCATTTTTGTGCTCAACCTGGGAATGACATGGCAACAGGTTTTGTTGGTCCACAGCTGCAGGATGTGTAAGAGTGGCAAGAAGGCCCCTACCACCTCCTGGGAAAAGAAATCATTACCATGATGCTCCCCTCTCCTTCATCCTAGTAGGTCGGGGAATGTTTTGTCCGACGTCTTGTATGAAAATGACGTTTGACTGAAAGTGATAAGAATTTGGAATTTAGCTACCTTGCCGGTGATGACGATCAAATGCTTTTCGTGGCAGCGTTGTATCCTTAACGTATAACTCATGATAACAGATTGGACAGGAAATGACTATTAACCTGAATGCAAACACTGGGCTGATTGTTCAGCCATTATTTGTCAGTGGCTTTATTGGTGACCGATTCGATAAACAACATCGGCCAAAGTTGTGGATAAAAACATCCATCGAGCTGTATTTGAATAAGGGCAGCACTGGAAAGGGGTGTGGTGCACGTGCACCAAGTCAAATTCAATGAGGTGTATCTCTGATATGGGGGAAAACAGGTTTTGATGTTACACGATACTTATGTGGGGCCTGCGCCTTACAGTGTCTCATGAATGCATGACAGTAAGTTGATTTATACGGTGTGCTTCAGACAGTCAGCCGATATGAAATGGCAATTGAGTCGAGTGACTCAGACCAACAAATGACTCAGCTCTGGAGTTCAGAGTTTGGGATGGCAAGATAGTTTGGGATTGTTGGAAGGATGGATGATAGCCTCTTGAAAGTTTATGCCGGAAGAAGGTGTTCCTTCGGCAGGGAAATGAGATCAGTTAGTCTGTCTATAATACATATAGATGCATATGTGCTACAATTACAACATACATATTGAGAAGTGCTTAACATTTGACAGGTACATGTGTACATCAAGTCAAGTGACCATGTATCAAGTGTTCCAAGTAACCCCAACCATGCGGTGAGTTGGAACATTCATTATTCTATGGTTTTAGAGGCTTAACCTAAACTTGAGTCACCGAATAATAATCATTAGTGTTGTTGAAATTTAGGTTAAGCCTTAAAATCATACAATAATGAATTATTCTCAGATGAATACGAGTATATTGATTAAAATTGGTTTCGACACAACCACTCTGCGTTGTGGGCAGCCAAATGTATCTGCGAAGCCAAATTTTGGTGAGTAATGTCTTGTGTCACAACTTTTATATGTGCCTGGCAGTTTCATTACAACGCCGTGTTCATGACGACACTCTCCAGCATCGTCAGAGTCAGGGAATGAAAATGTAGGATTCTCAGCTTTTGCCTTTGTTTGGCTGCAGCGTCTGAGAAACTTCCATAGGGCAAAATATAGGACATGGGGTTAGTTGGAACAAGCCACATGCTTTCTGTTCCAACTAACCCCAAATGGCCAGGTGACAATCTTCTGTACATTACACAACACAGTCCTTTAGATGCAAGATCGATTTCGCCTCAAACTGTGGCATAGTACGTGCATGTATAATACATAACAGGTACTGACCTTCATCTAACTAAATCATCAAGATAAAATAACATTTCCTCAAAGAGAAATATTTACTCAAAATTGCAAAAAACGGACAGAAATTTCTCTTCAGAACAACACCCTTCCTTTTGCAATGAAAACAATATGTGGATGGCTGACGTCATTATCTACCACGACATGGCAGCACCACCGAGACATTCTCCTTGGTTGCTTTGAAAACTGCAATGTTTCAAATAAACTCACATTCCAACTAACCCCACATTCCAATTAACCCCACATTTCAATTAACCACATGTTCCAACTAACCCCATGTTCCATCTAACCACACGTTTCAACTAACCCCATGTTCCAACTAACCCCATGTTCCAACTAACCCCATGTTCCAACTAATCCCATGTTCCAACTAACCCCGCATTCTAACAAACCCGATGTTCCAACAAACCCGATGTTTCAACTAACCCGATGTTCCAACTAACCCGATGTTCCAACAAACCCGATGTTCCAACTAACCCCACATTCCAACGAACCCGATGTTCCAACTAACCCCACATTCCAACTAACCCCACATTCCAACTAACCCCACAGTCCAACTAACCCGATGTTCGAACGAACCCCACAGTCCAACTAACCCCATGTTCCAACTAACCCCACATTCAAACTCACCCCACATTCCATCTAACCCGATGTACCAACTAATCCGATATTCCAACAAACCCCACATTCCAACTAACCCGATGTTCCAACTAACCCGATGTTCCAACTAACCCGATATTCCAACAAACCCCACATTCCAACTAACCCCATGTGCCAACTAACCCCAATGTTCCAACTAACCCCACATTCCAACTAACCCCACATTCCAACTAACCCCCAATTCCAACTAACCCCATGTTCCAACTAACCCCACATTCCAACTAACCCGATGTTCCAACTAACCCCACATTCCAACTAACCCCACATTCCAACTAACCCCACAGTCCAACTAGCCCCAGGTTCCAACTAACCCCACATTCCAACTAATCCCATGTTCCAACTAACCCCACATTCCAACTAACACCACATTCCAACTAACCCCACATTCCAACTAACCCCACGTTCCAACTAACCCCACATTCCAACTAACCCCACATTCCAACTAACCCCACATTCCAACTCACCCCATGTTCCAACTAATCCCACATTCCAACTAAACCCACGTTACAACTAACCCCACCTTCCAATTAACCCCACGTTCCAACTAACCCCACATTCCAACTCACCTCATGTTCCAACTAACCCCACATTCCAACTAAACCCAAGTTCCAACTAACCCCACATTCCAACTAACCCCACATTCCATCTAACCCGATGTTCCAACTAATCCGATATTCCAACAAACCCCACGTTCCAACTAACCCCACATTCCAACTAACCCCCAATTCCAACTAACCCCATGTTCCAACTAACCCCACATTCCAACTAACCCGATGTTCCAACTAACCCCATATTCCAACTAACCCCACAGTCCAACTAGCCCCATGTTCCAACTAACCCCACATTCCAACTAACCCCATGTTCCAACTAACCCCACATTCCAACTAACACCACATTCCAACTAACCCCACATTCCAACTCACCTCATGTTCCAACTAACCCCACATTCCAACTAAACCCAAGTTCCAACTAACCCCACATTCCAACTAACCCCACATTCCAACTCACCCCATGTTCCAACTAATCCCACATTCCAACTAAACCCACGTTACAACTAACCCCACGTTCCAATTAACCCCACGTTCCAACTAACCCCACATTCCAACTCACCTCATGTTCCAACTAACCCCACATTCCAACTAAACCTAAGTTCCAACTAACCCCACAGTCCAACTAACCCGATGTTCGAACGAACCCCACAGTCCAACTAACCCCATGTTCCAACTAACCCCACATTCAAACTAACCCCACATTCCATCTAACCCGATGTTCCAACTAATCCGATATTCCAACAAACCCCACGTTCCAACTAACCCGATGTTCCAACTAACCCGATGTTCCAACTAACCCGATATTCCAACAAACCCCACATTCCAACTAACCCCATGTGCCAACTAACCCCAATGTTCCAACTAACCCCACATTCCAACTAACCCCACATTCCAACTAACCCCCAATTCCAACTAACCCCATGTTCCAACTAACCCCACATTCCAACTAACCCGATGTTCCAACTAACCCCACATTCCAACTAACCCCACATTCCAACTAACCCCACAGTCCAACTAGCCCCACGTTCCAACTAACCCCACATTCCAACTAACCCCATGTTCCAACTAACCCCACATTCCAACTAACACCACATTCCAACTAACCCCACATTCCAACTAACCCCACGTTCCAACTAACCCCACATTCCAACAAACCCCACGTTCCAACTAACCCCACATTCCAACTCACCTCATGTTCCAACTAACCCCACATTCCAACTAAACCCAAGTTCCAACTAACCCCACATTCCAACTAACCCCACGTTCCAACTAACCCCACATTCCAACTAACCCCATATTCCAACTAACCCCACGTTCCAACTAACCCCACGTTCCAACTAACCCGATGTTTCAACTAACCCCATGTTCCAACTAACCCCATGTTCCAACTAACCCCACATTCCAACTAACCCCACGTTCCAACAACCCGACTTTCCAACTAACCCGATGTTCCAACTAACCCCATGTTCCAACTAACCCGATATTCCAACTCACCCCACATTCCAACTAACCCCACGTTCCAACTAACCCCATGTTCCAACTAACCCCACATTCCAACTAACTGCATGTTCCAACTAACCCCATGTTCCAACTAACCCCACATTCCAACTAACTCCATGTTCCAACTAACCCCACATTCCAACTAACCCTTTGTACCAACTACATGTTCCAACTAACCCCACATTCAAACTAACCCTATGTTCCAACTAACCCCACGCTCCAACTAACCCCACGCTCCAACTAACCCCATGTTCCAACTAACCCCACATTCCAACTAACTCCATGTTCCAACTAACCCCACATTCCAACTAACCCTATGTTCCAAGTACATGTTCCAACTAACCCCACATTCAAACTAACCCTATGTTCCAACTAACCCCACGTTCCAACTAACCCCACGTTCCAACTAACCCCACATTCCAATTAACCCCCACGTTCCAACTAACCCCACATTCCAACTAACCCCACATTCCAACTAACCCTATGTTCCAACTAACCCCACGTTCCAACTAACCCCACGTTCCAACTAACCCCACGTTCCAACTAACCCCACATTCCAATTAACCCCCACGTTCCAACTAACCCCACATTCCAACTAACCCCATGTTCCAACTAACCCCACATTCCAACTAACTCCATGTTCCAACTAACCCCACATTCCAACTAACCCTATGTTCCAAGTACATGTTCCAACTAACCCCACATTCAAACTAACCCTATGTTCCAACTAACCCCACGTTCCAACTAACCCCACGTTCCAACTAACCCCACATTCCAATTAACCCCCACATTCCAACTAACCCCACATTCCAACTAACCCCACATTCCAACTAACCCCACGTTCCAACTAACCCCACATTCCAATTAACCCCCACGTTCCAACTAACCCCACATTCCAACTAACCCCACATTCCAACTAGCCCCATGTTCCAACTAACCCCACATTCCAACTAACCCCACGTTCCAAATAGCCCCATGTTCCAACTAACCCCATCTTCCCCTACTGTCTTGTCTCCAAGAGCAAGTTCTTATGTTGGCCTCGTATATAGCTCAGGTCGGATTCATAGCAACTCGACCCAACAAAATAATGCGTTACAACTGATTCCAACCAAGCAAACTCGCTCTCCAAACCCACAAGGTCATCCTGCTTCTGACTTCTGTAAATGGGAACATGAAGGTTGGTTCTCTGTTGAACTAGTTCCATTCTGAACATGGTTAGAACATAGTGATGTGAAAAGGCGTGCATTATTTAGTCGATGCAACGTAACTTCCCCTGAGGGATGGCACTTACATTTATGAATCACTCTACTTGTGAAACACAGGGATGACAGTTTATACCTGGGTCTAGATTCAAACCCAGGCAAGACAGCTTATTGGTGAGTGTGCATACCTCTAGTCCAATCTGTCATCTCCTTCACAGGATAAACCCACAGCCAAGGAAAAGACATAATATATGGTTATCATATTTCCTCATAACAATATTTCATGTTTTTACCTGCGACATACCGCAGGTCTACAAGCGCTTCGCGTTGTTGTTGTTGAGGTTCTTGTTAGGGGTCGATTTGTGCATCCATTGGTCGGACAGCTGCTGGACCACACCCACACCTGTCACTTGACTCCACCTACCATAGCACCAATATGAAAGGATTTGGCCAATATGAAATTCTGCTGATTATACACTGCCTGGATTTGTTGCGTAGGATTCCCATTAGCTTTGTTTGGGTCGAGTGTTACTGATAATGACGAACCCTGAAAAATCTCACCATATGTCGAATAATAGAAAGGTTTAATCAACCCTGTCACAATGCATGGTACATCACACTGCAGGTAATCAAGTGCAATGTTATGCAAATTACTATTTAAAAAAAGTGTTATGTCATTTTTGAAAGGCCCCATATTGGGGTTAAACAATCCGTGACCATGTGATGAAGCAGCTTCTTCTGATCTAACCGTGGAGAGGCTGACATGGACGAGAGGTATCGAGTTAATTTTTTAATAGCGCATTAAATGTGAGTTTCCCAATCACGCTGTCATATTTTAAGAATGCTTTAAATGCGCGAATGCTTTAAATTGGCCCATTAACCACAGTAACACAGGTTGTGACCACAATGTGGTCATTCTTGTTGTTTCATGTAGGCCAAAGTTCAGTCAAAAGGCAGTGATGTAAGATATGGAAGGGGCCATGTGAGTGGGCAATAAAATAAATAAAGTAATTTGTTACATTTTGTTATTAAACAGAGTACCGTAGCTTCTTTGTTGAAAGCTTTGCTGAATTGCCCTCTGTTATGGATTCGATTCCCATGGCTACTCAGTGGAAATTGCACCACCTGTCTGGAGTCAATCCTAGCCTTTATAACTTGTTGTTGAAAAAACAGCTGATGTCACAGAAAGTAATGGCAAGTCCCTTTCAGCCATACAGAATTGAAGGTGATCATTAACTCTCGGGCTTGACTTGGAGTTAATGAGTGACCACATCAAAGCTGTTCTATATTTTACTACCTAGCCCTTTTAAAGGCATTTAACCTTTAAACTGAACATTTGGGATGTGCACAGCTCTGTATGCTGTCACTCACAATAGGTTGGAAGAAGAGTTCAGAACATTCGCGATTGAGCTCCCTAGTATGGGTTCGATTACCGAGCTGACTATTAAACTGTCACTCTGGTATTCTGTAGGCAGGACGATGCTATCGAGACAGAGTGCCAGTGTAAGACTTGATAGGATTGAAAGACATATTCCAAGTATTTGATCAGCTAGTGATTCTATCAAGGTTGGCAGAGAAGGAAGAGACCTGCATATGCGAAGGATGACGGGTGTCTCTGAACACCGCATGTCTCATCACCGCATCAATGAGTGTTCCATCTGTCTGATGGAATGTTGTGTTGTTCTTGTTCTTGTTCTTGTTCTTGTTGTTGTTGTTGTTGTTTTTGTATGGCCCCAGAAAGTGCTCTCGAACCTACCTGCGACATGGAGACAGTCCATCGATCTCCCAAGAGCAATCCAGAGATCCCCCACATCTCGGATTGTCCTCCACCCCCCCCATCCCCTCCCCCGCCTTCACAAAGTCAGGGCCGTGGCAGAGTTAAAGAGAGAGAGACGAGAGGGAAAGGGCCAATCCATGGGGACCGATCAGAACTCTGACCGTGACCGCGCTGCCCTGACGAATCCGGGAAGCAGGGAAGAATGCGGAAGATTTGGCCCCCGACTTGCATTGGAGGGGTACAACCACCACGAGGAGGCATCCCTGATAGTTGTCAGATGAAATGTTGAACTTGACGCTGGAGACCTCGCTGTCTGCCATTGTCGCTGCTGGATATTTGCATCGCACCCATTTTAGTGTGCTTTCAGGGTGCACACTGGCACAATGAGCTGCGATGATCAATATTGGCAGGGGGATGGGAGGAAAAGAGAACAAACTCGACGAGACTAAATTTACAGCTTAAATCTAAACAACCGCAAGCAACCTTATTTGTTGAGAAGAAAGATTTATTGTTAATTTGCAACTTTATTTGCCCTAACTTTCTTCATCGACGATCTTGCTGACTCTCTGGGAAATCCTCTTTTATCTCGACTTTGCTGATGACTCCACCCTCTGCAGAGACATCGGTCATCCTTCGCATATGCAGGTCTCTTCCTTCTCTGCCGACCTTGATAGAATCACAAGCTGATCAAATACTTGGAATATGTCTTTCAATCCTACCAAGTCTTACACTGGCACTCTGTCTCGATAACAAGACTATCTGGCGAACCCTCCCATCTACAGCCTTATCAATCCTCTTGAAGGAGCTAGGGCTAGGAGTTAGGGATAGGAGTTATGGCTAGGAGTTAGGGCTAGGCATTAGGGCAAAGAGCTAGGGCAAGAACTAGGCTAGGAGTTAGGGCTAGGAGCTAGGGCTAGGAGTTATGGCTAGGAGCTAGGGCTAGGAGTTAGGGCTAGGAGTTAGGGCTAAGAGCTAGGGCTAGGAGCTAGGCTAGGAGTTAGGGCTAGGAGCTAGGGCTAGGAGTTAGGGCTAGGAGTTAGGGCTGGGAGTTAGGGCTGGGAGTTAGAGCTAGGAGGTAGGGCTAGGAGCTAGGGCTAGGAGTTATGGCTAGGAGCTAGGGCTAGGAGTTAGGGCTAGGAGTTAGGGCTAAGAGCTAGGGCTAGGAGCTAGGCTAGGAGTTAGGGCTAGGAGCTAGGGCTAGGAGTTAGGGCTAGGAGTTAGGGCTAGGAGTTAGGGCTGGGAGTTAGGGCTGGGAGTTAGAGCTAGGAGGTAGGGCTAGGAGTTAGGGCTAGGAGCTAGGGCTAGGAGTTATGGCTCAGAGCTAGGGCTAAGATCTTTGTTTCTTTCATATTTCTTTCTACGTTTTCACATTTCTCCTTATTCATTCTAATTGTTGCTTTTTCTTTATTTCTCTCCTCTCTTTATCTATCTGTCCAAGAAGTGAATTCTTGCAGAGATTTTTCTGGAAGGTTCTCTTGGCTGCACCTGGATAGGTTTTAAGGGTTGTGGAGTCACGGCTGAAACCCAATCCTATCCAGGTTCCTTGTGATTACTCCATCTTTGCTCTTTGCTTATTTGGGTTCCTTCTGATGATGCCAATGTAGTATTTGGTTTTCCATTTCATTCAGTCACTCAAATTTTTAGGTCTCAATATCAGCTACGATCTTTCTTGGGCAAACCACATTTCTCAGTTGGCTTCTAAAGCCAGTTTCCAACTGGGCATCCTGTGTCATACAAAGTCCTTCTTTGGCACATGTGAACTCTTATCCACCTTTAAGGCCTTCATGTCCAGAATGATGGAGTTGAGTCTCTGTGTCTATCACTTTCACATCACATACAGGTCAGTGATCTCTATTTTATACTACTGGTACCTCCTTTTTTCTGTTTTGCACCCTCCTCCCTTTTCGTGATCTATTCCCCACCCGCTCCTCTCCCAGATTTCTTCAGGGTGCACACAGTTGACCGGCAACCACTTCAGGTAAAACTCCCAAAATCCAGCGGGGTTTGGAAAATCACTTCCGTGTTTCTTTATTTATTTACCATTGATCTTCATTGTGTGTCGGGACCATAACGTTGTTACTATTTGAGCTTTTGTCATTAAATTATCAATAAACCTCTGTTATGAGAATAATAGTAAAAAGCCAGTCAAAATGATGGGTTGGAACAGTTTATTCGATGGTGCAGCCTCGTGAGCGTGCCAAAGTCTGAAGCCTCGGCCTCGTGTCAGGTGTGCTTATATCTTCTTTCTTTATCAGACATCCTTCAGACATAAATGAACACTCGTTTTACTGTGCGTGCATTGCACATCATGTGCAGCGAATTTCACTTCCCTGCACCTTGTATTTATGGTTACTAGCAACGGTACCTGCCCTACGGGTGGGGCTTCAATTGGGAGGCCCAAATGAAAGGCTAAATATCAGAAATTGAAGGCTTTTTTTCTTTTCAACGATTTATATAAAAATCTGTTAAATCTCGATCGGTGCAGCCGTTTTTGCAGCACCCGGGAAAATAACGTCATACGGGAGCAAGTATCAACAGGATGTGGCAGTGTGGGAGTCCACGTTTCTGATCCTCCATGCCGAAGTAGCCCACCACTTCTCCAAGCATTCCGCTCTTCAGATCCGCCATGACAGATTTAAGCTTGATACTGAAGACGCGTGCAGTTAGTCCTCCCGATGTCATATGTACTCCCGATACGTGTTTCCTTCATTGTAAAAACTTCCAAATCAATAGTTAAAAGGATTTTGAGCCGATACGTGTTACGGCCTTGGCAAGATCGATGGAGACAGCGATATGTTAGCGTATTCACCACCCAAATAGCTATGCGGAATTCTCTCATGTAGAGATTAAACTCACATCATTTGAACTTTGGCCGAGGTCATTATTTACTTTTAATGATGTTTATATATGAATGATGTTTAATGATGTTTATATTGGTTTTGGGTCGTCCTTTCCACATATGGGATTGTGAGTTGGAGAGACGGCCGTGATGGCGGGGAGGGAGTTGGAATTCTCCAAGCAGGGATTCAACCCGTGTCCTTATGAAAGGTCTTTGTCCGAGGTCACCGAGTCCGATCGGTGCAGCCGTTTGTGCGGCACCCGGGAAAACAACATCGTCACAATGGAAACATCGTCACAATGAACGTTATGCGAACGTGAATGTTATGCGGGAGTCCAACCTGAGAATTCTCGAGACCAAAGCTGAAATTGGAAAAACTAAATAGCCTATTTTACTCCTGGAGATCCCAGGATTACCCACCCAAAATATTGTTGTGATGGGTTCAGCCGATTTTGCGGTACCTTCGAATGGACAGACAGGCAGACAGACAGACGGACGGACATTTGGTGAATTATAGTAAGATTTAAAAAATAGCTTCTGTACAACGCCCTTGAGGCTCGGTTTGCAAGCCACTATTTACAATTCCAATAGAAGAGACATAATTATTATTTTATGGAAAATGTTTTTAGAGTTTGTTTTACCCTCAAAAAATAGACCGTAGTGAACACACATTCATTTTAAAATATTGGCATTTAAAACCTTCCCTGATGAAGGGGGATAGACATCTATACAAACACACAAACTGACATTGTGTTTTATATGGTAGATGGAGAACACGAATTGATAAAATATACAAATTTTTACTTGTTGTTATCGTCAAGTTTTGTTTGAGTACAAACGGACATGCATGGGCTTTGTGTTTTGAGATGATTTCTAGTTTGAACCATATGTTACAATCGAAAAGGAGGAAGTTGCTGGGACATGCCAAAGATTAGAGATTAACCAAAAATCTCACCCTCCATATGAAGGTGTCTCAAAACATAATACAGATGCAGTTTTACACTTCAAACATAACACAGGTGCAGGTTGGGGAATGGGGGGGGGGGGGGGGGGGGGGGTTCTGTTTCTGTCCAGTTTCTGTCCAGAAACCAGTTCTGTTTGCACCTACAAAATTTTGGATCCACTTCACACTTCATATGTTCAAATGACGTAACAATCAGTAAGTTTGATTACGGTTTTTAAGCCATTTCAGAGCTCTGTTGATGTAAGTTATGAAGGCAACAACTATGAATATTAGATAATAATTGCTCAGCCATCAGTGTAGTTAAGTGCTGCCAATCAGTTGGATCGGTGGCAGCACCCTCGAGTCTTACAATCAGCATGAGGAAGAAAGACAGAGTCATTTACAAAGTACCACCAGGTCCACCTTGTGTTTACCCACCCAACGAGTACATCGGCACTTCACGGCGAAATATATATATATATTGTTGCGGATCTCGAGCTCGTCGACGTACTGAGGGGGGGGGGGGGGGGGGAGTTAAGCCCTGCTCCCCTTCGAGCTTCGAGTCCACGAGGCCGCTACCCACACTACATTCGTGGGGGGCAGATTGCTAAGCAATTCCAGCCGCCGAACCCACAGCTAACGCGTGGAAGGGTTAACGGTCACGACCCGAGTACCTTCGACACACGCAGCCGTGAGAACGGGGGCTGAACCTTGCACGGGTCACACTGGTATTTAACGCCCGAGCGGTTTGTGCGTCGCGTAACTCGTGCTGTTAACACTATGGAACCCGATCGAGCGGTTTTAATTCGTGCAATGCCCGGTCAATGGTGAAAAGATGATGACGGCCAGGTTGGAAACGAACCACAGGATTTATTCACAAATGTACAAAATTCAGAGAAAAGGGACACAGTGGAGAACCCTAATGGCCTTACTTACGTTCCCAGACAAGGGCCCTCAGACTCGTTCGGGGAAGGGGAGGAAGAGGGGAATGCGCCCAAAGCGCGGCCGCTCGTGCAGTTTGCCCGGACGGGCTCGTTTGGCGGATACCCCCAAGGATGTTCGCTGCAGGGGCATTGATCACAGTCGTGCACGAAACAGGAATCCGAGGAGTGTATCTCAAGGTCAGCGAGGCCGAGCGCACGTGCAGGGAGTCCAGGCAGAGAGGTCGTCAGGGCAGAGAGAGCGTTCAGAGTCCCGGGCCAGAGAGAGAGAGAACGGGGGTCCGGGCCAGGTTTTATAGCCACCCCCGGAGCCCCACTCAAATGTTCCATGGGCCACCACTGGCCGCCGGGGGTCACGTGTCATGACAGCCCCTTATTGGTCGCTCTCGGCCACTCCCGCCAGCCTCCATTGGCTGTAACTTACTGGCCACTCCCTTTAGCTCTCATTGGCTGTAACTTACTGGCAACTCCCTTTGGCCTCCATTGGCTGTAACTTATTGGCCACTCCCTCTCGCTCCCATTGGCTGTTCGCTGCTTACCGGCCACGCCCTCCAGCTCCTCCCTCGGGCCTGCTAGACTTGTCCTAGGCCCATGACACGGCACTTCAGGATGCAATGAAGCCTAACCTTACTCTACCTGCCTCAACGCATACTAACACTGGGAATGAGACTATACTTCACATTTAATAAGAAATAACTAACGAAGCGAGGCTACATGTTGTGGTGTAACTAACTATAGGGGGGTTGCCTTTGTTTACAAAACCGCAACAATATATATATATATATATATATATATATATATACACAGTCACGTGAAAAAGTAAGTACACCCCATGTAAAGTTTTGACTTTTTTCAACATATTTCAACATACAGCTATTTGATCTTCATTTCAACAATATTTATAGATAAAGGTGATATAATATAATAAATATCATGAAACATTTACATTTTGTAGTCCATTGTATAATTTAAATAAACATAAATGCAAATTTCGCATGTGGAAAAAGTAAGTACACCCTTGGCTCTAGTAGGTGGTATTGCCCCTTTGGCAGAAAGAACCTCAAGTAGGCGTTTCTTATAACTGTCTATCAGTCCCTGACATCGACTGGGAGAAATTTTTGCCCACTCCTCCATGCAGAATTCTTTCAGCTGTGCGATGTTTGAGGGGGTTCTTGCATGCACAGCTCGTTTCAAATCCCCCCACAACATCTCGATGGGATTTAGATCCGGGCTTTGACTTGGCCATTCCAGAACCCTCCATTTATTTCCTTTCAGCCATTCCTTGGTGAATTTACTGGTATGTTTAGGGTCATTGTCATGTTGCAAGGTCCACTTTCGGTTGAGCTTCAACTTTCCGACAGATGGCCTCACATTATCTTCAAGCACCCTCTGGTACAATGAAGAATTCATAGTGGATTCTATGATGGTGAGCTGCCCAGCCCCTGATGCAGCAAAGCTGCCGCAAACCATAATATTTCCACCACCATGCTTTACAGTTAGTATCAGGTTCTTGTGGTCAAATGCTGTCTTTGGTTTTCGCCAAACATGTCTTCTGGTACTGTGGCAAAATAGCTCTACCTTTGAGTCATCTGTCCAGAGCACATTGTTCCAGAAGTGCTGGTCTTTGCCTCAGTGTTCATTGGCAAACTTTTTTCTTGCCCTGATGTTCTTTCTGGACAGCAAAGGTTTCCTCCTGGCACACCTCCCATGTAGATCAAATTTGTGCAGCCTCTTTCTAATGGTAGACTCGTGCACTTTTTTCTCTTTTTTTGCTTTTCTTTTTTTTGTATACAAGATCGAGGCTCGTGAAAGAGCTAACATTAATCACACAAAAAGTCAAACCGACACATAAAACACAAAAGAAGGGGAGCGGAACACAAGGTGGGGAGAGAGGGGGAAAGACACAAACACAACATTTGAGAGCAAGGACATCGAGAGAAATGTAGGAGGGGAATGGCTTGGGGGGAGGTGGGAGATGTATAAAACATATACTAACAAGTACTTCCAGGAAGGAAGTTGGAATTTCAAAAAAAGTGTATCTGGGGTGAATTAGCGAGGGTAGAAAAGATCAAGGTTTTGGATGTGGGAAGATAAGAGATGGTGGTGAACAGCTGTTTTAAAGACCTGGAGGGAGGAGTGGGATTGAAGGGAGTGGAGGAGTTTGTTCCAGAGGCGGAAGAAAAGGGGAATAAAAGAGTGAAGGTGAGCAGAGAGAGTAGATTTTGGCAGTTTAACCATAAGACGGTTGCTGGCAGATCTTGTGCGACCTGTAGGAATATTAGGGGGACAGAGCACAGAGAGAGCTGGGGGAGCAAGGCCGGAGAGGAGTCGGTAGAAGCCAGAAAGACCACCAACCTGCCTGCGGTGAGTGAGTGAAAGGCCCTCGGAGTTAGCTTCATCGCAGGAGATTCCAATGATTCTGAAAGCTTTGGTTTCAACAGCGTGAAGCTGAGCGAGGTGTGAGGCATGAGCAAGATGCATCCTTCCAAGATGCTGGCAGATTACCTTGAGCAAAAGAGAGGGTGAAAAGAACAGAGAGAGGTTGAGATAGAGCGACAGAGCAGGATTTTAGGACACATGGGCTGATGCCGTCTGGTCCAGTTGCAGAATCAGAGTCGAGGTTTGACAAAAACATCTCCGCCTTGTCAGGAGAGAAGGACACAGAGTCCAGGAGCAGTTGGGTTCGACTGGGAAAGGTGGGAACAGAGAGAGATGGGTTTGGGACACAATATTTTAAGGCAAACACAGAGTTGAGGCATTCGGCTTTGTCACGTGCGGTGTCAACTGTGTAGCCATTTGGGCTAAGGGAGGGGATGGAGCGGGTACAAACACCAGAAACGGATTTGACCAGACGCCACCAGGATTTGGAGGAAGGAGACAGGTTTGAGAGTTCAATCTTGTGTGTGGAGAGATAGTGCTTCCTGGCACTCCTGAGAGTAGAAACACACTTGTTTCGAGCTTGGTGGAAGGAACTGAGATTGCCTTCAGTTGGATTAGCCTTCCAAGAGGCAAAGGCAAGTTGTTTCAGGGCAACTGCCTCACCACAAGATTCAGTGTACCATGGACGGGAGGAAGGGTAAGACAACTGAAGACGAGATCGGATAAATCTGTGCATGAGAGAGAGCAGTTTGCTTTGGAAGAATTCCCAGGAAGAATTTATGTCAGAGGCAGTAGAGATGGGAGACCAGTCCAGATGATTGATGGCTGCTTGCAGACCGTTCCAGTCAGCCTGAGTGACATGCCAGCCTCGTCGGCGCTGAGGAGGCTCTCTGAGAATGGCCAGAGAGATGTCTACTTTAACAAGCACATGATCAGAAGAACTGATTGGAGCAGAAGAGCAGCAGACATTTGCAAGGAAGTTTGTCATAACCAACTCTAGAAGAGAAGATATTCCATTGACTGAAATCTGGGTCGGGAAATTGACAGATTGTGTCAGTCCCAATGAGTCGCAGAAGTCCTTTGCTGAGGTGCTATCGCTGGTGAGAGAGGAACCCACACCCAGCCAGCCGGCATGATGACAGTTGAAGTCGCCACATATGAGGAAGAGAGAGTTGGGATGAGTGGCTAGAAGTTGGTCCATGTTGTCAGACAGTGAAATGTAAATGGAGACATCACTGTTTGGAGGACGGTACAGAACACATATGAACAAAAGGTGGGAGCGGAGAGGAAGCTGTAGCCAGAGGTACTCCTGGGGGTGGGGTGGAGAGAGTGCAGTACAAGGAGAGTGAGGAAGAGAGTTTTTGATAAAGATAGCAACCCCACCACCAGGAGGAGGCTCAGGTATATCATACCGGAGGAGGGAGTAACCAGGAAGAGATATTAAGGAATCAGAGTCATCTTGAAGGAGGAAAAGTTTCTGTCAACCCTCGACTCTGATTCTGCAACTGGTCCTGATGGCATCAGCCCACGGGTCCTAAAATCATGTTCTTCTGCTCTTTCACTCCCTCTTTCTGTTCTCTTCACCCTCTCTTTTGCTCAAGGTCATCTGCCATCTGCTTGGAAATCAGCCAACATCACCGGTTTGCACAAAAAAGGTGCAAAAACAGATCCCAGCAACTACAGACCAATCAGCCTTCTCCCAATTATCAGCAAAGTCATGGAATCCATCATTGCTTCAGATATTAAATCTTTCCTCTTCTCCAATGGCTTGATCTCTGATCATCAATTTGGTTTCAGACCTGGTCACTCTACTCTGGACATGCTGCTTCTGCTTTCTCAACAATGGATGGAGGTCCTCAATGCCAAACAGGAAATTAGAGCTGTCTCCCTTGACATTTCACGTGCCTTCGATACGGTCTGGCACCCCGCTCTGCTCACCAAACTCTCCTCCTTTGGTATCCATGGAAATCTCCACGCATGGCTGGCGGACTTCCTCTCTGGTTGTATTCAACGTGTGGCCCTGAATGGGTTTCTCTCATCTCCTCTTCCTGTTCAGGCTGGAGTTCCCCAAGGTAGTGTTCTGGGCCCTGTGCTTTTTCTGGTCTTCATCAATGATCTCTCTGACACTCTTGAAAATCCTCTCTATCTCTTTGCTGACGACTCTACTCTCTGTCGCTCCATTCCTCATCCCTCAGATCGGCAGTCTGCAGCCTCCTCACTCTCTGCAGACCTGGACAAAATCACAGACTGGTCAAACAAGTGGAACATGTCTTTCAATCCTGACAAATCTCACACTCTTACAATGTCTCTCAGAAAGGACCGACTGGACAACCCTCCCATCTACTTTCTCAACAATCCTCTCCAAGAAGTTCTGTCGCTCAAGCTTTTGGGTCTCACTATCTGCCATGATCTTTCTTGGGAAAACCACATTTCCAAGCTGGCCTCCAAAGCCAGTCGCCGACTGGGCATCCTCCGTCGTGCGAAGTCCTTCCTTGGCACACCTGAGCTCCTCACCACATACAAGGCTTTCATCCGCAGCTCAATGGAATACTGTTCCACCCTCTGGGCTGGTGCTCCTGCCTCACACCTTGCTCGGCTTCACGCTGTTGAGGCCAAAGCTTTCAGAATCATTGGAATCTCCTACGATGTAGTCAACACCGAGGGCCTTTCACTCACTCACCGCAGGCAGGTTGGTGGTCTTTCTGTCTTCTACCGACTCCTCTCCGGCCTTGCTCCCCCAGCTCTCTCTGTGCTCTGTCCCCCCAATATTCCTTCAGGTCGCACAAGATCTGCCTGCAACCCTCTTATGGTTAAACTGCCAAAGTCTAGGCTCTCTGCTCACCTTCACTCTTTCATTCCCCTTTTCTCCCGCCTCTGGAACAAACTCCCCCACTCCCTTCAATCCCACTCCTCCCTCCAGGTCTTTAAAACAGCTGTTCACCACCATCTCTTATCTTCCCCCATCGAAAACCTTGATCTTTTCTACCCCCGGTAATTCACCCCAGAGTCCTTGCAGTGTTCATATGTTTTATTCCTCTCCCACCTCCCCCCAAGTCCTCCCGATGTCCCTGCTCTCAAATGTTGTGTTTGTGTCCTTCCCCCTCTTCCCCCTCTCTTTTGTGTCCTTCCCCCTCTCTCCCCATCTTGTCTGCCGCTCCCCTTGTTTTTTGTGTTTTGTGTGTCGGTTTGTCTTTTTGTGTGATTAATGTTAGCTCTTTCACGAGCCTCGATCTTGTATACAAAAGTTTCTGTTAAGCAGATCAAGTCTGTATTGTCAGAAGCAACCTGAATGGAGAGATCAATCAGGTTTGAGCGAAGGCCCCGGATGTTTGAGGTCCATACCGTTAATGAGGAGAGAGGAGGAGCATCGGGTGTAGGACAGGGGAGGGGTGGGTTAGGGTCAGAGGAAGGATGAGAGGGGGATGTAGGCAGAGCAGTTGATAGTGTGTCAGAGATTACAGAAGAGTTACAAGAAAGGGAAGGATGAGGAGGACGAAAGGTTTGAAGGTGATAGGATGAGGCACAGTGAGGGGTTGTTTGAGGGGGGGCAGAGGAAAGTAGAAGGATGGGGGAGGTGGAGGTATGAGATGGAAGGGAGATGAAGTGGGGAGGAGGCAGCTTTGAGGAGGAGGTGGGAGGGGGGAGAATTTAGGGGGGAGATTAGAAGGGGAGGGTTGGGGGGGAGTTTTGAATGGAAGGGGCAAGGGGGGAGTTTAGGAGGGGAGGGGCAAGGCGGGAGTTTCGGAGGGGAGGGGCAAGGGGGGAGTTTTGGAGGGGAGGGGCAATGGGGGAGATTTGGAGGGGAGGGCCAAGTCTCTCTCTTAGAAAGTGGATGATTAATGAAAGACAAACATTTATAACAATTTGGGTTTATTGTGATTTTCAAGTTAGCGATCCGTTTAAGAACGATGGAGGAGGGGTGGAATGAATTTGAATTTAGAGCATGTAGTGATTTAGAATTATAAGAGATTGAATATTTTTTTGAAGTGGAATGAGTTGGAGAGGAAATTGGAAAAAGCCTTTTAAATAGGAAGAAAAACAGCATCTTGTAATATACCACTGAATAAAACACTGCAGGGGAAAGTTTAAACATATTTCAACAGAACCGTGAGGAACAGTCTTATATTCACAAAACTACCAATGGGGAGAGGGAGCCGAGAGGGACAACCACAAGTCATGTGAACAGGGGAAAAGGTGGAAGGCAAGGAGATAATGGGGGCGGGGCGAGACAGCCCACGTGGGCAGAATCACACGATGGGACAATTTCACACGTGGAGAATGGGAAATAAATGTTGTTGTTGTTTTTTTTTGTTTTTTTTGTTTGTTTGTTTTGGGGAGGAGGGGGGTTAAAACGTGAGACAAAGAGTAGATGTACGGGGAAGTTTGTGGGAGAAAGGGAAATCTAAAAGCCTAGCAAAAACAGCGAAGGCAGAAACAAACTTCGACCGGGGGACAGGGGAAGTCTGAGGCAAGGCCACAACACGTGTTGCAAACAGAAACGATTAATTTATGAAAGATAAACACCGAGAAACTTCCAAGGGACACACTATAGGTTCACACACCGAAAGATGAATGCAGTTTTGACAAAATACAATTGCGAACAATGACTTAACTTTGAAAATGTGGAGAACGTGTGCAGCTTCGAAAATCCCTGCCGACGTCTCCAAAATCTCGCGAGATCTTCAACTTCAACAACACTTTGACATCAACAGTGGCAAGAGCTACCTGTAGGTCCCGTGATGACATTCTGGGGTTCTTAGAGAATTCTTTCAGCATCTTGTGGTCTGCTCTCGGGCTGAACTTGCTGGGGCGGCCTGGCCTGAACAAGTTGGCAGTTGTATGGAATCTTCTCCACTTGTAGATGATCTTCCGGACAGTCGAATGATTGATTTCAAATTGTTTGGAGATCTTTTTAAACCCCTTCCCAGACTCGTAGGCATCTATAACCTTCTTTCTAAAGGCCTCAGAGAGCTCTTTTGATCTAGGCATGGTGACGCCGCACACTTCAACAACAAAGAGCAAACCAAACTAAATGTCTGAGGTTTAAATAAGACAGGTTCCTCCAAGATCCTCTCTAACGATGTTCTAATCATTTGCACCTGAGCTGGTGCACCTGATTCTAATTTTAGGTGTTTGAAGTAGTGATAAATGTAGGGGTGTACTTACTTTTTCCACATGTGAAATTTGCATTTATGTTTATTTAAATTATACAATGGACTACAAAATGTAAATGTTTCATGATATTTGTTATATTATATCACCTTTATCTATCAATATTGTTGAAATGAAGATCAAATAGCTGTATGTTGAAATATGTTGAAAAAGTCAAAACTTTACATGGGGTGTACTTACTCTTTCACGTGACTATGTATATATATATACAGTCTTTGCCAAAAATATTGGCACCCTTGCACTTTTTTCAAATAATGCACCACGTCTTCCAGCAAATTGTTGAAATTTAAAAATCTTTTGGTAGCAACATGTGTATTTCTTTGGTTTGCAGTGGAACAGAACAAAAAAAAAAGCTGAAAAAATTGCTAAATCTTAGCTTATTCCACACAGAAATCCTAAAATGTGCCAGACAATATTATTGGCACCTTTTAGAAGTTGTTGGAAATAATTAGATTTCAAGCAGGTGATTCTCCTTTACTTTGGAATTGAACTCACCTGTGGTGAGTTGCAAGTGTTTGCAATATAAACATCACTCATTCAACCAGTTTGAATAGAGAAAAGGAGTCATTCTGTTGTTTTGTTTCACCGTGTGTACTGCAATGAGCATGGAGAAAATGAGTCATTCTGCTGTTTTGTGTCACCGTGTGTACTGTAATGAGCATGGAGAAAAGGAGAAAAGAAAGAAACCAGAGAATTGTCTGAGGAGGTCACACAACATTGTCGCCAAGCATGGACAATCTCAAGGCTACAAGTCCATCCCCAGAGACCTTGATGTTCCTGTGTCCACCGTACACAATGTTATCAGGAAGTTTAAGGCCCATGGCACTGTAGCCAACCTCCCTGAACGTAGCCACAAGAGAAAACTTGATCGAAGATTGCAGTGAAGGATTGCTCCAATTGTGGAGAAAGCACCTCAATCAACTGCCAAACAGATTCAAGCTGACCTTCAGCCACAAGGTAAAACAGTTTAAACTCGCACCATCCGTCGCCAACTTGATGAAAGGGGGTTCTATGGAAGGAGCCCACTGCTGAGAGAGAGACATAAGAAAGTCTGAGTGGAGTTTGCCAAACACACCTGAACAAGCCAAAATCCTTCTGGGAGAATGTCCTGTGGACAGATGTGACCAAATTATAGCTTTTTGGGAAAGCACATCATCTCTATGTTTACAGAAAACAAAATGAAGCCTTCAAAGAAAAGAACACCTTCCCTGCAGTCGAACATGGAGGAGGTTCAGTGATGTTTTGGGGTTGCTGTGCTGCCTTTGGCACTGGGTGCCTTTAATGTGTGCATGGCATCATTACATCAGGACATTACCAAGGCATTTGGGAACCCAATGTTCAACCTAGTGTCAGAAAGCTGGGTCTCTGTGGAAGGTCATGGGTCTTGCAGCAGGACAATGACCCCATACACAATTCAAAAAGCACCCAGGAATGGTTCAAGACAGTTTAGGCAGTTGCCCTGAAACAACTTGCTTTTGCCTCTTAGAAGGCAAATCCAACTCAAGGCAATCTCAGTTCCTTCCACCAAGCTCGGAACAAGTGTGTGTCTACCCTCAGGAGTGCCAGGAAGCACGATCTCTCCACACTCAAGAATGAACTCTCAAACCTGTCTCCTTCCTCCAAATCCTGGTGGCGTCTGGTCAAATCCGTTTCTGGTGTTTGTTCCCATTCCATCCCCTACCTTACCTCAAATGGCTACACAGTTGACACCGCACATGACAAAGCCGAATACCTCAACTCTGTGTTTGCCTCAAAATATTGTGTTCCAAACCAATCTCTCTCTGTTCCCACCTTACCCAGTCGAACCCAACTGCTCCTGGACTCTGGGTCCTTCTCTCCTGACAAGGTGGAGAAGTTTTTGTCAAACCTCGACTCTGATTCTGCAACTGGACCAGACGGCATCAGCCCACGGGTCCTAAAAGCCTGCTCTGCCCCTCTATCTCACCCTCTCTCTGTTCTTTTCACCCTCTCTTTTGGTCAAGGTCATCTGCCAGCATCTTGGAAATCAGTAAACATTACCGCTTTACACAAAAAGGTGCAAAAACAGATCCTTGCAACTACAGACCAATCAGCCTGCTCCCAATTATCAGCAAAGTCATGGAATCCATCATTGCTTCGGATATCAAATCCTTCCTCTTCTCCAATGGCTTGATCTCTGATCATCAATTTGCTTTCAGACCAGGTCACACTACTCTGGACATGCTGCTTCTGCTGTCTCAACAATGGATGGAGGTCCTCAATGCCAAACAGGAAATTAGAGCAGTCTCCCTTGACATATCACGTGCCTTCGATATGGTCTGGCACCCAGCTCTGCTCACCAAACTCTCCTCCTATGGTTTCCATGGAAATCTCCATGCATGGCTTGCGGAAATTCCTCTTCGGTCGTAGTCAACGTGTGGCTCTGAATGGATTTCTCTCATCTCCCCTTCCTGTTCTGGCTGGAGTTCCCCAAGGTAGTGTTCTGGGCCCTGTGCTTTTTCTGGTCTTCATCAATGATCTCTCCGACTCTCTGGAAAATCCTCTCTGTCTATTTGCTGATGACTCCACTCTCTGCCGCACCATTCCTCATCCCTCAGATCAGCAGTCTGCAGCCTCCTCACTCTCTGCAGACCTGGACAAAATCACAGACTGGTCAAACATGTGGAACATGTCTTTCAATCCTGACAAATCTCACACTCTTACTATGTCTCTCCGAAAAGACCGCCTGGAAAACCCTCCCATGTACTTTCTCAACAATCCTCTCCAATACGTTCTGTCGCTCAAGCTTTTGGGTCTCACTATTTGCCATGATCTTTCTTGGGAAAACCACATTTCCAAGCTGGCCTCCAAAGCCAGTCGCCGACTGGGCATCCTCCGTCGTGCGAAGTCCTTCCTTGGCACACCTGAGCTCCTCACCACATACAAGGCTTTCATCTGCAGCTCAATGGAATACTGTTCCCCCCTCTGGCCCGGTGTTCCTGCCTCACACCTAGCTCCGCTTCACGCTGTTGAAACCAAAGCTTTCAGAATCATTGGAATCTCTTGCTATGAAGCTAACTCCGATGGCCTTTCATTCACTTACTGCAGGCAGGTTGGTGGTCTTTTTGTCTTCTATCGACTCCTCTCCGGCCTTGCTCCCCCAGCTCTCTCTGTGTTCTGTCCCCCAAATATTCCTACAGGTCGCACGAGATCTACCAGCAACCCTCTTATGTTTAAACTGCCAAAATCTAGGCTCTCTGCTCACCTTCACTCTTACATTCCCCTTTTCTCCCACCTCTGGAACAAACTCCCCCACTCCCTTCAATCCCACTCCTCCCTCCAGGTCTTTAAAACAGCTGTTCACCACCATCTCTTATCTTCCCCCATCCAAAACCTTCATCTTTTCTGCCCCTGCTAATTCACCCCAGATACACTTTTTTGAAATTCCAACTTCTTTCCTGGAAGTCCTTGCAGTGTCCATATGTTTTATACCTCTCCCACCTTCCCCTAAGCCCTCTCCCTCCCACAGTTCTCTCGATGTCCTGCTCTCAAATGTTGTTTCCTTCCCCTTCTCTCACCATCTTGTCTACCGCTCCCCTTATTTTGTGTTTTATGTGTCGGTTTGACTTTTTGTGTGATTAATGTTAGCTCTTTCACGAGCCTTGATCTTGTATACAAAAAAATAAAAAATATATAAAAGACACAAGTCAGGAGACGACGATGTTTCACGAGCGAGCGGTATTCTTCGGTTCGATTTCGAAAATTCGGTTCGATTCCGACAACTTTGAAAATTTGACCTTTGTGACCTTGAAATGTCAAAATGAAGGTTACTGACCTTCAAATGAAATAGAAAATAATGTATAATCAGTTATGAGGTTAGTTAGCTACACAATACCGAAAATTCGATTCGATTCCGACAACTTTGAAAATTTGACCTTTGTGACCCTCAAAGGTCAAAGATTCTGAAATTTGTTGGAAAACCTGTATTTCATGATGTCTGTGCTAATATAAGATCATGTACGACATTTCACCCTATCAGGAAGCGAACAATGTCATAAAACCATCAAAAATCGACTTTTCTAAATTTCGTGACCTTGTGACCTTGACATTGGGGCGAAAATGAAAAATCGAGCTCCGTGGCGCTAGACACATGACACTGGCCTAACCAAATATCGAAACCCCTGTCAGATTCCACCAAACCCCTCGGAGAAGATGTAGCTTGAACTTGATTACCCCTAAAAAGACGTTTTTCGGGCGTGGCTCCGCCCACAATGGGCGCAATACCCCCACTCTAGGCAGTACACAACTAGATCATGATATGATCTAACCCTAACCCTAACCCTCCCACCCAAGTTTCATCAAGATCGGATGATATCATCGGGTAGTTATGCTGCGGACAGACAGACACACACACAGACAGACGCACACACATGACGAATATAGTGGTCACTTGATAACTCGTGAACCAAAAACGTTGGACTGTTCTGAAGTGGCCCGCAATGAGTCCAGATCGAAATCCCATTGAACACCTGTGGGGAGATCTGAAAACAGCAGTTGGGAGAAGGTACCCTTCAAATCTTGGAGAACTGGAGCAGTTTGCACAAGAAGAGTGGGCCATACTGCCAGTAGAGAAATGTAGGAAGCTCATTCGTGGCTAGAGGAAGCACTTCACTGCAGTTATTTTGTCCAAAGGCTACCAAATATTAAGTCGAGGGTGTCAATAATTTTGTCAATGCCATTTCTTTTTATTTTCTGATTTTAAAGGATATATTAAGTTCTGAATCAAAAACAAAGGTTCTGTAATCTTATTATAATAGAGAAAACGTATATGGTTATGTCGTTATATTTATATGCGACGAGAACGTCTTCTTCTTCTTCAAATAAAATTAACACCCTTGAAGCGCGGTGCTGCGCGCGCTAAGGCTTACGAAAGGAGCAAGCGGACAACGCGGTTCATACAAAAGAGTCTTTATTCAAAGCACTCAAACTGCAGCACTGAGCTGCTCGGGGCTGCGCGCCCCGTGTATATCCTGAGGCCACGCCTCTCTCCCCGGCGTGGCCCACCCCCACTTGGTGTGCGGGGTGATGTCACCACGTCAGTGCTTTCGTGTCCGCCACACGCGCCCCCCAGAATCCCCGCGCACCTGAAGGGTCAGTTTGCGGGGCAAACGGATGACCCGGCCGAAGTGCCCCCTGGCGACTGGCGGCGTCCGGGATGCAGGGATGCCATCTGGGATGCCTCCGGCTGCCCCTGGGATGGGTGCAGGACAGGGGGGCGGCGTGGCGGTGGGGCTGGCCGGTGCCAGGGGTCCGCCCGCAGGGGGGCGGCCCCAACGCGGGGGTCGGGCCACTGGCGGTGGATGGTCCACGTCGAGGTGGGCCGGCTTGAGGCGGTCCACAGAAACGCGGTCAGGAGTACCGCCGATGTCCAGGGTGAAGTGCTTCACCCCGGTCTCCAGCACGCGGAAAGGCCCGTCGTACGGGGGCCGCAGTGGTGTCCGGTGGGCATCGTGGCGGACGAAGACGTACTCCGCCGTGCGAAGCTCCGGGGCGACGTGCATCGGTGGGTGCCCGTGGCGTGCCGTTGGCACCGGGGCGAACCTCTGGGCGGTCTCCTGCAGAGCGGAGCGCTGCTGTGCCGCGGCCATGGTGCCGTGGAGTCGGGGAGGAACTCGCCCGGCACCCTCAGCGGTTGCCCGAAGACCAACTCCGCCGCGGATGCGTGCAGGTCATCCTTGGGCGCCGTCCGGAGGCCCAGCAGGACCCAGGGGAGCCTGTCGACACAGCCGCCGTCGCGGAGGGTGGCCCGGAGCGCGGCCTTCAATGAGCGGTGGAATCGCTCGCACAGGCCGTTAGCCTGGGGGTGGTAGGCCGTGGTTCGGTGCAGCCGGAACCCGAGGCCCCGCATGACCGCCCCCCAGAGCTCCGAGGTGAACTGGGGGCCACGGTCGGACGAGATGTCTGAGGGGGCACCGAACCGGGCGACCCAGGTGGCGATGAACGCCTGCGCGACGTCCGCCGCCATCGTCGACGCCAAGGGCACGGCCTCCGGCCACCGGGTGGTGCGGTCCACCATTGTGAGGATGTGGGTGAAACCCTGCGAGGGGGGCAGAGGTCCCACCATGTCCACGTGGACGTGGTCAAACCGGCGTTCCGGCACCGTAAACGGGGCCAATGGGGCCTGGGTGTGCCGGTGCACCTTGGCGCGCTGGCACGCGAGGCACGTCCTGGCCCAGCCGTGGATGGCCTTCCGGAGGCCATGCCAGACGAATTTGTCGGCGAACAACCTCTGGGAGGCCCTCGTGCCCGGGTGGGACAGGCCGTGGATGGCGTCAAACACCTGGCACTGCCAGCCCGCGGGCACGATGCGGCGAGGCCGCCCGAGGGAGACGTCGCACAAGAGGGCCGCGCCCGCGCCGTCGAACGGCACCTCGGTGACGCGGAGGCCCGTGATGGCGGTCCGCAAGGCCTGGACGTCGGGGTCAGCGGCCTGGTCCGCTGCCATCCGGGCATAGTCAATGCCGAGGTGGACTGCGTGGGCGACGGCCCGGGAAAGGCAATCCGCCACCGGGTTGTCCTTCCCCGCGACGTGCCGAATGTCCGTCGTGTACTCGGACACGGCCGAGAGGTGACGCTGCTGCCGGGCCGAACACGGCTCGGTGACCTTGCCCATTGTGAAGACCAGCGGCTTGTGGTCGACGAAGGCCATGAACGCACGGCCCTCGAGCAGATGGCGGAAGTGCCTGACCGCCAAGTGAAGCCCGAGCAACTCGCGGTGGAAGGTACTGTAACGGCGTTCGGGCGGGCGAAGCTGCCGGCTAAAGAACGCCAGCGGTTGCCAAGCTCCACGCACCCATTGCTCGTGCACCACGCCCACCGCGTAGTCCGAGGCGTCGGTGGTGAGGGCGATCGGTGCATCGGGCGCCGGGTGCACGAGCATGGCGGCGTTAGCCAAGGCGAGCTTCGCGCCCATGAACGCCGCGTCCATCTGCTCGGTCCAGGTAACGTCACCTTTGCCCGGCTTACCTCAGAGAGCTTCGTGCAGGGGGCGCAGGAGCTGGGCGATACCGGGCAGGAACCGATGGTAAAAGTTCACCATGCCCAGGAACTCCTGCAGCCCCCTGATCGTGCGGGGGCGCGGAAACCCCTTCACCACCTCCACCTTGACCGGCAGGGGGACGGCTCCGTGCCTGGTGACGCGGTGCCCCAAAAAATCGATTTCGGCGACGCCGAACCGGCACTTTGCGGGGTTCACAATCAGGCCATGCTGGTCCAGGCGTTCGAAGAGTGTGCAGAGGTGGTGTAGGTGCTCTTCGCGGGACGCGCTGGCGACGAGGATATCGTCCAGGTAGACGTATACAAAATCCAAGTCACGCAGGACGCTGTCCATCAGCCGCCGGAATGCCTGAGCCGCATTCTTCAAACCGATGGGCATCCGCAGGAATTCGAAGAGTCCGAATGGCGTGATGACCGCCGTCTTCAGGATGTCCTCCGGCCTGACGGGGACCTGATGGTAGCTGCGTATGAGGTCCACCTTCGAGAAGAAGGACATGCCCGCCAAACGGGCAGAAAAGTCCTGAATGTGGGGGACGGGGTAGCGGTCGGGGGTGGTGGCGTCATTGAGATGGCGATAGTCCCCGCACGGTCGCCATCCCCCGCCGGGCTTCGGCACGATGTGCAGCGGCGATGCCCAAGCACTCTCCGAGCGCCGAACGATGCCGAGTCGCTCCAGGGTAGCGAACTCCGCTTTTGCTACCGCTAGCTTCATCGGCTCGAGGCGGCGTGCCCGGGCGTAGACCGGTGGCCCGACGGTGGGGATGTGATGGGCCACCCCGTGCTTAACGGCCCCCGCCGAGAAGGTGGGCCGTGTGAGGGCCGGGAAGCTGGCGAGGAGGCGGGTGAATTCGTCCGCTGCCGGAAGCGTACAGATCAACGTGGCCGGAACCGAACCGTTCGGCAAGCCACTCGGTGAGCCGCTCTGTGAGCTGCTCGATGAGCTGGGCAGCGCACAAGCGAGCGAGCTGAACGTCTCGGCCTGGACAAGACGTCTGTGCTTTACGTCGACCAGGAGCCCATTTGCGCACAGGAAGTCCTCGCCAAGCAATGCCATGGGCACGTCGGCGGTGACGAACGACCATCGGAAAACCTGCCCTCCGAACCGCAGAGAGAGGCAGCGTTTTCCGTACGTACGGGTGGGCGTCCCGTTCGCGGCAAGCAGTGCGGGGCCCCCGCCCGCGGTGTGCTTGTCCGACGTATCAGCAGGAACGACACTCACCTGCGCTCCCGTGTCGCACAGGTAACGGCGCCCGGATAAGGTGTCCGTTATGCACAGTAGGCTGTTCGAACGGCTGGCACTCATTGCCACTATCGAGCGCCGGCCCGGGCGTTTCCCGACCTGTCGAAGGAGCACGGCAGATGACACTGTCGAGCCTCGTGGCCGAACCTGGCATGGAACCGGCACCAGGTGGTGGAGCTGGAGGAGCACGGCTGGCTCCGCCAGGCTTGTGGAGCCGGCGGTTTTCCCCACGGTGGCGGTTTTCTCCGCAGTGATGGGCGGGGCGTGGTGGCGGCCACGAGGTGTGCATCGGCATCAGCCTCGGGATCCACGAGGTGTGCAGCAGCATCAGCCTCGAGATCCGCGACGGCGGCACCGACTCTCGCCCGCGTGTCCGAAGCCGCGAAGTACCTGTCTGCCTCGGCGGCCAGTGCTTGGGGTTCCGTTATCACGGTCCCGGCCAACGCGAGGCGTACCTGTGCTGGTAGTTGGCGATGGAAAAGCGCCCGGAATAGAGAACCAGGGGCTTCGTCGCCCAACAGCGACAGCATATGGTCCATTTGGACAGACGGGCACGTGTCGCCGAGCTCGGGGAGATCCAGGAGGTGGTCGGCCCGTACGTCCTCCGTGAGGCCGAACGTGGCTAGGAGTAGCCGCTTGAGCGCCTCGTACTTGTGGCCGTCCGGTGGGTGGCGAAGGACGGACACAACTCGAGCGGCCGTGCCGGGCCCGAGGGAGGCGACGACGTGGCAGTAGCGCGTGTCGTCGCTGGTGATGCGCCGAAGCTGAAACTGGGCTTCAGCTTGGACGAACCAAACTTCGGCCTGGGCCTCCCAAAATTCGGGAAGTTTGACCGACATCGCGTTGTTTGCCATTGCAATGGCGTCGTGTTCGGAAGGATCACTACGGCAGATCCAACGTCGAGGTCACCAAATGAAGCGCGGTGCTGCGCGCGCTAAGGCTTACGAAAGGAGCAAGCGGACAACGCGGTTCATACAAAAGAGTCTTTATTCAAAGCACTCAAACTGCAGCACTGAGCTGCTCGGGGCTGCGCACCCCGTGTATATCCTGAGGCCACGCCTCTCTCCCCAGCGTGGCCCACCCCCACTTGGTGTGCGGGGTGATGTCACCACGTCAGTGCTTTTGTGTCCGCCACACCCTCTTAATTAACCCTCTTAATTATGTTTAGACTGCTGAGACCGCTCAGACCTTTGATGACCCTTTAATTACCCCAAGACCCTTAAGACCACCAAGACCCCTGAAGACCCAAAATACCCTAAAAGACCCCAAAAAAACCCTGAAGACCCCAAAGACGCTGAAGCCCCAAAACACCCCAAATACCCAAAATACCCTTGAAGGACCCGAGGCTCAAAAAGACCCTCAAGACCCAAATTGCACCGAAGTCCCAAAAGACCCAAAGACACAAAATACCCCGAAGACACAAAACACCCCGAAGACTCAAAACACCCCGAAGACCCAAAACACCCCGAAGACCCAAAACACCCCGAAGACCCAAAACACCCCAAAGACCCAAAACACCCCAAAGACGCAAAAGACCCAGAAGACCCAAAAGACACCGAAGACCCAAAAGACCCCGAAGACCCCAAACACCATGAAGACCCAAAACACCTTGAAGACCCAAAACACCCTGAAGACAACAAAGACCCTTAAAGACCCTGAAGACCGAAAACACCCCAAAGACCCAAAATACCCTTAAAGGCCCAGAGGATACAAAAGACCCCGAAGACCCAAAACACGCCGAAGACCCAAAAGACCTGGAAGACCCAAAAAGACCCTTAAAGACCCAGAGGAGCATTAAAACCCCAAATACCCCGAAAACCCAAAAGACCCTAAAAACCCAAAACACCCCGAAGACTCAAAAGACCCAAAACACCCAGAAGACCCAAAACATCCTGAAGACCTAAAACACCCTGAAGACATAAAACACCCTGAAGACCCTAAAGACCCTTAAATACCCTTAAATACCGCGAAGAATCAAAATACCCCAAAGACTCGTAAAGACTCAGAGGAAACAAAAGACCCTTAAGTCCCAAAATCCCCTGAAGACACTGAAGACCCAAAAGACCCCAAAGACCCTGAAGTTCCAAAACACCCCAAAGACCCAAAATACCCTTAAAGGCCCAGAGGATGCAAAAGACCCTGAAGACCCAAATGGCCCTGAAGACCCAAAAGACACTGAAATGGTCAAAGATGCCTATCTCTCTGAAACGACGTGTGGTGAGGTGCGTGGAGTGCACCAAGTCATGCTGCTATTAACAACGAAATAAAGAATTGTGGGGACCAAATACTTTTGTCAATTTCAACTTATTTTTAGAGAAAATTGTGAGTTATTTGAAAAAAGCGCAAGAGTGCCAATATTTTTGGCCACAACTGTACATACACACACACATATATATATATATATATATATATATATATATATATATATATATATATATATATATATATATATACATACATATACATATCTATATATAAATATGCATATATATATATATACATTTACATATAATATACATATACATACACATGCATATACATATACAGTGCATTCAGAAAGTATTCAGACCCCTTCACTTTTTTCACATTTCGTTATGTTGCAGCCTTATGCTGAAATCGTTTAAATTCACTTTTTCCCTCATCAATCTACACTCAACACCCCATAATGACAAAGAGAAAACAGGATTTTAGAATGTTTTGCAAATTTATTAAAAAGAAAAAACTGAAATATCACATTTACATAATCATTCATTTTATTTGCTATGACACTTGAAATTTAGCTCAGGTGCCTCCCATTTCTCTTGATCATCTTTGAGATGTTTCTACACCAAGATTGGAGTCCACCTGTGGTAAATTCAATTGATTGGACATGATTTGGAAAGGCACACACCTGTCTATATAAGGTCTCACAGCTGACAATGCATATCAGAGCAAAAACCAAGCCATGAGGTCGAAGAAACTGCCTGCAGAGCTCAGAGACAGGATTGTGTTGAGGCACAGATCTGGGGAAGCCTATCTGCTGCATTGAAGGTTCCCAAGAGCACAGTGGCCTCCATAATTCTTAAATGGAAGAAGTTTTGAACAACCAGGACACTTCCTAGAGCTGGCCGCCCGGCCAAACTGAGCAATTGGGGGAGAAGGGCCTTGGTAAGAGAGGTGACCAAGAACCCGATTGTCACTCTGGCTGAGCCCCAGCGATCCTGTGTGGAGATGGGAGAAACTTCCAGAAGGACAACCATCACTGCAACACTCCACCGATCTGGGCTTTATGGCAGAGTGGCCAGACGGAAGCCTCTCCTCAGTGAAAGACACATGAAAGCCCACAGAATCTTGTTTCTCACAATCTGAGAGTCCTATAGGTGCTTTTTTGCAAACTCAAAGCGGCCTTTCATGTGTCTTTCACTGAGGAGAGGCTTCCGTCTGAGGTTTCACTGAGGCTACTTATGTAAATGTGAAATTTCAGTTTTTTCTTTTTAATAAATTTGCAAAACTTTCTAAAATCCTGTTTTCTCTTTGTCATTGTGGGGTATTGAGTGTAGATTGTTGAGGGAAAAAATGAATTTAAACGATTTCAGCACAAGGCTACAACATAACAAAATGTGAAAAAGTGAAGGGGTCTGAATACTTTCTGAATGCACTGTATATATATTCATGCATACATATTTTTATATTCATACATTATTCATACATTCCAGATGAGACATCAATAAATATATTTTGATCCCCTCCCTCTTGATCCCCTCGCAAATCCCCTCTTGTTAACACAATCCCCTCACCTCACTAAATTCAGTGTTAACACAATCTCTTTTGATTTATAATATATCTCCTTATGAATACAACCTAAAACTATATTAGCTTTATTGAAAGCCGCCGGGCACTGTGCTGTTTGTTTATCTCCTGCTCCGCGTACCCCAAACCTGGTGTTGACTTAACGGTTAAGGTGGCTGGCTTCATATGTTAGAATCTTCAGTTTGAGCCCATGTCGTGGCATTGAATTAACACCAGGGGGGTTGACTCAGCCTGTCATCCTCCCAGTTCGGCAAAATGAGTACCAGCTTACTATACTGGAAACAGGGGCAACTGCATCAGCAGCACAGCTGTGCTCCAAGCAATGATGCAACCAGCAGCCATTGGATACATACCAAATGATGATGATGACCCCCCCTTCCCTTCCCCCCCATCCCCCCCCCCCCCCAATGTGTTACTACCACCAGATCCTTCTCCTGTGTCATACACTCCAAGACTCCCCCTTGCATTATATAATCCTTATTTATGGGCTGGGAGGATGGCCGAGACCTAGAGGCAGGGCCAGATTAACCTTTTGTGGGCCTGGGACCAAACAAATTTTTGGGCTCCCATTTGGAGAACCATTGCAAAAAAAACCAAGAAAGAGCAATTAGAGATTGCAGACCCTCGCCAGGACGTGTTTAAGTGGTGTATTTTGTGTGGTGTTTATTAGCCACTGTGTTTGTGTGGTTTATTGATGACATCGATATATGTTCAATCCAATATGGCTGCCAAACTACGTGACCGATGACGTCATCAATTTAATTCCCCCATGCAATTTTTTGTGCAGATCATGCTCAAGAAATTTAAAACTTATCGGATCATGACGATCATGACAATCCGATCATGATTTTGAATTATGATGTCATAATGAAGGCACTGATGAGATAATCATGAATGTATGTTGTTCCCCATTGTAAGTACTTGACAATGAATCATGTTTCAACTTCTTCTATGGAGCGGTTTCGGAGATATCGAGGTGCCATTTTTTCGGTTTTTCCAAGATGGCACCGTACCACGTGACATATGACATCATAATTGTCATCAAAATGTTCTACAGGAGGAGGCGCTCGTATGGTGAAAAATTTGTGTCAATTGGTTCAACGGTCGCAGAGAAAAGTACACTCACACACACACAATTAGCAAGCTGTCATACAATACTGTTGCTTGTCAATGTGAATAGTTATGACACCTACAAATTGAGGTAATTTAAATTTAGCGAAGTTACGGGCGGTTTAAAAGTGTGACAATGTGCAGATGTAGTAAAAAAAATCCAATCGGCTTTTACAAGGTCAGGAGGGCTTTAGCTTTAGTTAATCTTGAAAATAGTTAACCTGCACAATAAGTGTCTTTTCCCCACAAACAGTCTAAAAAAACGAGTCCACATTTTAAACGACCATGCCAAATGGTATAAACAAGGTTGTTTTCATCCGAAACCACAGATTTCCACCGAAGGGGTAGGGTCGCAGGGTACCTGTCTTTCTGCTACCTCAGAGAGTGATGTCCCTGCCCCGAGCTCAGCTGGCTCCGGCTCAAAGTACCTGGTATGGGCCCCTAGTCCAGGACTACCTTCCAGGGGAAGCCTCTTTAGGCTAAGGCTATGAGAAGGACACTCAGATATCAAACCGCACCTGTGGGTCAACCTGGGCAGTGCTACATTGTGGATAAATGTGCCCACGAAAGTTAGTGGTGGCACCAATTTAGGCATCACTGCGCAGCATCTGCAGACCCCTGTGTCCACTTCAGACATCAAGGGCAGGTGTCATCATATCGAAGACCTGGCCAGTCTGCTGTGCCTACGTGCATCAGATTTCACATTGCATTTACTGCACCTGCAGCCAACGATGCTCAACGATGCTCGTGCACTCAGAGAGTGGGAAAGGGACAGCACACACCTCTATTCACTTTAATCGCTTCTCTGTGCAGGGTTTCCCCTTCATTAGCACCTGCTCACCTGCTCACCACCCATCTTTACCTAAGTCCTGTGGTGAGGGACGAGTGATGTCGGGTATAGGCAGAGGATGCTGCTGGGAGACCCAAGTCACGAGTCCACACGTATGGCGGTGCATTGATCAGGAACAAGTTTTTTTTAAGGAGATTCATCGAAAGCGACGACTCGCACCATAATCATCATCATATCAATTTCAAGATGAACAAAACTCGACATTGAACAAACAAATTGACTGTTTGAAAAAATGAACTTGTTCCATTGTCTCACTTGATGCGACTGGTCGTCGTTAGAGACTCCGAACAACGCCTGCAGTTGACATGGCCAGTTGTAGTCAAAGTAATGAATAAATAACCAGCTATAGCTGGACACATGGATGACCCCTTTACATAAATATGGAACTCATGGATTACAAAGTATAATAGGCTCTACTTGTATTGGCAAGCCCATAATCTATCCGTTTCCATGGTGAAAGCGGCGGCAATGCACTTGGGATTGAGGGCACCCAGCTGGCGTTTTCAATGATAACACAGCCAGGCCCCACAAGGAACGATGAAAACAAATATCTCCATGGACTCTAAAAACCTTTTTGTCTAGAAAAGTGGGAATGTTCAGATATTTTTCCCTTTCTAAAAAGGGGGAAAGTTGCAAGTGGCAGCTCTGCAGCATCTCCAAAAACGCTTTTCAAGACATGATACTTTCATCTATATCATGGTGCCATGGCCAACGGTGAAACAATAAACCAATGGATTCTTAGCTGTAATAGGATAATGAGATTACATATTAATTCCACTATAAATGCTCTTCTTGGTAGGAACGGTTTTTACGTATTGGAGAACAAGCTGACGGGGTCTTACAAAAGCCATGCTGACTACACGAGTGCGTTGACTTCGATGAGGTCTCCCGTACATCTGTGCAACCTGGTATGGTACTATGTTGCATGTATAGATTGTTCTGTAAATATGTACATTTGATTTTCACCTCAATATTTTTACTGTAAATCACAAACGTCATATTGCTCAGGAAGTACAACGGAGATGTTGCACTCAAATACAATGTTTCCAGCATCTTGAAAGTGACTATATATGCTAAATATTGAAATGTTTTTGTGTTCTGCAGGTACCTGAAAAGCATTAGGACTCCACGGATATACACAATGAGTTCAGTTGCACCCGAAGACAGAACCGAGAAGGAAATCCTGCAGATGGACGTCGCGCAGCTCAAGAAGGAGTTGAAAATGGACCGTGAAAAAGTACGAACACAATGATTAGTTTCCCTTATCCTGACCAATTGGAGGAACATTTTGAACAAATTTTTACTTATTCGAGTCTTCGACGGAAGTTCAGTGATGTAGAGTCTATCAGAGATAAATATGACTCTTTGTTCTCAACAAATACCCAGATAAAGATGACAAATGGGTGATGTAAGTTGGACAAAATTACAAAGTCACCTTAACTTAAACAGTAATCTGGGATGATGATGCTGCTTGGGCATCTTTAAAGGTGACTTGTTTAATAAGCTTCTGACATTACAATAAGTCAACAGATTCAAGGACTTTTGTTTTACTAATTGTTAACAATGGAGGTATCACTCATGATGTGCAATCTCTTAGACGAATATGGTACAACAGTTAATCACATTTTATTTGAAAGAAGAGGAAAATGAGTTGCGGGGGGAGGGGAGGGAGACGTGCATTTTCATTATGCAATAAAACTGGTTTCAGTGACATGTAACCTCAGATGAAGTAATGTTCAGAAATATTAAATTTATTATATTGTACAGTCACGTGAAAAAGTAAGTACACCCCATGTAAAGTTTTGACTTTTTCAACATATTTTAACATACAGCTATTTGATGTTCATTTCAACAATATTGATAGATAAAGGTGATATAATATAACAAATATCATGAAACATTTACATTTTGTAGTCCATTGTATAATTTAAATAAACATAAATGCAAATTTCGCATGTGGAAAAAGTAAGTACACCCTTGGCTCTAATAGGTGGTATTGCCCCCTTTGGCAGAAACAACCCCAAGTAGGCGTTTCTTATAACTGTCTACCAGTCTCTGACATCGACTGGGAGAAATTTTTGCCCACTCCTCCATGCAGATTTATTTCAGCTGTGCGATGTTTGAGGGGTTTCTTGCATGCCCAGCTCGTTTCAAATCCCCCCACAACATCTCGATGGGATTTAGATCCGGGCTTTGACTTGGCCATTCCAGAACCCTCCATTTCTTTCTTTTCAGCCATTCCTTGGTGGATTAACTGGTATGTTTAGGGTCATTGTCATGTTGTAAGCTCCACCTTCGGTTGAGCTTCTTCTTTCTGACAGATGGCCTCACATTATCCTCAAGCACCCTCTGGTACAATGAAGAATTCATAGTGGATTCTATGATGGTGAGCTGCCCAGGCCCTGATGCAGCAAAGCTGCCCCAAACCATAATATTTCCACCACCATGCTTTACAGTTGGTACCAGGTTGTTGTGGTCAAATGCTGTCTTTGGTTTTCACCAAAGATGTCTTCTGGTACTGTGGTCAAATAGCTCTACCTTTGACTCATCTGTCCAGAGCACATTGTTCCAGAAGTGCTGGTCTTTGCCTAGGTGTTCATTGGCAAACTTTAGTCTTGCCCTGATGTTCTTTCTGGACAGCAAAGGTTTCCTCCTGGCACACCTCCCATGTAGATCAAATTTGTGCAGCCTCTTTCTAATGGTAGACTCGTGCACTTTGACATCAACAATGGCAAGAGCTACATGTAGGTCCCGTGATGACATTCTGGGGTTATTGGAGACTTCTTTCAGCATTTTGCGGTCTGCTCTCGGGCTGAACTTGCTGGGGCGGCCTGGCCTGAACAAGTTGACAGTTGTTTGGAATCTTCTCCACTTGTAGATGATCTTCCGGACAGTCGAATGATTGATTTCAAATTGTTTGGAGATCTTTTTAAATCCCTTCCCAGACTCGTAGGCATCTTTAACCTTCTTTCTGAAGGCCCCAGAGAGCTCTTTTGATCTAGGCATGGTGACGCCGCACACCTTCAACAACAAAGAGCAAACCAAACTAAATGTCTGAGGTTTAAATAAGACAGGTTCCTCCAAGATCCTCTCCAACGATGTTCTATTCATTTGCACCTGAGCTGGTGCACCTGATTCTAATTTTAGGTATTTGAAGTAGTGATAAATGTAGGGGTGTACTTACTTTTTCCATTTGCGAAATTTGCATTTATGTTTTTATAAATTATACAATGGACTACAAAATGTGAATGTTTCATGATATTTGTTATCTTATATCACCTTTATCTATCAATATTGTTGAAATGAAGATCAAATAGCTGTATGTTGAAATATGTTGAAAAAGTCAAAACTTTACATGGGGTGTACTTACTTTTTCACATGACTGTACAGTGTACATATCATATTCACTTCACTCCAAAATAATCTCATATTGTTTTTTTCTTACTGTAGTAATAAAAAAATAATAATATATATATATATATAAATGAAAAAATAATATGTATGTATCTATATATATATATATATATATATATATATATATATATATATATATATATATATATATATATATATATATACATCAATATACACACGTGAGGGGCAGTCAATAAGTAACCTTAAAATATTTTTCACAATTTGTTTATCGCATGCACGTGTGTAGCAACTGTTATTTTTCAAAATAATCTCCATTGCGTTCAATGCATTTTTTCCAGCGCTTTACAAAGTTCTGGATTCTTGTAGAATTTTTTTTTTTTTTGGGCTGCTTGTGTATCCATTCGTGCACCGCCTCTTGGACCTCTTCGTCGGATCGGAAAGTGGTTCCACAAAGCGCCTCTTTAAGTTGCCCAAATATGTGGTAATCAGAAGGGGCGAGGTCTGTCGAGTAAGGTGGATGAGGAAGACACTCAAAATGCAGGTCCTCGATTGTTGCACCTGTAGCGTGGGCAGTATGGGGCCGAGCATTGCCATGCTGCAGCAAAACACCGGTAGTGAGTAGTCCACGACGTTTTGATCTGATTGCTGGTTTCAGATGATTTTTAAGGAGGTCGCAGTATGATGCACTGGTGACTGTGGTCTCTCTGGGCATGTAATGCTCTACAAGTGGGCCTGGGCTATCCCAGAAGAGCGTCAGCATCACTTTTCCAGTGGACGGCTGTGTGCGGAATTTTTTGGGCTTTGGTGAAGTTGAATGGCGCCACTCTTTGCTTGCCCTCTTCGTTTCTGGCTGAAAGTAGTGGACCCAGCTTTCATCCCCAGTCACTACGCGCTGTAAGAAAGCGTTCTGTTTCGCCTTCGAAGTCGCCAAAAGTCTTCCACCAAAGTCGCCTTCTGTTTCGGAACATCGCATAAGTTCTTCAAATGCGTCCACTCACCATTCTTTCATTCGGGTGTGAGTGGTCGAGGCACCCACCTTGCAGACACTTTGCAGAACCCAGCACGTTGTGAATGATGTAGTGTGCTGAACCATGGCTAATGTTCAATTCGGAGCCCACTTCATCCAGCGTAATGCGACGGTTTTCCCTTCGCACGCGCTCAACTCCTGCAATCATTTTTGGTGTGTCGGCTGTGTGAGGCCGGCCCGAGCGAGCAGCATCTGCCACAATGTACACTCCACTTTTATACTTCCTGTCCCAGTCATGCACCTGCTGCAGCGATAAACATGCGTCACCATATTTCATCTTCATTCTGCGATAGATTTCACTGGGATTCACACCCTCACTTCCCAAGAACCGGATGACAAAATGTTTGCTCCTCCCTGGTGCATGCTTGTAAGGGAGCCGCCATCTTGGAACTGCTCTACTGACGTCATACGCTCAATGTTGCCAGATCGAAAACAGGAAAAACATGACTCTTAACCAGAGATAAAACGTCTGCAACTAAACACATTACATTCTCGAATTGATATCGCCATTTTAAGGTTACTTATTGACTGGCCCTCATGTACATATATATATATATATATATATACATACATATAATTATATATATATATATATATATATGTGTATATATATATATATATATATATATATATATTAAAGCGCGGCGTTACGCGCGCTGCTTGTGAGCAAGGAGGAAGCGGACAAGCGGTAACATATAAACGTCTTTATTGTAAGACTACACTGTAACACTGAACTCCTCCGGGCTGGTCGCCCGGTGTATATCATGAGGCCACGCCTACCCCTCGGGCGTGGCCACCGCCCACTTGGTGCGTGGAATGATGTCACCACGCCAGTGGGCTTTTGTGTCCGCCACACGCGCCCCCCCAGAATTCCCGCGCACCTGGAGGGCCAGTTTGTGGGGCAGACGAATGACCCGGCCGAAGCGCCCGCTGGCGATCGGCGGCGTCCGGGGTGCAGGGATACCAGGTGGGATGCCCCTGGCTGCCCCTGGGATGGGTGCAGGACCGGGGGGCGCCGTGGCGGCGGGGCTGGGCGGCCCCGACGTGGGGGTCGGGCCACTGGCGGTGGATGGTCCACATCAAGGTGGGCCGGCTTGAGGCGGTCTACCGAAACGCGGTCAGGAGTACCGCCGATGTCCAGGGTGAAGTGCTTCGCCCCGGTCTCCAGCACGCGGAAAGGCCCGTCGTACGGGGGCCGCAGTGGTGTCCGATGGGCATCGTGGCGGACGAAGACGTACTCCGCCGTGCGAAGCTCCGGGGCGACGTGCGTCGGTGGGTGCCCGTGGCATGCTGTGGGCACCGGGGCGAACCTCTGGGCGGTCTCTTGCAGAGCGGAGCGCTGCTGTGCCGCGGACCATGGTGCCGTGGAGTCGGGGAGGAACTCGCCCGGCACCCGCAGCGGTTGCCCGAAGACCAACTCCGCCGCGGATGTGCGCAGGTCCTCCTTGGGCGCCGTCCGGAGGCCCAGCAGGACCCAGGGGAGCCTGTCGACCCAGCCGCCGTCGCGGAGGGTGGCCCGGAGCGCGGCCTTCAATGAGCGGTGAAATCGCTCACACAGGCCGTTAGCCTGGGGGTGGTAGGCCGTGGTTCGGTGCAGCCGGACCCCGAGCCCCTGCGCAACCGCCCCCCAGAGCTCCGAGGTGAACTGAGGGCCGCGGTCGGATGAGATGTCTGAGGGGGCGCCGAACCGGGCGACCCAGGTGGCGATGAAAGCCTGCGCGACATCGGCCGCCGTTGTCGACGCCAAGGGCACGGCCTCCGGCCACCGGGTGGTGCGGTCCACCATGGTGAGGACGTGGGTGAAACCCCGCGAGGGGGGCAGAGGTCCCACCAGGTCCACGTGGACGTGGTCAAACCGGCGTTCCGGCACCGTGAACGGGGCCAACGGGGCCTGGGTGTGCCGGTGCACCTTGGCGCGCTGGCACGCGAGGCATGTCCTGGCCCAGCCGCGGACGGCCTTCCGGAGGCCATGCCAGACGAACTTGTCGGCGATCAGCCTTTGGGAGGCCCTCGCGCCCGGGTGGGACAGGCCGTGGATGGCGTCAAACACCTGGCGCTGCCAGCCCGCGGGCACAATGGGGCGAGGACGCCCGAGGGAGACGTCGCACAAGAGGGCCGCGCCCGCGCCGTCGAACGGCACCTCGGTGACGCGGAGGCCCGTGACGGCGGTCCGCAAGGCCTGGACGTCGGGGTCAGCGGCCTGGTCCGCTGCCATCCGGGCATAGTCGATGCCGAGGTGGACTGCGTGGGCGACGGCCCGGGAAAGGCAATCCGCAACCGGGTTGTCCTTCCCCGCGACGTGCTGGATGTCCGTCGTGTACTCGGACACGGCCGAGAGGTGACGCTGCTGCCGGGCCGACCACGGCTCGGTGACCTTGCCCATCGCGAAGATCAGCGGCTTGTGGTCGACGAAGGCAGTGAACGCCCGGCCCTCGAGCAGATGGCGGAAGTGCCTGACCGCCAAGTGAAGTCCGAGCAACTCGCGGTCGAAGGTACTGTAACGGCGTTCGGGCGGGCAAAGCTGCCGGCTAAAGAACGCCAGCGGTTGCCAAGCTCCACGCACCCATTGCTCGTGCACCGCGCCCACCGCGTAGTCCGAGGCATCGGTGGTGAGGGCGATCGGTGCATCGGGCGCCGGGTGCGCGAGCATGGTGGCGTTAGCCAAGGCGAGCTTCGCGCCCGTGAACGCCGTGTCCATCTGCTCGGTCCAGGTAACGTCGCCTTTGCCCGGCTTACCTCGGAGAGCTTCGTGCAGGGGGCGCAGGAGCTGGGCGATACGGGGCAGGAACCGATGGTAAAAGTTCACCATGCCCAGGAACTCCTGCAGCCCTCTGATCGTGCGGGGGCGCGGAAACCCCTTCACCGCCTCCACCTTGGCCGGCAGGGGGACGGCTCCGTGCCTGGTGACACGGTGCCCCAGAAAATCGATTGTGGCGGCGCCGAACCGGCACTTTGCAGGGTTCACAATCAGGCCATGCTGGCCCAGGCGTTCGAAGAGCGTGCGGAGGTGGCGTAGGTGCTCTTCGCGGGACGCGCTGGCGACGAGGATATCGTCCAGGTAGACGTAGACAAAATCCAAGTCGCGCAGGACGCTGTCCATCAGTCGCTGGAACGCCTGAGCCGCATTCTTCAGACCGAAGGGCATGCGCAGGAACTCGAAGAGTCCGAATGGCGTGATGACCGCCGTCTTCGGGACGTCCTCCGGCCTGACGGGGACCTGATGGTAGCCGCGTATGAGGTCCACCTTCGAGAAGAAGGACCTGCCCGCCAAACGGGCGGAAAAGTCCTGAATGTGGGGGACGGGGTAGCGGTCGGGAGTCGTGGCGTCATTGAGACGGCGATAGTCCCCGCACGGTCGCCATCCCCCGCCGGGCTTCGGCACGATGTGCAGCGGCGATGCCCAAGCGCTCTCTGAGCGCCGAACGATGCCGAGTCGCTCCAGGGTAGCGAACTCCGCTTTTGCCACTGCCAGCTTCGTCGGCTCGAGGCGGCGTGCCCGGGCGTAGACCGGTGGCCCGACGGTGGGGATGTGATGGGCCACCCCGTGCTTGACGGCCCCCGCCGAGAAGGTGGGCCGCGTGAGGGCCGGGAAGCCGGCGAGGAGGCGGGTGAATGCGTCCGCTGCCGGAAGCGTACAGACCAACGTGGCCGGAACCGAATCGTTCGGCAAGCCGCTTGGCAAGCCGCTCGTTGAGCTGGGCAACGCACATGCGAGCGAGCTGAACGTCTCGGCCTGGACAAGCCGTCTGCGCTTGACGTCGACCAGGAGCCCATTAGTGCACAGGAAGTCCGCGCCAAGCAGTGCCATGGGCACGTCGGCGGTGACGAACGTCCATCGGAAAACCTGCCCTCCAAACCGCAGAGAGAGGCAGCGTTTTCCGTACGTACGGATGGGCGTCCCGTTCGCGGCAAGCAGCGCGGGGCCCCCACCCGCGGCGTGCTTGTCTGACGTGCCGGCGGGAATGACACTCACCTGTGCTCCCGTGTCGCACAGGTAACGGCGCCCGGAGAAGGTGTCCGTTATGAACAGCAGGCTGCTCGAACGGCCGGCGCTCATCGCCACAATTGAGCGCCGGCCCGGGCGTTTCCCGACCCGTTGAAGGAGCACGGCGGATGACACCGCCGAGCTTCGTGGCCGAACTTGGCATGGAACCAGCACCAGGTGGTGGAGCTGGAGGAGCGCGGCTGGCTCCGCCAGGCCGGTGGAGTCGACGGGTTTCCCCGCGGTGGCGGTTTTCGCCGCGGCGGTGGGCGGGGCGTGGCGGCGTTCACGAGGTGCGTATCAGCATGCTGCTGAACTTCAGCGTGCTGTAGAAGATGATGCTGTGGAACATCAGCGTCGAAGGCCGTGACGGCCAGGCCAACGCTCGCCCGCGTGTCCGAAGCGGCGAAGTACTTGTCCGCCTCGGCCGCCAATGCTCGGGGTTCCGTTAGCCCGGTCCCGGCCAACGCGAGGCGAACCTGCGCTGGAAGTTGGCGACGGAAAAGCGCCCGGAATAGCGAACCGGGGGCTTCGTCGCCCAACAGTGACAGCATATGGTCCATTCGGACCGACGGGCACGTCTCACCGAGCTCGGGGAGATCCAGGAGGCGGTCGGCCCGTGCGTCGTCCGTGAGGCTGAACGTGACTAGGAGTAGCCGCTTGAGTGCCTCGTACTTGTGGCCGTCCGGTGGGTGGCGAAGGACGGACACAACTCGAGCGGCCGTGCCGGGCCCGAGGGAGGCGACGACGTGGCAGTAGCGCGTGTCATCGCCGGTGAGGTGCCGAAGCTGAAATTGGGCTTCGGCCTGGACGAACCAGACTTCGGCCTGAGCCTCCCAAAATTCCGGAAGTTTGACGAAGGCGGCCATGGCGATGGCGTCGCGTGTGGAAGGATCGCTCCGGCAGATCCAACGTCGAGGGTCACCAGTAAAGCGCGGCGTTACGCGCGCTGCTTGTGAACAAGGAGGAAGCGGACAAGCGGTAACATATAAACGTCTTTATTGTAAGACTACACTGTAACACTGAACTCCTCCGGGCTGGTCGCCCGGTGTATATCATGAGGCCACGCCTACCCCTCGGGCGTGGCCACCGCCCACTTGGTGCGTGGAATGATGTCACCACGCCAGTGGGCTTTTGTGTCCGCCACAATATATATATATATTGTTGCGGATATGGGATTTGGCCTCTATCCATATCCGCTTGTAAATATTCCCCTATTTCCCCAATACTCCCCAACTATCCCCAATCCCCCATTCCCTAGTCCCATTGCCTGTAAATAACACTCTGTAGAACCGACCTTCCCCTTTTTTCCCCATTAAATGTCGTGCCCAGGTCCACCGCATCTCACGTAGACAACTTTCGGACATCTTGCTAGTTATTCTTAGTCTATGTCAGTTAAGGACTCGTTTCCATTAATTCTGACTCTTCGTTGCACCAGAATGTGATCGTATGGCACCAGTAGTGAGTTTAGGACCTCCCCTTACCTCCTCCCATCTTCCCCATGTCCACTGCAACAACAACAACTACAACAACAACTACAACAACAACTACAACAACAACTACAACAACAGAGGGGCGCGGCGTGCGGGGAGTGTGCGTCCTCACACCGGCGTGGTTAGCCGCCATTGCCCATGCGCTCCACGGGGTTACCACGAAGGGGCTGGCTGTCAGCTCCTCGTCAGGGGCGGAGCCAGTAACCCCCCCGCACCCAATAAGAAGGGCGGACCGATTCCATCTGGGGCGGAGCTAACTAGCCGAGGGCGTGTCACTCCCCGCCGGATATACGCAGCGACTTACCGGACGTGACGTCAGATGCGCCCCCAGCTTGAGCAGACAAGTCACCACCTCCGAGCGCTGAGTGAGACCTCCAGCATCTTTGGACTGGACCGGGTCGATTCTGTCCCTGAGCCAAGGTGCACCTTGAGCCATCGAAGACCTGCCCCTCCTTGCCATCAATCCCCGTGTGAGTCAGTTTTGTCCCGTTTATCTGTCGTCTGTCGGGGCTAATATAAGAGTGTGTCTAAGTGCCTGCCTTTCTATGCTGTCCCTCTTGTCGTTGTAATCTGACCTTCCGCCCTAATATAACCTCCTCCGGAGGTCTTGAGAACCGTATCCCTGGTGTCGTGTCATTTTAATCCCAGCCGTTGTGTCCTTTTCCTTCATTGATTTAGCGTAGCGCGACTCGGCAACGTTCGAGCATAATCGGGTAACTTGTGCGGACACGGCGGCCATTCCGCTCGGCCCACCATAACATCAAAGTCGTGTCGGTAACAATTGGTGTCAGGAGTGTCGGATTCAGACCTGGGACTAAATTTGTTAGGCCCAAACTTTGGGAAGTAGAATTCGATCCGGAGCGCGTTTACGCGCTCGAAATTATAAAGGCGAAATTTGATTGTGTTTTACAAAATATAAAAACCCGAATTTTGAAAGTCGCGCTATGGCGGATCAAGACAGCTGGGGTCCGGTAGAGGAGAGTGAGGCAGGGTCGGTCCAGGACCAAATTGAGGGACGCGAGGAGAGCGAAGCAGCGAGGGTAGCAGACGCACAAAATAGCGTCGTTGCGCCCGACATGGCGGGTGCGCAAAATGGCGCCTCGCTGGTCGCGGCGCCCGCGACCGTGGCAGCGCCCCTGGTGGATTCGAACCTTTTCCTCCTGCAAATGAGGGCCTTTATGGAACAAATGGGAGACCAAATTGGAGGTTTGAAAAACCGGATGGATGCTCAGGGTGAGCGATTGGAAGGCAAATTGAGGGACATGAGGGACGAAGCGAGGGGTACCGGTGAGAAGTTAGACAATAATTTTGAGGGGTTAGACAACGGGATAAAAGAGGTGAGAAATGGGTTAATGGGGGTAGAAAACAGAATGGCCGCTCAAGAGAATCAAATGGAAGGGATGCAAAAGGGGTTAGAGGGGTTAGAAAACAGTATGGAAGGCAAATTGAGGGACATGAGGGCCCAAGCAGAAAGGGAAGTTAAACAAATGGGGCAGCAGATAGAGGGGGTCAGAATGGGGGTAGAAACCAAACTGGATGCTCACAGGGAGGAAATGGAGCAGGTGAGGGTGGCATCTGGGCAGGAGATGCAAGTGATGGGAGAGGAGATCAGAAGAGGAGTGAGTGAGGAGGTCGGAGGAGTGCGCGAGGAGGTGAGGCACTGTAAGGAGCGCATGGAGAAGGAGGTGAGAAAGGGGACTGTAAAGTTACAAGGGGGCATAGAGGACCTGACGCAGGAGGTGGAGCAGCTGACGGTGGGACAGACGGAGTTAGTGGAGCAGGTTCAAAGGAACACTGCGGTATTAGGAGGTTTAAAAGCGACACAGAAAGAACTAAAAGACGACTTGGTAGCGACGAAGAGGGAATGTCAGATGGTACGTGAGGGACTGACAACGAGGCTGGACGAGGTGATAGAGGTAATGGAGACGAAGGACCGGCAGGTGAGGACGCACATGGAAACGGTCAAGGTAGCCTTGGAGGACGAGCTGGAGGAGACGTACCGGGGAATAAAAGAGGTGAAGCAGAAATTAGAAGAAGTGGAAGAAGGGGTGAGTGAAATTAAGAAGCGACGGAGAGGGGATAAGAAAGAGATAAAAGAGGAGATAAAAGAATTGGTCCAAAGTCTGTGTTTGGATCGTGATGATGTGCTCATTAACCGGATGAGGGATTCGCAGGTGATGGAGGAGAAGCGAAGAGGAAGAGGACCCGGTGTAAGTGGTGACCAATATGGTCGTGCGTATGATGCGCCAGGTGATTTAAGAAGCTTGGGGGTCGAGATGGACCCGGGTGTTCGTGAGAGGCCATTGGTGAAGTGTGCGACAGGTCTGGTGTGCGAAAAAGGAGGTGTGCGAGAAAGTCCGACTCTGGGGTGTGTGAGGAAAAAGTGCGTGCCAAGGAGTGAGGGTGCTGGCGAGAGTGAGTCGGTCGTAGCGCGTGTGCGAGGGGGCACATGGAAGCGCGGTGTGGTAAGTGTTACAGAGGGTGTGACGGGAGAGTGTGCGTGAGAAAGGTGTGTGACGGACAGGTGCATGGGGAAAGAGTGCGCTGTCAAAGGCAAGGAAGAATGCACACCTGTGGTGAGTGTTACAGAGGGTGTAACGGGAGAGTGTGCGCGAGAAAGGTGTGTGACGGACAGGTGCATGAGGAAAGAGTGCGCTGTCAAGATTAAGGGTGAGTGCGCTGTCAAGAATGGAGGTGACAGTAGTGAGAGACACGGAGCATGAGTTGGTTGTGACAGGTGAGTGAGGATGTACACCTGGGATGGAAGGATGCACACCTGGAATGGTAGAGCGTGAGTGGGAATGCACGCTGGAGTTGGTGGTGAGGCACGTGGTTGGGTGTGCGAATGAGAGCACACCTGTGATTGTCACAGAGGAGGTGACAGAGGAGGGGGCGCGAAGAGGTGTGTTGGTGAGGTGTGCGACCAACGAATGTGTGCCAAAGTGTTCGGTGGTCAGGTGTGTGACCAAGGCTGTGAGTGGAATGAGGGTACCTGGGTGTGTAAGGAAAGGTACGAGGAGCATGGAGACGGCTGGATGTGTGAGCAAGGAACGGGCTGCGGGGTGTAAGCATGCAGGTGAGGCATCGAAGGTAACCGGGTTAAAGGTTAGGTCGACTTTTAGCCAAAGCGGGCCCTCGGTGCGTGCTGGGCCTCGCTTTGAACGGCCGCGTCCGTGCTCCACTAGGCGGAGCGGGCAGCCCGATAGAAAGGGTCGTCATGGCGACCACTTTTTGTTGAGGCAGTCCGGCAGGCCGAGATCGAGCCATGGGATGGCTCCACGCCGAGGTGGTGCGTGGGATCTCGGCCCGGGTAAGCCCCCGTCCCTGCACCGAATGCGGGACGTGTCCAGCCGCTGGCACCAAACAACCCGCATTCATGGCTTGGCTTTACGAAGCCGGGCTTTGGACAGGAATTGGCGCACCGAGAGGCATTAGTGAGTAGACTGGGTGATGAGGTTAGTGTTTTGGACCCAAAATTAGAGAAAAACAAAATTTGATGATTGGCAAAGGATTGGCAGTAATGATTGGCAGATGATGAGTAGGATTGGCAAATTTTTGATTTGTTGAAATTTGATGTGCAAAATTGGTAGTGAGCGATGGGCCCGGTGGGTAAGGGTGGCATCCCTGCCACCCTTCCCATGGGGGGCAAAGGAGCAATAGATTATGGGGTGTATGGCAGTGAAAACTAGCCCGGGTGGGTTAGGATATTGATAGGGATCTAGCGAAGATGACATTAGGTAACGTTAAGGTTAGTTAGTGACTGATACCTGTAGTGGGGACGCAGGTAGATTAGTGTGGATTATAATGACGAGGGAGCGCAATAGTTTAAAGGGGCGACTGGGAAGCGCAAGTTTCAGAGGGGAGTAGTTAGATGAGATGATGCCGTGTGGTTGAGAATTGAACAGGTGTGATTGCACAGGTGTGCAACTGGACAAGTGTGTGGAGCAGTGTATGAGTAGTGAGTGTGTGGATCAGCGCGAATGCGCTTGGGGAGAGAAGGGTGCAGGTGGCACCAGGTGTGAGAGCACAGGTGTGCAGGTACAGGTGTGTGGAGAGAGTTGGAGTAAGTGGTACGGAGTGGTGTGCATGGTGCGAAGGTGTGGATGGGGGAAGAGTGGACCCCCCTCACGAGTACCCGGGGCGGGTAGTGTAAGTGTTAGGTAGAGGGTATAGGTAAATTGTGGTTGGATATTGGCATTTGTGGTGCGGTTGCAGAATGGTATTGTGAATGGGTGCATTAGTGTTGTGGAAATGGCTGGGCGTGTAGCCTGTTAGTGTGTGTAGTTGGTTGGGCACTCCACCACTGTGAGGATGTCGGCCAGGTGAGGCCGCAGGTGGGCTCTGGGAGCCGGTAGTTGTGAGTGGGTGCCTGAGGATCCCGGGTGTGGATCGGGCAGCCCAGTGCCAGAGAGGGCACCGAGTGTGGAGAGCGCCAGAGGGCCTTCCCCAGGTAGTTAGGTTAGGGTAAGGAGCAGGTAAGCTCGGAGGCAACTGCAGTGGTGGAGGTGTGCAGGTGGGTAGACCCGCTGGGAGAGGTACACGCCACAGCCCAGAAATTGTGCGAGGGCACCGGGAGATGAATCGGGGGAGTGAGACCCCAAATTGAAGAGCACCACAGTTTGGCCAATGGGAATTGGTTTTTAGAACCCATAGTGTAAGAGGGCCAATGGTTTGGCAGGAGAAAGACCCCGGGTAGTGTAAAGTTGTTAAAGTCATTTAGGAAATAGTTAGGATTGATGAACCTGTCGCACCATACGCAGCCACTTACCTGTGGTGATGATGATGACTCCACACCTGTGTTTTCTTTGTTTTGTTGCAGGAAATGAGATTGCTGTGGATTGGTGAGACGCATCACGACGTGGATGAGACATTGGGGTGATTCCATCTCTCCCTCCTTAGGAGGGACTGATGATGAATTGGTAATGGCAAATTTTGATGTTCAGTTGGAGATGGCAAATTTTGATGAAAGTTGAAAATGGCAAATTTGATTGGTTAGGAGGGAGAGAAGACGAATTTGGTTTATGGGAGGAACGGGGAAGACAGTAGGGACGTTTGTTGATTTGTAAAGTAGATGTTTATGGGTAGTGTTGTGTTTTGTGGATACAGTAAGGGGTAAGGGAGGGGCCATGTAGGTTACCTGGTGGGGGGGGGGGGGGCGTACGGTAGGAACGTACCTGTCTCACCTGGTTCCCATGTGCCCCCAGTGTGCATTACCTTACATTGCGTGCACTTTTGCGCCCTTACCACCTTACTCACTTGTCTGCTTCTTTTGTCTCCCACCTCCGAGGATCTGGCTTTGGGGCAGAGAGAGAGGGGAGAGAGAGGTGCTGGCTACGCAGTTGTGGGCCTGCACTTTCGCTGCTTGCTGCCTGGATCGATACGCCATATGGACCGCAATGTTTGTGGCCGCCCACCATGGACCGCAGTTTTTTTTGCGGCCAAGCACCACCCATTGATGGACCTCTGGGTCAACGTGGCACCTATGCCAAACAGGTGAACCACTAATAGTTGGCCCCCTGACGGCCACAATAAAGAAATGGACGCGGTTGGCGCCTTTCTTTATTTTGAAAGAAGTACGAAGGCCAAGTGCACCACACGAAGGCAAGACCAGCGGCAGAACATCGGCCGGCTGCGACACCACACAATGATCACTAAACATTTTATTGGTGCACCGGATGGTGCTGACTGTGTGATGGGGTGGTGCTTTTGGTGCTTGGAAGGGGTGCTCTGCACATTATTAAAGGCCATAAGGCCACAGAGCACTCGTGGGTTGGTGTATCGATGCTGGCATGCGTGCTCTCTCTATGCATAACATCTGCATGTGTTCCTCCAAAAACAGGTCCTGGATCGTAGTGTAAATATCAGCGTAGTCTTGAAAATAATGCTCCCTACCGGCTGTATGTTTAGTTTGCGAATTCTTTCCGCAATTCGGTTATCCTGTGGGTGTGTTTCTGTGAGGAGAAGGGTGCAACGTCGCAGGGGGACATATTTACTCATTTGTGAACATCTGTAAAACTGTCGCACTCAGGGTAGAGTTAATAGTAGAGGGAACTACATCTGAGTGCCACACTAAAGTAGGTAAAAATTTATCGGGTCGGGACGCCCCGAGGGTAGAGAAGGGTGCAATGTTGCGGATATGGGATTTGGCCTCTATCCATATCCGCTTGTAAATATTCCCCTATTTCCCCAATACTCCCCAACTATCCCCAATCCCCCATTCCCTAGTCCCATTGCCTGTAAATAACACTCTGTAGAACCGACCTTCCCCTTTTTTCCCCATTAAATGTCGTGCCCAGGTCCACCGCATCTCACGTAGACAACTTTCGGACATCTTGCTAGTTATTCTTAGTCTATGTCAGTTAAGGACTCGTTTCCATTAATTCTGACTCTTCGTTGCACCAGAATGTGATCGTATGGCACCAGTAGTGAGTTTAGGACCTCCCCTTACATCCTCCCATCTTCCCCATGTCCACTGCAACAACAACAACTACAACAACAACAACAACTACAACAACAACTACAACAACAGAGGGGCGCGGCGTGCGGGGAGTGTGCGTCCTCACACCGGCGTGGTTAGCCGCCATTGCCCATGCGCTCCACGGGGTTACCACGAAGGGGCTGGCTGTCAGCTCCTCGTCAGGGGCGGAGCCAGTAACCCCCCCGCACCCAATAAGAAGGGCAGACCGATTCCATCTGGGGCGGAGCTAACTAGCCGAGGGCGTGTCACTCCCCGCCGGATATACGCAGCGACTTACCGGACGTGACGTCAGATGCGCCCCCAGCTTGAGCAGACAAGTCACCACCTCCGAGCGCTGAGTGAGACCTCCAGCATCTTTGGACTGGACCGGGTCGATTCTGTCCCTGAGCCAAGGTGCACCTTGAGCCATCGAAGACCTGCCCCTCCTTGCCATCAATCCCCGTGTGAGTCAGTTTTGTCCCGTTTATCTGTCGTCTGTCGGGGCTAATATAAGAGTGTGTCTAAGTGCCTGCCTTTCTATGCTGTCCCTCTTGTCATTGTAATCTGACCTTCCGCCCTAATATAACCTCCTCCGGAGGTCTTGAGAACCGTATCCCTGGTGTCGTGTCATTTTAATCCCAGCCGTTGTGTCCTTTTCCTTCATTGATTTAGCGTAGCGCGACTCGGCAACGTTCGAGCATAATCGGGTAACTTGTGCGGACACGGCGGCCATTCCGCTCGGCCCACCATAACATCAAAGTCGTGTCGGTAACAATATATATATATATATATATATATATATATATATATATATATATATATATATATATATATATATATATATACAGACTTGGCATTTAATATGGAATTTTTTTTTTGTGGGGGTGAACTTACTTTTCAAGATGACTTAGAACCAAAAGTTCATTAGAATTATGTTGAAATTATTCGAGATTTTGTTAATGTGACCTTTAAAAGAAACAAAAACCACATTTGACATTTTGAAGTAAATAAATTGATCCTTGAAAGTGATGTAAACTGATATCGAACTAAATTCACGGACAGTACTGTGTTAAACTTCTGTACGTTTTCCAGAAGTATCTCTTTGTTTTGCACATTAGCCAAAACATTTTTCAACAAAAACAAAGTTAAATTATGACTGGGATTACGGACAGTAAAATTACAGTTCAGTACTTCGTGTAACCCCACGAGCATTCAAGAGAGCACGTACACGTCGAGGCATCCTGTTCATGAGATTTGCCAAGGTTTGGACAGGAATCGCTTGCCATGCAGTGAAAATAGCCTGCTGCAATTCACGCACAGAGGTCGGCTGGTGGTCCAAGTTGTCGATTTGACGCGTTAATTCTGCCCACAAGTTCTCTATCGGATTCATATCCGGGGACATGGCAGGCCACTCCATAGGCTCGACACCACGGTCAGCAAGAAAATGTTGGATCATCCGAGCACGATGAGGCCGTGCATTGTCATCTTGGAAGCCAAAGTTTCCTCGAAAGGCTGCACTAGCAAATGGAAGCAATGTTTCTTCCAGAATGGCCTTGTACTTGAACTGGTTCAGGTTTCCATTCAGAACAACCAGGTCAGTTTTGCCCCCTGCAGGAAAAGCAGCCCAAACGGTCACCCCACCACCTCCAGCTTGGACTCTTGGCACAATACAATCTTCGTTGTAGGCTTCATGCACTTGTTTGCGCACTCGGTTGCGGCCATCTTGACAATAGACCAGAAATCTAGACTCGTCACTGAAGGTCACGTGATTCCAGTGTCCTGGCTGCCATTGACGGTGCTCTCTGGCCCACTGCAATCGACGCTGGCGGTGTTGTCTGGTCAGGCGAGGCTTTCTCAGGGGACGCCTGGCACGATAGCCTGCTTGAACCAGTCGTTGGTTGACTAGCCTGCTGGATACAGGCACATTTGTCAGTTGCTGCCACTCAGCCCGAAGCCGATTATCTGACTTTGTATGGCCATTGCAGACTAACCGGTGCAGCTGGCGATCATCTCTCCTTGTGGTTCTGCTGGGACGTCCTGGCCTCGGTATTGGAGTCGGGACACCCATCTGAGCATTTCGTTTCAGGATCTTTGACACCTGACCTTGAGTGATGCCATACTGCCGAGCAATAGCACGCTGTTTCATCCCAGAATTTCGTAAAGCCACCACTCCATGACAAACAGCATTGTCGAGTTGACGGACCATCTCCAGAGGAAGCGGAAATAACTTTTGTAGACGTGCAGCAGTTGTTTTCCACTAATACAGAATGCAACAACCCTTATATACATGATTGTGAAGCCAATCGTCAAATGTACCTGTCCTTACATTTTGTCACGCCACCTGTGATATTATCCTGTTATTGACTTCTTGCTGCGAAAGACAATCAGTGACATGGTTCTTTTAACAAAGAAATCACCGAAGCGTAAAAGAAACTCACCAGATTGATATACTGAGTTCAGAAAGTAAACCCAAGTCAAGAAAAAAAAAAATTCCATATTAAATGCCAAGTCTGTATATATATATATATATTTATATATTATATATATAAAAGAAAGTTTTTGTTTGTTTGTTTGTTTGTTTGTCTGCACACACTAATCTCCTGAACGGTGAAAGATAGGAGGAAACTTCTAAAACAAAAAATGTCGGGACAGGCCCCGGGAAGGTTATAGGCTAGGTGGCGAGGCCGGTCGAGGCCCACTTCCGCCGGGCAGGGTCTATTTCGCAATTAAAAGCTGAGCTGAATTATTGTAGTCAATCTTCTACGGCCACGAGTAAAAGCTGAATTATAGTAGTAAATTCATTCATAAATAACTAAAAATGTCGGGAAGGGCCCCATTAAGGTTATAGGCTAGGTGGCGAAGCCGGTCAAGGCCGCTTCGGCCAGGCTGGGCCCATTTCGCAATTAAAAGCTGAGCTGAATTGTAGTCGTCAATCTTCTACGGCCACGAGTAAAAGCTGAATTATCGCAGTAATTCATTCAAAAAGAACCCGGGCAACGCCTCTAGTAATATATATTACTACAGCAAGAAACAATGACCAAACAAGAAGCAAAACACGAGTATATATACATATATATATATATATATATATATATATATATATATATATGTATGTATGTATGTATGTATGTATGTATGTATATTTATATATATATATATATATATATATATATATATATATATATATATATATATATATATATATATATATATATATATATATATATATATATATATATATATATATATATATATATATATACACACTGTATATATATATATATATAGTTACGTGAAAAAGTAAGTACACCCCATGTAAAGTTTTGACTTTTTCAACATATTTCAACGTACAGCTATTTGATCTTCATTTCAACAATATTGAAAGATAACGGTGATATAATATAACAAATATCATGAAACATTTAAATGCTGTAGTCCATTGTATAAGTTAAATAAACATAAATACAAATTTCGCATGTGGAAAAAGTAAGTACACCCCTACATTTATCACGACTTCAAATACCTAAAATTAGAATCAGGTGCACCAGCTCAGGTGCAAATGATTAGAACATCGTTGGAGAGGATCTTGGAGGATCCTGTCTTATTTAAACCTCAGACATTTAGTTTGGTTTGCTCTTTGTTGTTGAAGTGTGCGGCGTCACCATGCCTAGATCAAAAGAGCTCTTTGAAGCCTTCAGAAAGAAGGTTATAGATGCCTACGAGTCTGGGAAGGGATTTAAAAAGATCTCCAAACAATTTGAAATCAATCATTAGACTGTGTGGAATATCATCTACAAGTGGAGAAGATTCCAAACAATTGCGGACTTGTTGAGGCGAGGCCGCCCCAGCAAGTTCAGCCCGAGAGCAGACCACAAGATGCTGAAAGAAGTCTCTAAGAACCCCAGAATGTCATCACGGGTCCCCCAGGTAGCTCTTGCCACTGTTGATGTCAAAGTGCACGAGCCTACCATTAGAAAGAGGCTGCACAAATTTGATCTACATGGGAAATGTGCCAGGAGGAAACCTTTGCTGTCCAGAAAGAACATCAGGGCAAGACTAAAGTTTGCCAATGAACACCGAGGCAAAGACCAGCACTTCTGGAACAATGTGCTCTGGACAGATGATTCAAAGGTAGAGCTATTTGGCCACAGTACCGGAAGACATGTTTGGCGAAAACCAAAGACAACATTTGACCACAAGAACCTGATACCAACTGTAAAGCATGGTGGTGAAAATATTATGGTTTGGGGGCAGCTTTGCTGCATCAGGTCCTGGTCAGATCACCATCATAGAATCCACTATTAATTCTTCATTGTACCAGAGGGTGCTTGAGGATAATGTGAGGCCATCTGTCGGAAAGTTGAAGCTCAACAGAAGGTGGACCTTGCACCATGACAATGACCCTAAACATACCAGTGAATCCACCAAGGAATGGCTGAAAAGAAAGAAATGGAGGGTTCTGGAATGGCCAAGTCAAAGCCCGGATCTAAATCCCATCGAGATGTTGTGGGGGGTTTTGAAACGAGCTGTGCATGCAAGAAACCCCTCAAACATCGCACAGCTGAAAGAATTCTGCCTGGAGGAGTGGGCAAAAATTTCTCCCAGTCGATGTCAGAGACTGGTAGACAGTTATAAGAAACGCCTACTTGAGGTTGGTTCTGCCAAAGGGGGCAATACCACCTATTAGAGCCAAGGGTGCACTTACTTTTTCCACATGCAAAATTTGCATTTATGTTTATTTAAATTATGCAATGGACTACAAAATGTAAATGTTTCATGGTATTTGTTATATTATATCACCTTTATCTATCAATATTGTTGAAATGAAGATCAAATAGCTGTATGTTGAAATATGTTGAAAAAGTCAAAACTTTACATGGGGTGTACTTCCTTTTTCACTTGACTGTATATATAATAGCCGAATGCACCCGGCTTTGCCCGGGTTGTTTTTGAATGAATTTACTACTTTAATTCAGCTTTTACTCGCGGCCAGAGAAGATTGACGACTATAATTCAGCTCAGCTTTTAATTGCCAAATGGGCCCAGCCGGGCCGAGGCCACCTCGACCGGCCTCACCACTTCACCTATAACCTTCCCGGGGCCCATCCTGACATTTTTGGTTCTTTTTGAATGAATTTACTGCTATAATTCAGCTTTTACTCGGGGCCGTAGAAGAATGAGTACTATAATTCAGCTCAGCTATTAATTGCGAAATGGGCCCAGCCCGGCCGAGGCGGCCTCGACTGGCCTCGCCACCTAGCCTATAACCTTCCCGGGGCCGTCCTGACATTTTTGCTTCTTTTAATGAATTTACTACTACTAGGGCATGCCCGTACTATATATATATCTAAAAGTATATCCCCCCCCTCAATTTACATGCAATGGTTTGGTCCAAAGCGAACGGCTTGCGAGTACGGTGACAATCCCCCCCCCCCCTCTATTTACATGAAATGGTTTGGTCCAAAGCGAACGGCTTGCGAGTACGGTGACAATCCCCCCCCCCCCTCTATTTACATGAAATGGTTTGGTCCAAAGCGAACGGCTTGCGAGTACGGTGACAATCCCCCCCCCCCTCTATTTACATGAAATGGTTTGGTCCAAAGCTAACGGCTTGCGGAGTTTGGTAAAGAAATCGCCATCGCGTGCACAAATGCGCAGGAAAGCGAATGAATCGCAAATTAGTTTTAATTAGTTTTAAAACATAGTTTAACGCCCGAGCGAGTTTAACGCAATCGCAAATCGCATCGCAAAGCGAAAGAATCGCAAATTAGTTTTAATTAGTTTTAAAACATAGTTTAACGCCAACATAGCGCCAACATAGTTTGCCGACGGGAAATAAATGAATACGCTCTCAAATGTGCCGTCCGAGGCAGAGCCTGTTCGCCACGTTCGGCACACGTGATAGCTCGCTGCTCTCTGATTGGTTGAATCGTTTTTTGGACATAGCTCGGTAACTACTTCTCCGATTAATATGAAACCTTGAAAAGGCACATCCTCGGGTCCCCAGCAATATACCTGGCAAGTTTCAAGTATATCGGACCGGTAGTTGTCGAGAAACAGCGGTCACAGACAAACATACAAACATACATACATACATACATACAAACATACAAACATACAAACATACAAACATACACACAGAGATTACTGGAATTATAGATAGATAATTCAGCTTTTACTTGCGACCGTAGAAGATTGACTACCATACGTAATTCAGCTCAGCTTTTAATTGCGAAATGGGCCCAGCCCAGCCGAGGCGGCCTCGCTACCTAGCCTATAACCTTCCCGGGGCCCGTCCCGACATTTTTTGTTTTCGAGGTTTCCTCCTTTCTTTCACCGTTCAGGAGATTAGCGCGTGCAGACAAACAAACAAACAAACAAAACTTTCTTTTATATATATAATATATATATATATATATATATATATATATATATATATATATATATATATATATATATATATATATATATACTGTATATATATATATATATATATATATATATATATATATATATATATATATATATATATATATATATATATATATATATATATATATATATATATACATATATATATATATATATATATATACATATATATATATATATATATATATACATATATATATATATATATATATACATATATATATATATCTATATATATATCTCTATATATATATATATATATATATATATATATATATATATATATATATATATATATATATATATATATATATATATATATATATATATATATATATACATACAGACTTGGCATTTAATATGGAATATTTTTTTTCTCTTGACTTGGGTTTACTTTCTTAACTCAGTATATCAATCTGGTGAGCTTCTTTTACACTTTGGTGATTTATTTGTTAAAAGAACCATGTCACTGATTGGCTGTCGCAGCAAGAAGGCAACAACAGGATTATATCACAGGTGGCGTGGCAAAATGTACGGACAGGTGCATTTGATGATTGGCTTCACAGTCGGGTATACAAGGGTTGTTGCGTTCTGTATTAGTGGAAAAACAACTGCTGCACGTCTCCAAAAGTTATTGCCGCTTCCTCTGGAGATGGTCCTGCAACTCGACAATGCTGTTTGTCATGGAGTGGTAGCTTTACGAAATTACGGCATGAAACAGCGTGCTATTGCTCGGCAGTATGGCATCAGTCAAGGTCAGGTGTCAAAGATCCTGAAACGAAATGCTCAGAGGGGTGTCCCTACTCCAATACCGAGGCCAGGACGTCCCCGCAGAACCACAAGGAGGGATGATTGCCAGCTGCACCGGTTAGTCCGCAATGGCCGTACCAAGTCAGCTAATCGGCTTGGGGCTGAGTGGCAGCAACTGACAAATGTGCCTGTATCCAGAAGGCTATTCAACCAACGACTGGTTCAAGCAGGCTATCGTGCCAGGCGTCCCCTGAGAAAGCCACGCCTGACCAGACAACACCGCCAGCGCCGATTGCAGTGGGTCAGAGAGCACCGTCAATGACAGCCAGGACACTGGAATCACGTGATCTTCAGTGACGAGTCTAGATTTCTGGTCTATCGTCAAGATCGCCGCGTCCGAGTGCGCAGACAAGTGCATGAAGCCTACAACAAAGATTGTATAGTGCCATGAGTCCAAGCTGGAGGTGGTGGGGTGACCGTTAGGGCTGCTTTTCATGCAGGGGGCAAAACTGACCTGGTTGTTCTGAATGGAAACCTGAACCAGTTCAAGTCCAGGGCCATTCTGGAAGAAACATTGCTTCCATTTGCTCGTGCAACATTTCGAGGAAACTTTGTCTTCCAAGATGACAATGCACGGCCTCATCGTGCTCGCATGATCCAACACTTTCTTGCTGACCGTGGTGTAGAGCATATGGAGTGGCCTGCCATGTCCCCGGATATGAATCCGATAGAGAACTTGTGGGCAGAATTAACGCGTCAAATCAACCACTTGGACCAGCAGCCGACCTCTGTGCGTGAATTGCAGCAGGCTATTATCACTGCATGGCAAGCGATTCCTGTCCAAACCTTGGCAAATCTCGTGAACGGCATGCCACAACGTGTGCGTGCTCTCCTGAATGCTCGCGGGGGTTACACGAAGTACTGAACTGTAATTTTACTGTCCGTAATCCCAGTCGTAATTTAACTTTTGTTTTTGTTACAAAAAAATTTGGCTAATGTGCAAAATAAAGAGATACTTCTGGAAAACGTACAGAAGTTTAACACAGTACTGTCCATGAATTGAGTTCGATATCAGTTTATACATGCATAAAGGACTTTCAAGGATCAATTTATTTATTTCGAAATGTCAAATGTGGTTTTTGTTTCTTTTAAAGGTCACATTAACAAAATCTAGAATAATTTCAACATAATTCCAATGAACTTATGGTTCTAAGACATCTTGAAAAGTAAGTTCACCCCCAGAAAAAAAA